>NC_142156.1:11143500-11450875 GCF_024610735.1 Ursus americanus | reverse complement strand
CCTTTTCGGCCATGGAAGGTCACTTAATGATAAAATGTACTTGAGTGGAAGCCAAATATTAAACGGGGGCAAAGGAGAAGTGGTGGTAGTGCTGAGTACAGACACAAAGGCATGATAAAGAGTTCGGGGAAAACAAAGGCTGAAGATTTGGTTAGAAACAAAAAGATGAGTTAAAATGCAATTAATAAAATCTTATTTGGAAGGACAACTGAAGATAAGCCCTACCCAGATGCCAAAACATAAAGAATCAATTAAAAGTCAAATACTGTTTGATTAAGAAAAAAAATTATTCAGTAACAGGTTTAGAGGAGAAATAAGTAATAAGTAGTACTTAAATATCACCTGCTTTCATGGAGTAGGTCTCTTAAGTATTTGTGACTTTGATGAGGCAAACTTCTAAGGTTATATAAATAAATTAAAAACTACATTTTCTGTAATGAACTTCAGGTGAATGAGCTATGGTAACATTTCAGTCACTTCTCATTCTTCTCATCAAAAGAAAATCACAGTCTTAGAATTTGAACTGACTCTAAGGGGCTAAGCCTTACACCCTTTAACTAAATACTGACTTGACATGAATGTTACTAAAAATCTTTGCTGGTCCACCTGAGTAGCCATCGGTTCATCCATCCATCTGTCCATCATTTATTGAGTTCCTACTATTATCAGACATTATACAGGTTACTGGGGATATAGCGATGGATAAGATAGGCATAACCCCTGACCTCATGGCATTAATGTAGGAGAAGGGACATACAGGAGTCAAAAAATCTCACACATAATTATGGAATTACAACCATGATGAATGCAACAACATGCAAGCATAAGGTGCTATGAGGTCATAAAGAAAGTCTTAATTTAGTGCTGGACAGTTGAACAGAAAGGCAATCCTGTGGTCGTAACACTTAAACTGAAATCTGTAGGGTAAGGAGGAGTCAGGCAGGGATGGGGATGCAATGTGCAGAGTTTTCTAGGTGGGAGGAATAGCATATATAAAGGCCCTGAGGTGGAAAAGGGCTTGGCATATAGAGGAAATGCATAGGGCCAAAACTCAAGCTTATAACATTTTTTGGACTACTTGATAGCAAGAGTCAGGTGACAGAGATTCCACTGACTTTATTTTTTATTTTATTTTTTTAAAGATTTTATTTATTTATTTGACAGAGAGACAGCCAGCGAGAGAGGGAACACAGCAGGGGAGTGGGAGAGGAAGAAGCAGGCTCTCAACGGAGGAGCCCGATGTGGGACTCGATCCGGGAACGCCGGGATCACGCCCTGAGCTGAAGGCAGACGCTTAACGACTGCGCCACCCAGACGCCCCTCCACTGACTTTAATAATGCCTAGAATTCTAGGACTGGCTTTTCAGCAATGAGTATTTACCTCTGGTGTAGACATTTAATTCGTAGAATAAACACTAAAAGCTAGCATATTTTACAAGTAATAGAATGTGTAGAATTCAAACTCCCCTAATTTAATCTATCTAAACAAGTCTAAAATTACTTACAAAATAAACTGCTCCAAAACTCCCATGTCCGATTTCGTGCAAATCAATAAAAAGTTCTTCAGGATCATCTTTGTAGAAGAGATCAGCAATCTCTGGGTCCTTTGGCACCCCTTTACGCATGATGACCAGTATTTGCAAACGTTTTGCTTTTGATATCCCAGTCAGCCTTATCTCTCATTTACAAATATTTTGGGGGGCAAGTATTTAGTACCTGTAAAAAAATAAGGTTTGACATTAACTTATTTCTAAAACATCTTGGTTGGTGGCAATACAAATTAATATTAAAAGCACCTTGGTTTTACAAACTTCAAAATAAAAAGACAAATAACCCAAAAGAAAAATGGGCAAAGGATCTGACTAGACATTTCTCCAAAGATACACAAGTGGCCGTTAACACGTGAAAAGATGCTCCACATTATTAGTCATTAGAGAAATAAACATTAAAACCACAGTAATATACCATTTTATATCCACTAGGATGACTACTATCAAAAAGTCAAATAACTACTGGCAAGGATGTGGAGAAAGCAGAACACTCCAAAACTGCTGGTGGTAATATAAAGTGGTGCACCATTTTGGGAAACAGACTGACAGTTCATCAAAAACTTAAAAATCAAGTTACCATTTGAGCCAGAAATTCTGCTCCTTGGTATAGACCCAAGAGGAATAAAAACATATGTCCACACAAATACTTGTATGGATGGTTATTGACAGCAGCATGATTCATAGTAGCCAGAGGTGGAAACAACCCAAATGGTGAATATTCATTCCATTTGGTGAATGAATAAACAAAATGTGGTACATCTGTATAATGAAATATTATTCTGGCATAAAAAGGAATGAAGTACCATATAGCTACAACATGGGCGAAACTTGTAATCACGATGCGAAGTTAAAGAAGCCAGTCATAAAAGACGACATATTGAATAATTCCATTTATATAATACACCCAGAATAACTAAATCTATGGAGACAGAAAGCAGATTATTGGTTGCCTACAGCTGGAGGAAGGATAGCTTTGGCGGTGACAGCTAAAAGGCATGGGCTTTCTTTTCAGAGTGATGAAAATGTTCTAAAACTGATTGTGGTGATGGCTGCACAAGGGTCATATACCAAAAACCACTGAGCTGTGCACTTTGAATGAGTTATATCTCAATAAATCTGCTTTAAAAGCATTTTGGTCTAATTAACATTGAAATAATAACAACTAGGATTTATTAAGCACTATTATGTGTCAGGCAACACTAAATTCCATATATGTATATATTATTTTCTTTAATCCCTAACCAGCTTTGTAATGTAGGACTTTATTATTTTGATTTTATACAACAAACTAGAACTGAGAGGCAAAACTATTCCCCTGTAATCAGGCAGCTACTATTTGTCAAAACTGGGGCCCAAACCCAGATCTAACTGTAAAGCCCATGCTCTTAATATACAATATATACATATAGAGTAGGTAATTAGATAACAAACTGCTATAATTTGGAGATTATGCTACCATTCACTTAAAGAGGCAGATTATTCTGCTGCTATACAAAATACTCTGAGTTAAAGTTTCTTTTTTTTTTTTTTAAAGATTTTATTTATTTATTCGACAGAGATAGAGACAGCCAGGGAGAGAGGGAACACAAGCAGGGGGAGTGGGAGAGGAAGAAGCAGGCTCATAGAGGAGGAGTCTGATGTGGGGCTCGATCCTATAACGCCGGGATCATGCCCTGAGCCGAAGGCAAACACTTAACCGCTGTGCCACCCAGGCGCCCCTAAAGTTTCTATTAATAAAAGGACATTACTTTGACAAGCTTATATGTTGATTATTAATAGTTACATTTAATTGATATAGATTATTTTTTATTTTTTGAAAAATACTGAAATACTAACTTTCATCTATATATATATTTTTTACTGTAAATACTCCTCCACCGTGAGAATCAATCATTCCAGCATTGAACATATCACAGGATAGTTTGTGTTTCTTCCTTGATCCATTAGATAGCTATGTAGAAATTTAGTTATTGGCCAATAAAATTGTGTTTTTAAAAATGTGAGCCAATAGGCTTCATTCAAGGAGAAGAGAAAACAGCGTAGTTAATAAAGAAGTACAAGTAGTCAGTGCTAAGAAGCACTTTTCTCTTGTGACATGTACATACTTCACATGGTTAGTCTAGTTAAATCATTAGCATAGGTAGGTCAGCAGCCTAACTACCCATCTATCCAGGCAACTCTTTCTTTAACTCAACAAATATTTATTGAGTACCTACTATTTGTCAGGCACGTATTGGGTGTTGGTTGGTCCCAGGTACAATGGGATGTGGTCCCTGTCCTTAAAGGGCTAGAGTCCGATGGGGGAATAAACATTAATAATAAACTATAATGATAGAAATAACAAAATGGTTATAAATAATGTTATGATGAAAAAGTATAAATTTAATAGAAGATATAATAGGGTGACCCAGTCACCCTATTGAAAAAGCATGACTTTTTAGGAAAATTAAAAGTAGTTCATTCAATATGGATGTATGGAAGAGTTAGAAAGAGAAAATATAAAGCTGGTGTTAAGCCAAAGAAGATCATAACAGGCATTTTAGACCATATTAAGAAACTTGGACTTTATCCTCAGGGTAGTGGGGAGCCATCAAAGGTTTCAAACAGGAAAAAGGGATTCCCCTGCAACACTGCACTTGTAATCCTGGGCACTCACCCTGACAATCTATGAACACTGATAACCATAAAGTCAATATATCAATACTACTGAAAAAGAGTAACTTAAATTTGGTTGTCAGTCAAGTGACTAAAAGTACTCAACTAACATTCAAAAAGTGCTGTTGTCTTCATTACTTATGTTTGAGAACAGAAAAGAGAAACAATGCATTAAATCAAAGATATCCCTTTTCAAGAGTACGCCAAAAAAAAAAAAAAGAGCAATTTATGAGACTGTCTTTAAGAAAAACAAAAAGATCTGGGAACTAAATTTATGAGAACTAAAATCTTTCCAATCATCAAAATGTAAACTAAACTTTTAAATATTTTGTCTTCAGTGTGAATAAAGCTAAGTACTACGGATAATCATTTGGAAGAAACACATTTTTTGTATCATTATGTCATACTCTAGACTAAAATGATTCTCAAAAGAAATAAATATTTAAATATAAAAGAAATGACACCATAAAAACTTCTAAAATAAATTTCAGGTGAATCTTTAATTACTAAGCAAGACACCAGAGGCAAAAGTCATAAACCAAAATCACTAAGTTTGACTATATATAATTAATAACTTCCATATCTTAAAAAATTATAATGGATGGACTTCTGCTTCCAGCCAAGATGGAGTAACAGGGACAAGATTTATTAGCTGCGACCAGAAACAACTAACATCACAAGAAAACAGACCAAAATTCTTCATAAATATAGATGCACAAACGGGTAACAAAATTACAGCAAATAAAATCCAATAATATATAAAATGGATAATACATCATGAGTAGATGGAATTTATCCCAGGAAAGCAGGTTGGTTTAACACTCAAAAATCAAGCAATGTAATTCACCAAATCAACAATCTGATAAAAAGCTGAATGATCATCTCTAAAATGCAGAAAAATCATTTGACAAAATCCAAAATTCAAACCTGATAAAAATTCGGAGCCAACTCAGAATAGAAGGTGATATCCCCAACCTGATAAAAGAAATCTATGAAATATTTATAGCTAATATCAAAAGTAATATCAAAAGACCAAATGATCTCCTAAGATCAGGAATGAGGCAAGGAAGTCTGATGTCAGCCCTTTTCTTCAACATTGTGCTGGATGGTCTATAAGTGCAATAAAGCGAGAAAAAAAGAAATTAAAGACATCAAGATTGGAAAGGAAGAATTTAGACTTTTACTGACAAACAACATAATCACCTATGCAGAAAATTTAATGCAATCTATAAAAAGCTACTAGAATTAATAACTGAGTTAATCAAAGTGGCAGAACACAAGATCAAGATCAATACAAAACTCAATTATATTTTTACATATGAACGAATGGAAATCAAAATTTTAAAACATCACAATAGCATAAAAATAGGAAATACTTAGGGATAAATCTGACAAAGAATGTGCAAGACCTTGGGGCGCCTGGGTGGCGCAGTCATTAAGCGTCTGCCTTCGGCTCAGGGCGTGATCCCAGCGTTATGGGATTGAGCCCCACATCAGGCTCCTCCGCTATGAGCCTGCTTCTTCCTCTCCCACTCCCCCTGCTTGTGTTTCCTCTCTCGCTGGCTGTCTCTATCTCTGTCGAATAAATAAATAAAATCTTTAAAATAAAAAAATAAAAAAAAAGAATGTGCAAGACCTGTATACTGAGAATTATAAAATAATGGTGAAAAAAAATTAAAGACAGAATGAAGAGAGATAACTGTGGTTATAGGTCAGAAGAATCAATACTGGTTTTTCTTTAGGAAAAAGAAATTGAGAAGCTGATTCTAAAATACATATGAAGAAGAGAGAGGAGTCCAAAATGGCGGAGGAGTAGGAGACCTTAGTTTCGTCTGGTCCCAGGAATTCAGCTAGATAGGTACCAAATCATTCTGAAAACCTGAGAACTCAACTGGAGATGTAAGAAAAGAATAGCTGCAACTCCACAAATAGAAAAGCAACCACTTTCTGTAAGGTTGAAGGTGTGGAGAAGTGAATCCGAGGGGATATGTGGAAAGATAAACAGCCAGGGGGAGGGAGCCTCTGTAAGCCTGCTATCAGAAAGTGATACAGCAGCGGAGCACAAAATCAGAACTTTTAGAAAATCAGAACCCTGCTCCAGTGAGGGACGTCTCACCTGAAAGGTGCTCACATTGCTAAGTGAAGGCTGAACCTTAGTTGGGACAGTGTGGTCTCAGGATCCACAGCGTCACAGGAAGACCGGGGATGCCTGAGAGAGGCAGAGTTCCCAGGCACTGGAGCAGAGATGCCGGCTATAATCAGCAAGTGGGTTCTCAGCTTGGGGTTGCCATAAACCACGAACCACGGCACAATCGGGCAACCGCTCCCCCAGCCGAGGCCCAGCAAGTGGCATAACCGGTGAGACCCCTCCCAATTCCCTGGGAGAGGAGTAGTGCAGGAGCACCCCGCAGGAGTCTGCAGGGTTTAGAGACTCAAAATGGGGTCTTGTGCCTGAGATAGAAACCCTCGGTCGTGGGCTGGGTGATCATGGAGTATGGCCAGAGACCGGGGCGACAGGAGGGACTGACTACTTTTCTTTGAGGACGCACTGAGGAGTGGGGCCCCAAGCTTTAGACCCTGGGCCGGAGATTGGGAGGCTGCCATTTTCATTCTCATCCTCTGAAGCTGCGCAAAAAGCCTTCAGGGAACAAAAGCCACAGAGAGCAAACCCAAGATTGCTTAGTCTGGACCCCTGACTAGGGTGGTGCAATTCCGCCTGGGGCAAAGACACTGAGAATCCGGGCAACAGGCCCCTCCCCCAGAAGATCAGCAAGAACATCCAGCCAAGACCAGTTTACTGATCAAAGAGAACTACAAAACCCCTGCACTAGGGGAATACAGCACACAGAATTCATGGCTTTTTTACCCATGATTCTTTAGTCTTTCACTTTTAATTTAAAAAATTTTTTCCTTAACTTTTTCAACCAATTTCCTATTTTATCAACTCCTTTCTAAAATCTTTTCATTTTTATAGTTACATTCTATCCCTTCATTGTATTTAATTTTATTTTCGTATATATGTAAGTTTTTCTTTCTTTAAAATTTTGGGATGCAGTTTCTTATAGCATAACAAAATATACTCAAAATCTAGTATGTGGCTCTGTTCTAGTCACCTGTCTGATCATATGCTCTCTCTTTTTTTTCCTTCCTTTTTTTTGGTTTTGTTTTGCTTTTTTGTTATAGTCTTTTAAAATTTTCATCTTTACAGTTACATTCTATCCTTTCAATGCATTTAATTCTATTTTTGCATATACATAAGTTTTTCTTCCATTACAATTTTGAGATGTAGTTTCTTATAACAAACCCATCAAAATACACTTAGGAGATAGTGTATTGCTCTGTTCTGTTCACCTGTCTGTTTATATCCCTTCCTTTGCTGCTGCTGCTGCTGTTGTTGTTGTTGTCTATATCTTTTTTTTCTCATCTTAATTTTCATTTTTATAGTTACATTCTATCCTTTCACTGTATTTAATTTTATTTTTGTACATACGTTAAGTTTTTCTTTCTTTACAATTTTGCGATCGAGTTTTCTAACAAACAGACCAAAACACACACAGGATCTAGTGTATTCCTCTCTTCTGTTCACCTGTCTGATTATATTATTGTTTTTGTTTGTTTTTCATTTTAATTTAATTTTAATTTTTTTTTCTCGGTTTCGGGTCTCTTCTGATTTGTTTAGTACATATTTCCCTAGTGTTGTTGTTGCCATTTTAGTATTTTGTTCTCTTGTTCATCTCTTCTTCTCTGGTCAGAATGACAAGATGGAAAAACCCACCTCAAAAAAGAGAACAAGAGGCAGTACTAACTGCCAGGGACCTAATCAGTATGGACATAAGATGTTGGAACCAGAATTCAGAATAACGATTATAAAGACAGTAGTTGGGCTGGAAAAAAAAGCATAGAAGACTCCAGAGAGGGACTAAAATCTAACCAAGTCAAAATCAAAACGACTATTAATGAGATGCAATCAAAAATGGAGGCCCTAACTGCTAGGATAAATGGGGCAGAAGAGAGAATTAGTAATAGAGAAGAGAAAATGATGGAGAATAAAGAAGCTGAGAAAAAGAGATAAACAACAACTGGATTACGAGGGGAGAATTTGAGAGATAAGTGATATCATACAGCAAAACAATATTAGAATAAATGGGATCCCAGAAGAAGAGGAAAGAGAGAGGGGGTCAGAAGGTATACCAGAGCTAATTATAGCGGAGAACTTTCCTAATCTGGGGAAGGAAACAGAAATCCAAGTCCAGGAGGCACAGAGAACCACCGCCCCCTCCCCCGCTTTAAAATCAATAAAAATAGGCCAACACCCTGACATATAATGGTGAAACTTGCAAATCTCAGAGACAAAGAGAAAATCCTGAAAGCAGCTTAGGACAAGAGGTCTACACCTACAAGGGTGGAAACATTAGATTGGCAGCAGACCTATCCATAGAGACCTGGCAGGCCAGAAAGGACTGGCACGATACATTCAGGGTGCTAAATGAGAAAAACATGCAGCTGAGAATACTTTATCCAGCTAGGATGTCATTCAAAATAAAAGGAGTGATAAAAAGCATCCAGGACAAACAGAACCTAAAAGAATTTGTGATCACCAAACCAGCCCTACAAGAAATATTAAAAGGGATCCTTTAAGCAAAGAGAGAGGCCACAAGTAACACAGACCAGAAAGGAACAGAGACTATATACAGAAACAGTCACTTTACAGGTAATACAATGGCACTAAATTCGTATCTTTCAAGGGATGTCCAGTATCACCACTGCTATTCAACATAGTACTAGAAGTCCTAGCCTCAGCAATCAGACAATAAAAAGAAATAAAAGGCATCCGAAATGGCAAAGAAGTCAAATTCTCACTCTTTGCAGATGACATGATATTCTATGTGGAAAACCCAAAAGACTCCACCCCAAAATTGTTAGAACTCATTAAGGAATTCATCAAAGTGGCAGGATATAAAATCAATGCACAGAAATCAATTGCATTTCTATACACTAACAATGAGACAGAAGAAAGAGAAATTAAGGAGTCGATCCCATCTACAATTGCACCCAAAGCCGTAAGATACCTAGGAATAAATCTAACCAAAGAGGCAAAGGATCTGTACTCAGAAAACTACAGAACACTCAAGAAAGAAATTGAGGAAGACACAACAAAATGGAAAAACGTTCCTTACTCATGGATTGGAAGAACAAATATTGCTAAAATGTCTATGCTACCTAGAGTAACCTACACATTTGAGGCAATCCCTGTCAAAATACCAACCACTTTTTTCACAGAGCTGGAACAAATAATCCTAAAATTTGTATGGAACCAGAAGACCCCAAATAGCCAGAGGAATGTTGAAAAAGAAAACCAAAATTGGTGCCATCACAATTCTGGACTTCAAGCTCTATTCCAAAACTTGTAATCATCACGACAGTATGGTATTGGTACAAAAACAGACACATAGATCAATGGAACAGATTAGAGAATCCAGAAATAGACCCTCACCTCTATGGTCAACTAATCTTTGACAAAGCAGGATCAAGAATATCCAATGGAAAAAAAGTCTCTTCAACAAATGATGTTGGGAAAATTGGACAGCCACATGTAGAAGAATGAAACTGTAACATTTCCTTACACCATACACAAAGATAAACTCAAAATGGATGAAAAACCTAAATGTGAGACAGGAACCTATCGAAGTCCTAGAGAAGAACACAGGCAGCAACCTCTCTGACCTCAGCTGCAGCAACTTCTTGCTGGACAGGTCTCCAAAAGCAAGGGAAACAAAGGCAAAAATAAACTATTGGGACTTTAGCAAGATAAAAAACTTTTGCACAGCAAAGGAAATAGTCAAAAAAACCAAAGACAACTGAGAGAATGGGAGAAGATATTTGGAAATGACATATCAGATAAAGGGCTAGTATCCAAAAGTCTATAAAGAACTTATCAAACTCAATACTCAAAGAACAAAAATCCAATCAAGAAATGGGCAGAGGATATGAACAGACATCTCTCCAAAGAAGACATACAAATGGCCAAAGGACACATGAAAAAATGCTCAACATCACTCAGCACCAGGGAAATACAAATCAAAACTACAATGAGATACCATCTCACACCAGTCAGAATGGCTAAAATTAACAAGTCAGGAAATGACAGATGTTGGCAAGGATGTGGAGAAAGGGGAACCCTCTTACACTGCTGGTGGGAATGCAAGCTGGTGCAGGCACTCTAGAAAACAGTCTGGAGGTTCCTCAAAAAGTTGAAAATAGAGCCATTCCACTTTTAGGTATTTACCCAAGAAAAATGAAAGCATATGTCCATTCAAAGCCCTGTACACAAATGTTCATGGCAGCCTTATTTTTAATAGCCCAAACTGGAAACAACCCAAATGCCCATCAACAAAGAAAACAGATAAACGATCTGTGGTACATGCAGACAATGGAATGCATTTCAGCAATAAAATGAACTACCGACACATGCTACAACATGGATGAATCTCAAAATAATTACGTTGAGTGAAAAGAAGACAGACCCCTGCCAAAAAAAGAGTACATACTTTATGATTTCATTTCCATAAAATTCTAGAAAATGCAAACTGAAGTAATAGAAAGTACATCAGTGGTTGCCTGGGGATTGGGCTGAGTGAGAAGAGGTGGGATGGAGGGATTAAAAAGGGGTATCAAGAAGCTTTTGGGAGTGCCAGATGTGTTTACTATCTTCACAAATATATATTATGGCAAAACATATTCACTAAATATATTCAGATTATTGTATGTCAGTTACACATCAATAAGGTTGTTTTAAAATGATGCAATAAACAAAACTGAAAGGCAAATAAAGTAGGAATGATGCAAAATACGTGCTCATTGAAAATTATTCTTATCAGACAGGTGACCATAAAACACTGATGAAACAGACTGAAGATGACACAAACAAATGGAAAGATATTCTATACCCATGGGTTGGAAGATGTCCATACTACCCAAAGCAATCTAATGCAATCCCTATAAAAATATCAGCAACAGGGGTGCCTGGGTGGCTCAGTTGGTTAAGTATCTGCCTTCGGCTCAGGTCATGATCCCAGGGTCCTGGGATCAAACCCCACGTGGGGCTCCCTGCTCAGCAGGGAACCTGCTTTTCCCTTTCCCTCTGCCACTCCCCCTGCTTGTGATTTTCTCTCAAATAAAAATTAAAAAAAAAAAAATACCAACAACATTTTTTACAGAACTAGAACAAATAATACTAAAATTTGTATGGAATCACAAAAGACCCTGAATAGCCAAAACAATCTCACAAAAGAAGAACAAAGCTGGAGGTATCATAATCTCAGATTTCAAGATACACTACACAAAGCTGTAGTAATCAAAACTGAATGGTACTGGCACAATAATAGATACACAGATCAATAAAACAGGACAGAGAGTCCAGGAATAAACCCACACTTATATGGCCAATTAATCTACAACAAAAGAGGCTTGGATACACAATGGGGAAAAGACAGTCTCTTCAACCAACAGTGTTGGGAAAACTAGTCAGCCACATGTGAAAGAATGAAACTGGACCACTTGCACACCACACACAGAAATACACCACACACAGAAATAAACTCAAAATGGATTAAAGACCTAAAGGTGAGACTCCAAACCATAAGCTCTTAGAAGAAAACATAGGTAATACTTCCTTTGACATTCAGTCATAAAAACATTTTTCTCAATATGTCTCCTCAGGTAAGAAAAACAAAAGCAAAATTAAACTATTGGCACTACACCAAAATAAAAAGCTTTTGCACAGAGAAGGAAACCAGCAACAAAACAACAAGGCCGCCTATTGAATGGAAGAAGATATTTATGATGATGTATCTGATAAGGGGTTAATATCCAAAATATATAAAGAACTTACAGGACTCAACACCCTTAAAACCCAAATAATATGATTAAAAATGAACGGAGAACCTGAATCAACATTTTTCCAAAGAAGACATATAGACGGCTAACAGAAACATGAAAAAAATGCTCAATATCACTCATCATCAAGGAAAGGCCAATCAAAAACACAACAAGATCTCACCTTACACTTGTCAGAATGGCTAAAATAAAAAACACGAGAAATAACAAGTATTGGTGAGGATGTGGATAACCCTCATGCATTGTTGGTAGGAATGAAAATTGGTGCAGCCATTGTGGAAAACAGTATAGAGGTTCCTCAAGAAACTCAAAACAGAATTACCATATATTCCAGTAATTTCATTCCAGAGAAAATTAAAACACTAATTTGAAAAGATATATGAGTCCCTATGTTTATTGTAATGTTATTTACAATAGCTAAGATATGGAGCAACTGAAGTATCCATCCATGGATAAATGGATAAAAAGAAAATGTGGTGTGTACACACACACACACACACACACACACACACACACACATGATGGAATGTTACTCAGCCATAAAAAAGAATGAGATCTTGCCATTCACAACAACATGGATGGACCTAGAGGGTATAATGCTAAACAAAGTAAGTCAGAGAAAGACGAAATACCATATGATTTCACTCATATGTGGAATTTAAGAAACAAATGAAGAAAGAAAAAAAAGAGACAAAAACATTTTTTTAAAAGATTTTATTTATTTATTTGAGAAGAAGGGCGGGGGAGAGTGAGCTTGTGTGTGCACCAGCAGGGGTGGGGAGGCACAGAGGGAGAGGGAGAGAAGCAGACTCCCTGAGAATCAGAGAGCCCAACACGGGGCTTGATCCCAGGACCCTGAAATCATGACCTGAGCTGAAGGCAGATGCTTAACTGATTGAGCCACCCAGGTGCCCCCCAAAAAACATTTTTTTAAAAAAGATTTTATTTATTTATTTGACAAAGAGAGACAGTCAGCGAGAGAGGGAATACAAGCAGGGGGAGTGGGAGAGGAAGAAGCAGGCTTCTAACAGAGGAGCCCGATGTGGGGCTTGATCCCAGAACGCCGGGATCACGCCCTGAGCTGAAGGCAAGACGCTTAACGACTGAGCCACCCACGCGGCCCCCCAAAAACATTCTTAAATACAAAGAACAAACTGGTAGCTATTGCCATAGGGGAGGTGGGTGGGTGCAGGGGTGAAACAGATAAAGGGGGAGGGTTAAGAGTACACTTATCTTGATGAGCACTGAGTAATGTAGAGAATGGTTCAATCATTATATTGTACACCTGAAACTAATATAACACTGTATGTTGATTATACTTCAATAAAAACATTATACCTCAGACAGGGGAACACATAAATATACATACATCTGCCCATACAGTCAAAGGACACATATAGGAAAAAGAAAATAGCAGTGGCTATTAAGGATATGAAACATATATAGTTTCACTACTAATCAAAGAAGTAAAAACTAAAATAATAAGACACCTCATTTCACCTACCAAAATGACAAAGTAATAGAGAAAAGATACAGTTTTTGGTAAGGGCATAAGGAAACCATCGTTTTTATACATGCTGGAAGAACAGAATGGGTACATTCTCTGACAAGGTAATATCCTTCTAGGAATTTATATAAGGCTATGTCTTTTTTCTTTTGTTTTAGCAAAAGAGGCAGGATGTAAGTAGGTAGAACATAAAGAGGAATGAGACCATGAAGATGGAAACAGGGCCTCTTTCATCTCCAAGTTTGGATTCCTTTACAGGCTTGTTTTATCTGAAGTAGGTATTGTGATTTCAGGTAATTTTAGATTTCCTTCTTTTTGCTTATATGTATTTTCTAAATTTTCTGCAAAGCCTATTACTTCTATAATTAGAGGAAAAGTGATGTAAAAAATTTTATGCTACTTTCAAGTCTAATTATAAAGCACTACAACAAAGAAGGCAATATATATTTGCAGAAAATAATTTGGTAATAGGAATCAAGAAACTTTATAGGTAAGCTCATTTCTTTTAAACAAGTATTTCTCCAAATCATAAGCTATGACTGAAAATAATGAAAACCTATAAGGAAAGAATTTGAAACTAAAAAATTTTTATAAAAGAATTTTTATCCCAATTTTATTAATATTTTCACTTTCCCTTTCTTTTTTTTTACAAATATGTATATAAATTAATTATAGAAAAACCAGAAGACACAATCTCTGCCCATTTTATAGGAGAAAGCTATGTCATGGATCTATGGACAATACCTTTTTGTAAATGGCACAAAATATACTGTATTGCTCAGATTCATCTTAGCAGCTAACTCTTTGTCTTCTTAAAACTTCAGTCTTTTGCATTTATGGTGCACCTATGGAAAAAGAAGAATGAAATATATAATTATAAAAGCAAAACTAAAGAAGCCATAATTGATCATATGGTAGCTTTAAAATTTTACACATGTAGTATTACGAAGTTAAAACTTTTATCTTCATCTGTTTGTGAATGACAAATGCAAAACGTAAGATTTGCACATCAAAGACTCGGGCTACATTTTCACAAGCTATACTGGGAAAACAAAAGTGTCCTTAGATTTCAGAATCTATATTGAGACTACCATTAGTCTGAATCCAGGGAAACTCAATAGAGTCTACCAGTAGGCAGGACTAATCTGCAGTACATGGTGATGTTACTGATCAGCTGTCAGTAAGGCTTATATTCTGAATTGCTTTTCCAATCAGCATGATGATTTACATTGGCTCATCTATCTCCCCATTCCTAGGCTCTCCTATAACCAGTCTTCTTTATTATCTGTTAAAGAAGTACATGCCCAATGTAGAAAATCTGGGAACCTAATACTATTATGAAGAAAAATCTTTATAATCCTACCTAGGACAAAGTTCATTAACAATTTGGCATACTTTTCTCCATGCTCATATTTATTTTGATATATACAGCTGACCTCATTTATACATATAATTTCATAGTCTACCTCTTTTATCTAATTCTAGATTACAAGCATTTTTCCCATGTTATCACTGTTCACAGAGCTCATTCTAATGACTGCTCAGTGTGTATCTCCCAATGTATATCTTCCTTTTTTTTTTTAAAGATTTTATTTATTTATTTAACAGGGAGAGAGACAGCCAGCGAGAGAGCGAACACAAGCAGGGGGAGTGGGAGAGGAAGAAGCAGGCTTCCAGCGGAGCAAGGAGCCCGATGTGGGTCTCGATCCCAGGACCCTGGGATCATGCCCTGAGCAGAAGGCAGACACTTAGTGACTGAGCCACCCAGGTGCCCCTCCCAATGTATATCTTCCTATTCATTCACAACTCCTCCACAATTAGAAACCAAGGTTGTATTTAACTCTTTATTGAACTATTAAATATTACTGTGTTTTGAAGATCTTTGTGCATATTACTCATCTACATTTTAGGGTTTTCTTTGGAATGGATTTCTAGAACTAGAGTTATTCAGTCAAAGAATATAACAATTTAAAACATATAATATGCATATTGAAATAATTTTTAGATAACCTGACTGCTTTGGAGATGAAGGCCTTTTGGGGAGGGGAACTAGAAAAAAGGTATTGACCTCTACTTTCATATTTTTCCTGTCGAGGGTATCCCAAACTCCTCTCATGTCTATACATATAAACTAATCTTTCTCATTATTTTTATTATTCCCTCTGATTCTATGGCTATGAAATGTTACATTAAGTGGTAGCTATTATTGCCCGAATTCTGTATCACATTTTACCTAACCATCAACTATCAAACCAACCAATAACTGCCATGTCTGCATATCTATCCTGCTAATCTAGCCTGACTATAGCTTCAATAAACTAAAAAATTCCTTGAACACTAGTTGCAAGATTTCTAAGAAAGCAACTTAAAATAAGGCATTTACTAACACCTTCATGTCCTAATTTCAAATGCAAGCGGAACTATTCACTGCATTTGGACATGCTATGGACATGCATGCTCAGTATTTTCTTTCTCTAAATACTTCTTCATTTTTACATAATTTTCTTAAAACGTGTTCTCTACAGTTGTATAGCTCTATAAATATTCTAAAATAAACTCTATGACTTCTAGGAATTACATTTTCTTGGTTTAATCTTTTTTTTTTTCCCTGCTGGAAGATAGCACGTGTTATTGAGGCAAAAAGTATATTCTGACGTTTATCCATTACACCTAAGGGATGTTCTCAGCTTTCTTCCATTCCACAAGCTCCTTTCTTTCTTTATAAATGTCTCTTGAATTCCATAAAACTGTCTTTTCCTGTTTTCCAAATTATTCCTCCTACAGTTTCTTTTCTTCTGATTTCTAAATGAAAGTTCCTCCAAGTATTTGCCTGAAGCCCTGTGTGTGACAGCAAGCTGCTCTCCTAACTTCTATCCATTCAGTGGTTTCCAGTAACGCTTAAGGCTTTACACTGTGCTGACATCCTTTCCAAGCCCAGCCCCATTCATTCAGATATCTTTTTGGGTTCTCCTCTTACTTATACCTTACATTAACTTTGACCTTTCCCCTGCCCTTGTCTCAATTAATTCACAATTTCGAAGAAATACAAATATTTCTTTGTATCTGTTTCTCTGTTTTTTTCCACTTAGGTTTATCTCTTTCTTCTACTTGGTCAGACTCTAGTCTATCTTTACTGGACTTCACCTTCTTTTTTTTTTTTTTGATACTATATTTATTTGAGAGAGAGAGAGAAAGAGAGAGAACAAGTCGGGGAGAGAGGCAGAGGGAGAGGGAGAAGCAGACTCCCTGTTGAGCAGGGAGCCCAACACGGGGCTTGATCCCAGGCCTCCAAGGATCATGACCTGAGCTGAAGGCAGACGCTTAACCGACTGAGCCACCCAGGTGCTCCTGGAATTCATCTTAAAAACACTATTATTATAATCATCTTCCTGAAGCAAAGGTGAGATATCAAATCTTTGCTCAAAATCCTTCAATGTATAGCCAGTATAAAGAATAGCTTTATCCAACTAACATTCAAAACTGGCCTCAAATCACTACTCTAACCAAAATTCTTCAGCTCTATAATCAGGAAAAATGAAAATTTCTGGTGTAAGACCTACCATTTCCCCCTTTTGCTTCAGTTTTAAATACATATATATTAGTACTCTAACTGTATGACAAGGGCTTCTTCAGAGGAGGATACGTGTCTAAACCTATGTTTTGATTAATCAATTCTACTTCATGACATCTTTTTCTAAAAAGTGTTTTCTGGTTTTTTTTTTTTTTAAGACATAATTCACATACCATACAACTCACCCATATAAAGGGATAATTCAATGGGGTATTTTTTTTAAAGATTTTATTTATTTATTTGACAGAGAAAGAGAGCATGAGCAGGGGGGAGAGGCGGAGGGAGAGGGAGAAGCAGGCCTCCTGCTCAGTGCAGAGCCCTACATGGGGCTCTGAGCCAAAGGCAGATGCTTAACCAACTGAGGCACCCAGGCATCCCCATAATTCAATGGTTTTTAGCATATTCACCGGTATGCGCAGTCATCACCATGGTCAATTTTAGAATATTTTTATCACCACAAAAAGGGGGAGATACCCTTCAGCTATTACCCTAACCTTTAGCTATTACCCTACCACCTTTCCATTCCTAAGCAACCACTAGTCTACTTTCTGTCTCTATAGATTTCCCTGTTCTGGACCTTTCCTTTGAATGGTCTTTATGACTGGCTTCCTTCACTTGGCATGCTGTTTTGAAGGTTTATTCATGTGGTAGCATGAATTAGTATTTAATTTCTTTTATTGCTGAATAATACTCCATTATATAAATATACCACATATTGTTTATCCACTCATAAGCTGATGGACATCTGGGGTTGTTTCTACCTTTTGGCTACTATGAACAATGGTATTATAATTGCTTGTGTACAATTTTTTGTGTAGACATATATTTTCATTTCTTTTGATTATATACCTAAGAGTCAAATTGCTGGGCCCTGTGACATCTTTATATAGCAGGTACTCAATAAAAATCTGCTGAAATTTCTTTCCCTTTTCCATCCTAATCTTACTCTCAAAGTGATCTCTAAATTCATCATTCCCTCAAAACATGAACAAGCACATTTTTCCTCCAAGAGGATTGCATTTTAAGAATTAACTGAAGATGAAATGATATGCATGGAATTATTTTTTCCCTCTTCCTTGACCTCCTGCAACCTCAGGGACTACATTTATAGTGAGAACTGAGAACCGTGCCAAGAATGCAGTATTTCTAGTCTTAGGCCCTTGGGCCAACTGAACAATCCAGCCAGCTTAGAGCAGATTTCATCAGAGATCTGCAACTGGAATAATTTTCTTCACTCTTTAAGAAATGGAAATCTTTCAACAACGATAATCAAATTATTTTTCACAGACATCCTAACTTAATATAAGGAAGAACATTTGACAGAGAGTAAAAATACAAATATTTTTCATAATTTCCCTTTTCCCAGAAACTTTCAAGAAAGATGATTCATGGAAGATCTTAGCTGACTTTCAATGTTGTAGTCACACTACTTCAACAATAAACCTGAAGCCAACTAGTTTGAAAAACCCCAATATTTCAGCATTAGGGAGTAAGAATCACAATGTTTCATATTGGAAAGATTTTAAAGCTCAGACATTTCAACTTTTTTTTTTTAACTGAATCTCAGAAAAGTTAAGTGTCAAGTCACACCTATGTGGTAGCGTTACCCCAAATTAAAATCTAGGTCTTCTGATTTTCCATTCAGAAAACTTCCTTCTGAATCAAGCTGCCTAAGTCAGACTTCAAAACACCAAAAAGTTTTGGAGGGTGATCAAGAAAAGTTTAATCAAACATAAAATTGGACTTCTCTGTTATTATTGCTCCAAAATATTTCATAACACTTGAGGATGTAGTGGTAGATTCAGTTCTTATGTAGTCTGAGGCGTAAACAAATTTGGGGATCTATTTAAGAAATTTTTACAAAATTCCCACACAGAAATAAGTATTAGGGCCTCAGAAGGGGCTGGTGCAGGGGCACCTGAGTGGTTCAGTCAGTTGAGTGTCTGCCTTCAGCTCAGGTCATGATCTCCGGGTCCTGGGATCGAGTTCTACATCAGGCTCCTTGCTCAGCAGGGTGTCTGCTTCTCCCTCTGCCTTGGCCTCTCCCCCTGCTTGTGATCTGTCTCTCTCTCTCAGATGAATAAATAAAATCTTTAAAAACAAAGGGGGGGGGGCTGGTGCAAACAAGAGCCTCTGAAAGTTAAATGTCACTGTAAATTAGCCCATGTAAATTCCTATTATCTCATTCATTATCTTGCTTCCAGAGAGTAGAGGCAGGCAAAATCTTCATTTTACAACAATGAAAAATGAAGTACAAATAGGTGACAGGACTTTTTCAGAGTTAGAACTAGTCCAGTTTTTCTCCCTACTATGAGACAACTTCCCATAGAGACTTGAAGAGAATTGCTTTTAAAGAACAGAAAACTGTTTTGGTTAGTTGCTGCTACTGTTTGCCACTACCTGTTATTCTGAAGTGAGAAACCATTTTTATGGTACTTTCATTTTGAAAATAATACTAGATGTTAGTTGCTTTTTATGCCACTATGTAGCCCATTGTGATCATATAGCACTGGAGAACTGGAAAGAGGCCTTAAAGCCATCTAATTTCTACTCAGCAAATAATGCAAAAGTGGCTGGGGTTTATTGATTACCCTAACAATGATAACTTTTAGTCAACTCCTGGGTCAACTGATGTTAAATATTATGAAGAAGACTCTACCGAGTCACCCTTTAAGACTTCATGTGTGGGGCACCTGGGTGGCTCAGGCAGTTAAGCACCCGGTTCTTGAGTTCCACTCAGGTCGTGATTTCAGGGTTGTGAGATTCAGCCCCGCATTGGGCTCCTTGCTCAATGTGGAGTCTGCTTGAGATTCTCTCTCCCTCCCTCTCTGCCAACTCGTGTACGCACTCTCTCTCTCAAAATAAACGAAATCTTAAAAAAGCCTTTATGTGTGCTAAAAAGTAAATATATCTATTATTTTTGTTTCTTAATGGATATTATTTTCCCACTCCATTAAAAAAATATGGTTAGGTTGAGAGTTGGGGAAATTTATGAAATCCAAAGGAGCTTCTCCTTTAACACTGAAAATTTTTGTTCTGATACTCTGATATGAGGCTAGCAACTTAAAATCAACGATGCATCAATTTGGGGGAAAAAATGGTACTGAACGTACGTTAAGACCAGTACAAAAATGGTGCTGATGTGTCTACACAAATCCCAAACTAGACACACCTGGGTGGCTCAGTCGGTTAAGCATCAGCCTTCGACTCAGGTCATGATCCCAGGGTCCTGGGATTGAGTTCCACATCGGGCCCCTTGCCCAGCGGGGAGTTTGCTTCTCCCTCTGCTTGCCACTCTCCCATTTGTGCTTTCTCTCTCTGACAAATAAATAAGATCTTAAAAAAAAAAAAAAGATTTAAGCAGGCTTTGAAGTCATACCGTACCCAAGCACTTCATATAGTGCAAATTATCCTTGGAAATCCAGTATACAGTTGACCTCTGAACAATGCAGGAGTCAGGGGCACTGACCCCCAGTGTAGTAAAAAAATCTGTGTATAGCTTTTGACTCCCCCAAAACTTAACTACTAATAGCCTACTGTTGAGTAGAAGCTTTACTGATAACAAAACAGTCTATTTTGTATGTATATATACTATATACTATATTCTCACAATAAAGTAAGTTAAAGAAAAAATGTTAAGAAATTCATAATGAGGGGCACCTGGGTGGCACAGCAGTTAAGCGTCTGCCTTTGGCTCAGGGCGTGATCCTGGCGTTCTGGGATCGAGCCCCACGTCAGGCTCCTCTGCTGGGAGCCTGCTTCTTCCTCTCCCACTCCCCCTGCTTGTGTTCCCTCTCTGGCTGGCTGTCTCTATCTCTGTAGAATAAATAAATAAAAATATTAAAAAAAAAAAGAAATTCATAATGAGAAGAAAATACATTTATAATGCTCTGCTGTATTTATTGAAAAAAATCTGCATATAAGTGGACCCATGCAGCTCAAACCTATGTTGTTCAAGGGTCAACTGTACGTGGTTTTGTTTGTAAAACCCTTTAAATCAATTTTCATGCACAGTTAAGTGTAGGAGCCACTGAGCTAGTCTAAAGGAGAAAAAGAAAAGTCTATAAAAATAATTCTTAAAAATTTTTTTAATTTTTAAATTTTTTCTAGATGTTTGATTTTTAATTTATTTTAATTCCAGTATAGTTAATACATGGTGCTATATTAGTTTCAGTATAAAAATAATTCTTACCCTTTTCTGTGACATTGACTTCTTTGGCAGTGTAGTGAAGCCTATGGACACCTTCTCAGGTAATGTTTTAAATGAAAAAAATTAACTACTTGGAATTACAAAGGAAAGCAGTTATATTGAAATAAAGTTATAAAAATATTTTTTTAAATTTTTGATATAGTAATATGTATGTTTCTTTATTAATTCATTTAGTAATGAGAGCTAGTAGGCAGTCTAATAACTACAATAATTTCAAAGAGCAATGAACATAAATAATATTTTGAGATTTCTATAACTAATGTATTATAAAATATCAATCTATTGGGGACTGATGACAAAGTCTCATATTGTTAATACATGTGTGGTTTGTTGCCAACATTACTAAAATAGAGATTAGTAAAAAAAAAAAAACAAAAAACAACAAAAAACCAAATGTGTTTTCTAACACATTCCTTGATGTACAGAAATTTGGGCATTCAATCCATTCTCTCTTCAAGATAACCAGTATAAATGGGTATTGCTGAGGAATTCTAAAGAGTTCCTGCCTGTCTGCAGAGCTTAATCCATTCTGTTTCCTATCAAGCTTCCATAAGTTCTATTAATAGAAATTAATAGAATGTTGTGCAGATTAAATGAGAGAACATATGTCAAACATGTAGTAGACGCAGGAAGATTTGCCAGATGTGAATGTAATTCTTACTTGATCACATTCATATAGCATGCACTGTTATTTGAAAAGTTGTAGGGAATAACTTGGCATTTCCTACTGTGGTTTCATTAAACAGCTCTCACTCCTATACCTTTTGGCATCAGTAGTCCTATTTCTATAGAATTTCGTCTTTTGTTTTGGGAGTTAGTTGAAATGCATGTACGATGATGATCCACTGTAAGTACCAAAGGTAACAGCCGTTATCAGGTTTTTGGTTGCAAATGATAGAAATCAACCCTGGCTAACTTAGGCCAGACATTTGTTTATAGGTGTTATATTGTGATTTGTAATAAGAAATACATATTTGGTTTTCATATGGTATAGAAATCCTAAAAACCTTAGAATTTCCCAAGTGATAAGAACAATAAAGGTAGAGTCTTTTGTTATTCCTAAGAAGTCCTTTTCAACCATACCTGAGTGGCTTTTGGAAAGCCCCTATTCATGGGGGCTGGTTGTCAGGGAAACCAACCCTGATTAGAGGGTGGGAATGTTAAGCCACACCTCCTGCCCTCTGGGAGGAGAGATAAAGCATTCAATCATCAATGGCATATGTTTTAATCAATCATGCTTATATAACGAAGCCTCCATAAAAACCCAAAAGGATGGAGTCTGGAGAGCTTCCAGGTTGGTGAACGCATCCACATCTGGGAGAGCGGCATACCCCATTTCCATAGGGACAGAAGTTCCTGCACAGGGGACCCTTCCAGACCTCACCTTATGTACCTCTTCATCTGGCTGTTCATCTGTATCCTTTATAATATTCTTTACAATAAACTTTGAAACAAGTAAATGTTTCTGTGAGCTCTGTGAGCCACTCTAACAAATTAACTGAACCTGAGGAGGGGGTTATGGGAACCTCCAATATGTAGCTCGTCAGTCAGAAGCACAGGCAACAACTTGGACTTGCAGCAGGCATCTTAAGTGGGAGGTATGGGAGGCAGCCTTGTGGGACTGAGCCCTTAACCTTTGGGGTCTGAAGCTACCTCCAGATAGATAGTGTCAGAATTGAGTTAATTGTTCGGTGGTTTTGGAAAACATACATCAGAGTAGGGTATCTCACAGAATGAACCAGAAAACTCAGAAAATGGGCAGGCCCTTAAAAGGGCAAATGCACATTCAAAATCGTGCCACAGTAAATGTCTGAGATGCCACTGCCACTTGCTTTTGCTCTACTGGACTCTTAACCCCTTCACAACTGCCACAAACTGTCTCTGTTGTGCCCTGAGTTATCAAGATTCACAGTCCTGGGTGGCAGCATCTGATTGACCAAGGTCACATGTCCACATGTCAGCCACCAGGCAACTGAGAAAGAAATATCTACCTATACTTCTTCCATATCCATAGCAGAAGGGGTAACATGGTCCCCCTTCTATTCAAAACAGGATAATCAAGCAATGGGCAACTCACACTGTATCCACTCATTTATGATCCAAAACCACATCACAACTCAGAAGCTAAGTGATAAACTTGTATTTGTAGCATACCACGATCTAATTCTGTCTCCTTAATCGATTTCTTCTAACCTAAGTTTTATCTGTTTAAACTTCTTCTGTATCTATAAAATCTTATTCTCATGAGTTTAGTAAGAGGTGTAGTGACCCTGAAGTAGTGCTCAACCATTCATTCATTTATTCAACATTTATTAGATATCCATTATGCTTAAGACATCATGCTAGGTGTTGAAAAATATGCAATGCAGAAACTAATTATCTAGAACCAGTGAATGTTGAAGGTAATGTGGAAGTTCAAACGAGGGAAAGAGAACTTCCAATTCTTTAAGGAACAGGGGATGGGGATGGGCTGGTGATTGATGGGTTCATGGAAGAGATGACATTTGGACTGCTCTGCAAAGAACAGGTAGAATTTTCAGGAAATGCTGTGAGCGTATGATGGGAGGTTGCAGCATTTTAGGAAATGGCAAGTAACTTCAGTTCTGCAGATTTGGGACAAGAATCCTTTGGAAACAAAGGTGGAAGAGTCTATTGGGTCTAGATTTTCAAGGATCTTGAATATCATGCAAAGGATTTTATGCCTTTTTTTATAAATGAAAAAACATTTTAAATTAGATTCAAGCTTCAAGAATAATACTTTAGTGGTCTGGCAGTAATATATAGGCTGAATTGGGAAGATTTTGTTTAAAAACATTATGTACACATCATAGAAAAAAACTGATAGAATATAGACCAAAATGTTAATAGTGCTTATCTCTGGGTATTGGGAATATAAGCATTTTCTGTTTTCTTTCTTTCTTTCTTTCTTTCTTTCTTTCTTTCTTTCTTTCTTTCTTTCTTTCTTTCTTTCTTTTTTTGATTTTATTTATTTGTTTGACACAGAGAGAGAGATAATGAGAGAGAGAGAGCATAATCAGGGCGAAGGGGAGAAGCAGGCTCCCTACTGAGCAAGTAGCCCAATGCAGGGCTAGTCCCAGGACTCTGGGATCCTGACCTGAGCTGAAGGCAGCCGCTTAACTGACTGAGTCACCCAGGTGCCCCAGCATTTTCTGTTTTCTATTTACCTTTCTGTATTTTCTCTATTTTCTCCATTGAACATATATCACTTTGTAATGAAAAAAGTAAGTAAAAAATATTTTCAAAAGACTGAATTAGAATAGAAGGAGACTAGATCAGGGAGGTCAGGTTGGGGCTACCAAAGTAGAAAGAATAATACTCTTAACCTAGAATGTTGGTAATAAAATTGAAAGCCAAAGGCAGATACCATGACTCTGGATGCAAGAATAACACTGCTTAGAGTCAGAAACTGACTGGCTGAATAGCCTGGAAAAGACATGGGAGTCAAAGTTAAGCTCTGAGGCCCTAAGAACAAGTGACAGAGGAGATAACTGTTCTGTGAACAAATATAAGGAATTAGTAGAAGGAACAAGTTCAATGGTAGAAAGATGAGTGTTTTCTTGCCAGATTGACTTTTAAGTGCTAGATAGGCATCCAGGGAGAGATATACAGCAAGTAGTAAGAAATGAAGGTTGGAACTCAGGAGAAATGACAGCTAGACATTCAGAGCTGGAATTATTTGTATAAGGTAATTAAGAAACTCAAGGAGGAACTATGGTAACTCAGGTAAAGAATAGAGAGAAAAAAGAAGACTGAGAATAAAATCCTGGGGAAATATTTTGAAGTTGAATTCTTAGTGAATGCTAGCTAAGTGCTAAAGTCAACATTATATTTCTATAATTAGGCATTCTCTCTACTTTAGTCCATTCAATCAAAAGGTTTAAAATGACTTCCCTAAGTACAAATTGAGATGAATAGTCAAAAGAATACTATCAGAAATAAAATTTATTTTCTTATATGACTGGCTTTTGCTTCGCATCAATTATGAAAAAAAAGAAGTCCCCTGTCTTTAGAATTGTATTTTTAAAAAAGAATATATGTGCAGTATAGCAATAAAGTAAACCAACTGATCTTTTAATTGTTAATATATATGTATTTTAATATATTTTTACATTTTTTTGTAATCAGAATTTTAGATTTAGAATGTATCTAAGATGGGCTCAAGGAGGTTAACTCGCTTTTAAGTATTTTAATATTAATGACTTGGTACTCGTGCCATTATAGTCTAGATTGAATTCCTGATCAAAGAATACTTGACAATCACGATGGGGAGCAGCATCATGGTACAGCGGAAGAGCTCTGAACCGGAAGACAGAAATCATAGATCCTAGTCCCATACTGGTCCCTAAATGGCTCAGTGGCCATCGATCAAGTTATTCAATTTCTCTAAGCCTCAGTTTTCTGGTCTTGGGGCTAGTTAAGACAATTTCTAAGTTCTATTCCAACCCTAAAATTCTATGATTTTGGCAAGTTGCTCCATTTAAAATCTTATATACAGATTCACACACACACAAATGCCCTGAGTTCAATATAACTAAAATTCCCAGCAATCTTCACTTTAATTGTTCCCGAGTCAAAAGAAAAACCCAAGATGTAAACACCTTTAGTCTCTGCAAATTTTACCTGCCACTGATCACCAAATACATGAAGGCACCGCGAGAGCCCTATATTTATAACTTTTGACTCCCTGCTACAGGATTACAATGCCAGACACTGAAGATAATAGAACATGCAGAAATAAGAGCTTTGAAAATAAACCTTCTTACAGCTAATGAAGGATTATCTGGCATGCAATTTTTCTAAAATGTCACAGCTATTAGCAAGTCTTTTTGTGTTTGTTTGGAACTATTTCTCTCCTGTCTCCACTTCATTGCCCTGAAAATAAAAGTTTTTCTTAAGTACAATCAGATTTAGGGACCCTAAAACCTCAAAATTAAATTGTATATACTTCTATTTACTTCTTTGGGAAAGGCCTCTGCTATGAACTGAATTGTATCTTTCTCCTGCCCCCAAATTCGTATTTTGAAATTCCAACCTCTGAAATGACTGTATATGAAGATAGGGCTTTGGGGAGGTAACTATTGTTAAATGAAGTCATAAGGGTGGGACCCTAATTCAATGGGATTGGTAGCTTTATAAGAAAAGAGAAAGATCTCAATCTTTTCACTCTCTCCCCCCACATCTCTCACTCCCTCCCTATCTCCCTCTCTCTCTCTCTCTCTCTCTCTCTCTCCCCCTCCTTCCCTCCCTCTCTTATATTGGCAAAGAGGAAAGGCCATCTGAATACAGTCGAGAAAGTGGCCATTCTGCAAGCCAGGAAGAGAGATTTCATCAGAAACTGAATCTATTGGCACCTTAATCTTAGACTTCCCAGACTCCAGAACTGAGAGAAAATTAATTTCTGTTGTTTAAGCTACCCAGTCTGTGGTATTTTGTTACAGCGGCAGGAGGGGACTCAGAGAGCCTCCTTAAGGAATTTCTGGACTAAGATTTGGATAATATTTAAATAACTAAATTAATAGTGAAAATGTTTTCTTTTCCTGGTAGCTAGAGAAACTGATTGTTTGATAATCCTTTTCCTTTCAAAAATACATCTTGATAATCAAACAACTGGGGAGAAATACTATTCTTTGAACTAGAAGAAAAAGTTTACAAAGATTTCATTTTAATAATAATGTAAAAACATACACAAGTGCACTAATTAAGTACACATACTTGATTAAGTCTAAAATCTTGACCTAAAATCTCCTTCCAAAGACTCTTAACATTTATTTGATCTTTCAACAATACTGCCTCTGAATATGAACATTGAATGTTAAGTTCCACAAGCTATAAGTGATTACAAGTATTTTCTCGTTCAGGTATTTAAAGCAATTTCTTCATGATTGAGTGATTTACTTGAAATTTAGAAAGTGAATGAACTCTATGAGCTCTCTATATACCACCTGATTTAAAAAACTCTCTAAAGCTGTTTATGAATGGAATCCATCTCCTACACTACTGCCAGGCATTATCAACCTGAAAGTAAAATCTGACCATGCCACTCTCCCGCTTAAAACCTTTTAATCCCGTCATGTACAGAATATAAAATCCAAGCTCCTTGTAGATAGATGGCAAATGAAATCCTCTGTGATCTGCCCCTTGTCTGCTCGTGAACCTTGTCCTTAGTAACTCCAGGGCTTCACACTGGACGCCCTGGCTATTTCAAACTACTTCCTTGGGATGTCAAGTACCTGTTGGCACTCTGTTTCTTTTCCTTTTTCCTAGATAACTAGAATTCATTCAAGAATCTGCTCAGATAGTAGCACTTCAGGGAAACTTTCCTGATTCTCCCCTAAGCTGGGGTGTTTTTTTTCCCCCCACAGAAGGATGCTGTAAACATTTCTTGTATACCTGGTATAGACACAAGATTTAGATCATCTTAGGTAAATGTCTGCTAGACGTTACTATAAACTGCTAGAGGGCAGGGATCATATTTAAGTGACCAGTGTCTAACATACTGGCTGGTCCACTGTATGCGGCCAAAATATGCTGCTGAATTACACTAATTCATATATCAAATGTATTATAACATTTTTAAAGGAATATTATAGCAAATATTTTTGTTAAGCAAATAATCATCACTCCTTACTGTGTTTTTTAAATTAATATTTCTATTGGATGCTTTACCTAGAATGAACCTGATCTTTATTGTATTTTATTGTATTGAAATTTGGTATTTTATTGAACTACATGGTACCTAACTATTAATAATTTCAGAATTATCAGTACTCTCAACTTACTTGTTCAAGAACAAAAACAGAGAGCTGTTTTAATGGATATCTTAAAAAACTGACAGTTGATATCATCCTATTTTAACAACTAGAAAATCCTCCAGAGTCCAAGTCCGTATGTATTCATTTTACAAAAGTGAAAACAACATTAAACAAAAACTTAACCCTACTATGCAATAGTTTTTTCTCATGCACAGTCATAATACATGATATCCTTCCATTAAGTAGTTTAGAATCCATTACTTAGGCCTGCCTTCAGTCAGCAAGTCCAATATATCGTTTATATTGGTTGACAGGACATCATTCAGTCTTTTATTAAGATTTTTGAATATTCATTCATTGTCACTTTTGATAAAGAGGGAACTAATTTTAGAACAAATATAATAGAGAAAATCAACAAACATTTATTTTAGACTACTACGGGCACTAAAGATAGAAAGAGGAGTTACCTTTGTTAATAGGGCCTGGTTTAATATAATCAACAACACCATCAGCATACTAACATTTATTCAATGTTCAGTATGTGCCGGGCACTGTACATTACCTCATTTAAGCCTTAACACAACACTAAGAAAGAGTTACTATTATATATCTCATTTTACAGATAAAAATCTGAGGTCAAACTTCACAGACCTACTGTATGGTAGAGCTGGGATTCAAATCTAGACTGTCTAACCTCAAGCCCACTCTCTTAACCACTATAGCAGTTTTCAGTTAAATCACTGTATGAGAGATTTCAGAAATTAATGACTTGATAAACATAAAGGATTCCATCTAGCCTACAATATTCCTGAATGTTAACTGCTTAATTATTTTGATTTGTTTTACCCAAGGCCAAGCCAGAAGATCAAGACCCTCCCATCTAAAACTTTTTCACTTTGTGCTTTAAAAAAAGTCAATGTCATACCTGAAAATTTCTGTTCAGTAAAAAGTAATGTGCCTTTTAAAGGCAAGAGAAGCCTGAGTATCTAAAATCTTCTGAGGTAATTCTGTCCTGGGACTTTCAGAGACGCATTTATACCCCCAGAAAGTTAGCATTTAAAACTTGAAACTCTTGCCTAATTTCCAATGTTGAAAGGGTAACTCAGCACTCTTAGTCACTTTTAATTTTGCTTTGCCACTGGCAGGTAGGGCAAGCACCCATACACGTTGGCAGAATACATGTTAGAGCAGTTTCCTCCTGTTGAGAGTTGCCTTATTCTGCTTCAACAATTCTCTCCCATAGGACTGCCTCAAAGTGTATGAATCTCTATCTATTCAAGTAAACACTGAAATCCAATATTAAACTTCTTTTTAAAAGTAAACATTCCTATAACAACTGACTTGGGTTATCTCCATGTCCTTAAGTTAACTTTGAGGGGTGGAGAAAGTGTAACAGGAACTGAACTTAATATTCAGAGGAAGGTTAGCAATACACAGGAAAGTTTTATCCTTTAGCTGTTTTAGATGTAGAAGAAGAGATGAGTCACATGAGCAAATGATGGCACCTATAGTAGATTCAATTGTCTCCTAAATTTTCTTGTTTCCAACCTCTCTCATACATAGTCCGAAATGTCATTTTCCTGAGACAGAGAGCTCTAATAGTATCACCCTGCTATTCAAATATCTTTGATGAAGACATCCAAACTCCACAGAAAGATACTCAAGGTTGCTATGGTATGGTCCCAATGCAAGTCTGCTAGCTACCTAGTCATTTCTTAAATGTGCTAGATACTTTCAGTCTCAGCACTGCTCGCACCCTTTACTTAGAGTAGAATATCTTGTTTCTTTACAAGTCAAAATCCTATCGCTTCTTTAAGACCCAGTTAAATTCTACCTCTCTTCCTTACCTCTGACAGTTAAAATTCAAAATTACCATAGCACTTTATTTGTACTCTTACTGTAACATGTGTCATCTACAGCGGATATTAAATTCACGGTTTACTGTGAGCATACTTGTTTCCTCACCTGGAAAGTAAGTTCCTTCATCTTTTCCTCCATACAGAAGTGAGCCTTCTCTTCTTCTGCTCTTTAGCAGCAGTGTCATTTTTAAATATGTGCATTTAGACAGGCTGACTTGAACTACGGTTTCAATTTAATTCATAACACACTAAATAGTATTTATTTAGTGCGTGAACAAGTACCAGTCTAAGCATTTGGAGAAACAAAGCAAAACTCCCTAACTTATGGAGCTTAAATTTTAGTGGCGAGAAATGGACAATTAACAATAAACATAGTAAAGTAAGTTACTACATTAAAAGAACGATGAGTGCTTTGGAAGAAGACAAAAGTAGAGCAGGATGGGAATCAGGAATGCCAGGGGTATCTCTGCTCAGATGTGACCACCTCAGAGGGCCCTCCCAAAGCATCCTTATTAAAGTGCTTTTTTTTCTCTCTCAGTGACTATCATCATTCTATTCTCTCTACATCATAGCGCTTCAACTTATCTGAAATTATTTGTGTGCATTGTTATCGTTTCTTTCCTGTTCTGTTCACTGCTATATTCTCTCATACATAACAGACACTCAACAAACATTTGTTAGAAGAATACAAGGAGATACCCAAATTTTATTTATATATATATATATAAATAAAAAAATTATATATATATTTTTTATTTTTTATATTTTATTTTTATATATTAATTTTATATTATATATACATATATAAATATATTATATATATATATTTTAAACATTTTTTTATTTAGGAGGCAGGGAGGGACAGAGGAAGAGAATCTCAAGCAGACTCCATGCTGAGCAGAGCCCCATATGGAGCTCAATCTCATGACTCCAAAATTATGACCTGAACCGAAATCAAGAGTCACTCACTTAACCAACTGAGCCACCTGGGCGCCCCTCAAATTATATTCTTGTACTAGAATCAATCACATGGTAGAAAGTGATCTACTAAATCCTACTAAGAATCCAAAAGAACTAGTGTCTATTCAGATAAAGCACATGTTTAAAGTATAACAAAAATGTAATAATATTTGGGAATGTGGATAACACGCTTGATAATGGATATAAGCCCAAATATAAGGTGGTTTTTATTTTAACCCAAACTATTTCTCAGAAACCGGGAGTTCCTCCATGTTTTAACCCTTCCTTACAAAGCCTTTCAAATTCCAAAGTACTTTCACAATTTCTTTTGAACAGTAAGTTATTAATTGGTAAAGACATTAGTCTGAAATGACCCAATTAATGCTACTTTTACACGCTCACAGAGGTCACTAAAAATAAAAGGGAAATCTAGCTACTACTCTTGAGATTTTCAGCTCCAAATTGCAAGTCCTAGGTCAAACTTTGATGGACATTCACCACTTGGGTATCTTGTTAAAATGCAGATTCTGAGTGTCGGTAGGACTGAGGCCAGGGAATCTGTATTTCTAACAAGCTTCCAGGCCATCATTATGGCTGGTCCATGGACTATGCTTTGAATTGCAAGGCACCAAATAAAGTTGTAAAAACAAAGCTCTTCTATCACTATATTTTTATGATTTAACAATGTATATTTATTTTCACAGGAAAGGAAAAGACCATGATAGGCAGGTGAAAGCTGCAAAGGGGATGTGAGCTTTTCATAAAGCTGTTCCTACTAATTTCTCTTCATCCACCCCTTTCCCCCATAAATTCAATCCCATTTTTACAAAACCAGATCTTTTTTCAAGGCAACACCTTTAATCAGAACTATTCAACTAATCAACTATTTAAACTTAATCAAATAATAAAGGAAAAACACATTTAAAAACTCCATTTTTTTCCTACCTTCCAACGCTCCAAAAAATTTCATTTTAATCAGTATACATGGAAGTGTTAAAGTTAGAAAGGGAGCACTAATTTTGGTAGTTTAATTTGGAAGATTTTACTATTCAAAAATGGTTTTCTCTTTTAAAACCTTGCCATCTCTCAGTAGGTCATTAGCCCATATGACAACTTTTAAATACATCAGTTATACTGGCCCTAGCTTTTTTTTAAAGACCAAGTAGTTAAAAATATAAGATTAAATTGAAAGGATAATTGTGCTTAAAAAAGTTAAACAAAAAAAATAGAAGTCCTCAAATACATAAAACATTAAAATCTTCTAAAACCTTTGAAGAATATTCATTTATTTCAGCATTGTTTTTCTCCTTCACATAGGTAAACTTCTCTCAACTTAATAGAAACACTTAGACTCATATGACCTTTTGCCTTTCACAGCTATCTTGAGATCAGAATATGGTACCCATTAAAAAAAAAAGATAATAGCTCTATTGTATAGCAAATCAAAAAAGGTACAAAATGTGTTTTGAGGTGCTTTTTATAGGTCTAAGGTATTTAGGGTTTCTCACAATTTTGTGAACTATTATTAACACAGTTTTCTTTGTGTTCAGCTTAAATTACTAAAGTTTTTTTTTGTTTTATTTTTTTTAGTGTTTATTCTTCAAGGCTGGCAGCTAGGGCTAAAAACAGTTATGATATAAATGTATTCCTCCTGCAAGTCTCTGTTGAGGGAGTCAAGCTGATTTGATAGAGCTCGACTGGGGGCAGTGGATATTTTTTGCTTTCTTCTCCATCCATCCTCTTACCCCTGTAATTAAAGCCTAGTATGTACAAATCAAGCAGGATTGCTGGGCAAGAGCCATTTCACGAGGGTATGAACTGGTTCTGTGCTAGTTAGTTCTAGAATATCAGCAGGGAAACATCATCAAAGGAAATCAAGGCGATTCCTTTGCTGATAAGGAAATTGTAAAGAATCTCTTTAGAACTAGAAACAGCAAGCTCAGTAATGCAAATGCGCTCGTGTTCATCTGAACAACAATCTCCCCATTTACTATTTAGCAAAGATTGAAAGAGCAGGACCAAAAGCTCAAAAGATGGAAGGTGTAAAAGAAAGTCTCTTTTCTGCGCATTTTGGCAGGCATAATACTGAATTTGCATCTGTCTGAGTGGTAACTTCCAAAAGTCTGAGTAAGTAAATGTGAGCTGAATTTCAAGTGATAAAGGAGATAATTCTCAGAGACTGCGTTTGTGTGTCGGGGTGGGGGCTGAGTACCAAAGAGGCGAGGATTAATCATAATGAAGCCAGCTCTCAAACTTAAGACTCACTCTAAGTAAAGATGAGCCCAGAGCCAGTCTTCTAAATAACCTCCCGACATTAAATATACACGCACTGAAAAAGCTTTAGTATACCGAAGGATATTTTGCCAAGTGCTTTTTTCTTCCTAAATTTCTGCTATTCTTTCTGTTCCTCAACAATTATATGTGTCCTCATTCTCTGCTCATCTTTTTCCTTTTTAAGGACCGCCCCCTTCCTCTTTTTCACCTCCTTCCTACAGTCAGAAATGACCACATCCAGTTCCCCTTCCAGTATGGATGTTTTAGTCAGTTTCACATTTTTGTTTCCTCTCCACTAGTATGAATACCAGGCAGGGTTTCCTTGGCACTTGATGAATGTTAGATATATAGTGCCGTAAGTAGAAGCAAATGTCATCATCAGGCAGGCTTGATTAAAGCGGCAAAGAGGTGGAGACATCAAAGCAAAATAGCTGATGGAAGCTGAAAAAACCAAAATTCTAGCACCTAGCAAAGTGCCTGGTATAGAAGGAACTTAATAATAATACATTTCCTTTAATGTTCTGTAGAAGTTTTAAGGACCTTTCTTACCACACCTAACCTTCTACTTTGTAACTAGACTCCTCCCCAAAGCAAGAAGCATTCATGAAATTCTTCATGATTCAGCGAAGATGCTTTCTTTTTCATTTCGATTTGCAGTTATTAAAGCCTGAAGCTGTGGTCAGAATATGTCAGAGTTCAAAGCATGACAAGAATGGGTACATCAAAAGTAAGAAAGTCTGGAGACGATATTTATTTCTTCTCAGACTATCTAATTTCCTTTAACTTTCATAGAATTACATAACATATGGACAAAATGCCTCTTTTAAAATTTTTGTGTGCTTTCTGATGTTTTTCTAGAGGATGTCTTTTGTCACTGTCTCTATTCAATCATATCTAAGCAAACGAAAGAAAAACATGGCTTTCTGTACAGATTAAGGAAGGAACCTAGAGTAACCTACGTCATTTTTCCAGTTATGTGAGATTCTGGAAAAACAGTTTCCAATAAATATAAAATTTCCAACAGCTCTTAGTTTTTTTCATGGTACGTTTCTAAAATGACAGAACAATAAGTAAGTTATTAACGAAAGGGAAGTGATGAAGCCGCTTCTCAGATCGACTTTGCTATCTGTAGCAGACACGTGTAAGGATTAGTCATGTATTTGTGTATCCCTTGGGAATTAACATGGTGTCAGCTGATGTGGATTAGGATAAGGAAATGGAAAAGAGAAGTTAAAGATGGTCTTAAGTCTGAGTGATTAGGATGATGAGAATGTCACTGACTAAATCACTAAAAAGGGACTACCATCTGAGGTCACACTGATGAGGTCTGTTTTAAACAGTTTGAGTTCAACATAATAGCAAGACAGCCCAGTGCAAGCAGTGGGGAGAAATGGGATAGAACATTAGTTCTTAAAGGCATCCATTTTGATGTCACTAGCATACAGCTGCTAACTAAAATTGGGAGAATGGGTAGACTCTATTAAGGGAAAGCCGAATGTAAAGAAAGGGCAGAGAGCTAATATTCAAGTCCTCTAAAACAATCTCAAATTAGTTTACTTAGTGGCCTCACCACATACTAGCTAATTTTGTGAGGTGGATAAGTCATGTAAGAGTTCTAAGTCTCATTTTCATCAACTGTAAAGGAGAAATAACTTCCATATTAAGTGGGTGTGAGAGATAAGTGACACAACGAATATAAAGCCTTTAGCACAATGACTAAGATACAAGTTCTTAAACATGTTTGAGGTCAGAAAGAGGAAGAAGAACCATGCAAAGAGACAGAGAAGTGATAGGTTCATGCATTCATTCATACATAAAACAAATTCAAAATACACTGAGTATCTACAATGCATAAAATGTTCGGCTAGAATAGAACCAAGATAGTGTAAAGTCATATTCAGTTCAGATGCCATCAACACTTGTTGGGGACTTTCTTGTGTCAGGCATTATGATATGCTTTCATTTATCTCACTTAAGGGATATAATGAGAGGTGGGAGATTCTTGGAAAGGATTAAGTGTTAAATAAAGTTAAATAAGATTTAGAAAAGATCATTAAAGTTGGCAAAATGGACCTCCTGGTGATCTTTGAGAAAACTGTTTCAGTTGGCTGGAATGGGGTTGGGTTGAGACAGTGGTAGGGAGTGAAGGAAATGAAAGCAGGGGGAAAATAGTTTATAAGCACAGCAGAGTAAAACAAAATAGAGACTAGGCCAGGAACAGGTTTTTACAAATAAGTAAAGATCTATGCTTGCCTACAGCTAAGAGGGAAGGGGTCACTGGAGAGGAAGAGACACGGACAGCTAATACTTAATCATTTTTTTAAAACTGTGGCAAAGTGAGAAATATTTAGATACACTTGGAAAAGAAAACATCTTCTGCACACTAGTCACTCAATGAATGAACAATGCCAACAATTCAATGCCAATACCTCGATCAACTTTGTTTTATAGAGACTTGGCAAGAGGCAGACAGATTTTTCTTAACAACGATTACTTCTCAAGATTTTAAGAGGACAGAGCAAAATTTTTTCTACAAGTGCAAATCCCATTATCAGAAATATCATTCCATAATAGTATTCTTCAGAACTGCATACAGTGTGTGCGGAGATCTCAGGGGAGGATGAGTGGAACTGTGTTCCACTATCAAGGATAATATCTTTAAGGCCATCACCCAATTTTTCCAGTATCAGGAAAGAGTAAAACTGAGGGCTTCAGAGGGGAGGGGGGTGGGGGATTGGGATAGGCCGATGATGGGTATTAAGGAGGGCACATATTGCATAGAGTACCGGGTGTTAAACACAAATAATGAATCATGGAACACTACATCAGAAACTAAGGATATACTGTATGGTGACTAACATAACATAATAAAAAATTATTATTAAAAAAAAAAAGGAAAGGGATAAACAAAGCACCTGACACCATTCTCATTTCCTTCACTGAATTCCTTTCACTTCTTCCTTCACTAGGGAGAAGTTTGGCCCTGTTTCAACTTCAGCTTCTACAGACTAATACAAGTTTAATAAAAGATCTATTACAGCCCCTAAATACCCTTCTTAAAAAGGCAACCTCCCCCGCCCCCCTTCCCTGTCCATCTTCTCTGCTTTGTTATTCTATAGCATTTATTACCTTCTAAAATACTATGTACTATGCATAATTTGTATATTTTCTATCTCCCCTTCTAGAATGTAACCTCTATAAGGGCAGGTTTTTTAGCCTGCTTTGTTCACTACTGCATTTCCAGTGCCTGAAACAATGTTTGACAGATAGTAATTCTGCAAAAAATAGGTGATGAAAGACTGAATCAATCAATTCCATTACAAAATGATGTAAAAATTTTCTTTCTGCACTGACTTCTATGTATCACCTTCCTTTGTTAATATTACTTTATAGATCTCATATTATTTCATATGAAATGGTTTCTCTCAATTAACTTTCTGGAAGATGCTCTACATATTATTTCTTAATTAATTCTTTATTTCTTTCATATTTTAAATGCTAGCTAATAAAAAAAAGTATGGTTAACTCTTCTTTATGTTCCTGGTCCCACTCTTCCCTTCTGCCTCCTCATGTCAACTCCACTTTGCTAAAGAGAGTTTGGCCCTGTTTCAGTGAAGTCATTCTCCACACTACTTTGATACGAGGTGATTGAATAGACTGCTGTTTTAAGTTCTTGAAATGGCAAGCAGTGTTTTTCAAACGAAATTCTTTTATGAGTTCCAATGCAATAAAATAGTTCAGTGATTCAACGGACTGAATTACATTTCATTCACTTTGAGGGAAATTCTACTAAAGAGAACTTACTTCTTATTTTTACTCTCCAGAAATTTCGCATTTCGTGATATTTCTCATACTGAACACTAGAACCCTTAAAGTTCTCAGGGAATGGACATGGACTGTTTAGACTACAAAATATACTAAGCAAAAAAGAGGTCTTTACTACCTGGTCTTGAACTATTAATTGCCTCCTCCTAGACTTCTTGGTATGACCATTGATTATTTCTTCATAAGCCAGCTTAAGAAAATTATCATTTATGTTTACAAGTAAGAAACTCCCTAAATATTCTTCAATGAGTTTGCATGGTTGTAATGTTCTCTAAAAATGAATATAATCTGAAATTAAGACAATGTTAAAATAAGGTTGTGATAAATACCACTGTTGCTTTAAGGGTTTTGATTTTTAAGTCACGTAAGTACAACCTGTATTTCAGTTTGTTCTAATTTGTGGCATTTTTAGCAATTTGTGTAGTGAATCTTGATGTGTAATAAATTTAGGAAAACTGTTCTTATAGGGGCTTCAAGAATTTCCACTAAATATTATAAAATTATGGCCATTTCCTCCTTATTTTCAGTTGATATGAGAAATAAGTTGCATATGGCAAACCAGAAAGAACATCACGCTTGGAATCAGAAAGGCATGTATTTAATCCTACTCTTCCGCTTACTACTACAGTCTTCAGCCTGCTACTTGGAAAGGCAACCACAGTTAAAATTATGGGGTTTGGATTAAAGCAGGACTACATTCAAGCCCCAGTCTGTCCCTAAGTAGCCATATGATCACCGGCAAATATAAAAACTCTCCAAGGTTCAGTTTCCTCATCTGTAAAACGAACATAATCAATGTATTCAACTTCTAGAACTGTTTACTGGAGGAATTTAATAAGATAGTGCATGTAAACTTATAAAGAAGGTGGATGGCACAGAACACACACTCAATAAACTTCATCTATTACTACTAATAAATGAAATACTTAAATGTGAAGTCTGTGTAGTGCATATCTATAAATTACAAAGTACTTACCTGTTAATTTTTTACTATTCTATTTATGTCCAAAAAATGGGCTCGACTGGCATTTGATTATTCCCTCCTACTGCTCTGGATATAGTAATAACATTCATTACTATATTAGAACTAAGAATAAGATCAGCCTTCTTTCTTTACTGCTGCTTACGTTTTATTACAGGAACCACTTTTAAGATATATTCAAGAGGACATCATATTTTCATAAAATAATAATGGACACTTTTTAAGTATCCTGTGTCATTGTTTGAACTAGATTCATGTTTTATTCTTTGCCAATAACTTTAATTATATCAATACTTTCTCTAAATTCTTCATCTTAATTTATCCTGAAGGATTGTGAATGGAATGACATTTTTCATTATCCATACATGTTTCTCTCAAGTCCATGAGTCTAAAATTAACATCTATTTGTCCTTTTTTAGTGGACACTAATGATTCATTTATTTTATTTTATTTTATTTTATTTTATTTTATTTTATTTTATTTTATTTTATTTTATTTTATTTTATTTTATTTTATTTTTTTTTAAAGATTTTGTTTATTTATTTGACAGAGAGAGACAACCAGTGAGAGAGCAGGGGGAGTGGAAGAGGAAGAAGCAGGCTCCCAGCAGAGGAGCCTGATGTGGGGCTCAATCCCAGAACGCCAGGATCACGCCCTGAGCTGAAGGCAGACGCTTAACGACTGCGCCACCCAGGCGCCCCATGATTCATTTTAGAAATACTATTATTTATGCCTAGAATAACCAAGTCACAACGGTTGACTCCATCTCTAAAAGGTAATCATTTTTACATGCTGTACTTTGGACTTCAGTCATTTGATTGTAAACTAGATACACTTAACATTATACATTTGCTCTCAGTTTGTTCTAGATCAGTGCTTCAAATAGAATGTTTAATCATGATGGAAATAGTGTATCTTTGCATTGTCCAATAGGGTAGCCACTAACCACGTGTGGTTATTAAGCACTTGAAATGTGACTAGTGTCACTGAGGAACTGAATTTCCAATTTTGTTAAATTTTAATTTAAGCAGCTACATGCCTAGCAACTACTATGCTGGACAGCACAGTTCTAGATAGTTTTAAAAAACATTGGTAATTATGATGAAAATGAATAATAATGATTCTTATAACTAAATTATAAAAGTTGTATCATTGCCTCAGGAATTGCTGACACATCTCTTGACTAATTGAGCAAGAAGTATTGAGGTTTCGGCACTGTTTTACCACTTTATGAATCAACCTTCCACCAGCCTCTCCCTCCCCCTTCCTGCCATCATTGGTGGCCTCACACTCTCTCTTTGAAGTCATCTGTAGAACAAAAAGCTAAGATCTAAAATCTAACTAGAAGTCTAAGTCTAAGGAGGCTCCTATGGGAATTCAATTGTTTTTGGTGGCCTAACCTCTGAAGGATGGAAGTATTGCCACTGATGCCACCTCTTCTTCTAATACCTTCTCCTCAGGCTGCTTACATTTAGTTAGCTCCCGGACCAGCTGTCTAGTTTTAAACAGGAGTGAAAGACAACCACAATAGGAAACAGGAACTGTTGCGTTGAGTTATCGCGTAGCAATGGGAAGGATGAGAGTGTGTATGAATATGTGTTTTCACAGGGTCTAGGAGAGCAGCTATAGCTCCTCCTTCCTTCTTCTTCCCGTTAGACCAATTTCCAAGTGCTCAATAGTAGAGTCCCGACACTAGCTAGAGGTAATGGTTCCTCCCTAAACTGTTAATGAAGTTCAGGGACTTCTTGCCTTAAATGATTTCCAAAATGCTGAACTCTCTATCCAAGGAAATGATACCTTATTACTCAAACACTACAAATGTTAGGCTGCATACTGCTCCAGTGAATAGTTTCAAGACTGGTTACCATCTTCACTGGTCATAGTATAAAAGAGTTTGTCACTACAGGGTAGAAGTTGGTACTTGTTCTCCACAGCTGCCTAAAAGAGGCTTCTGGAATCAGATTTGGTCTCCTTTACATTTTAACGAACAACAACATTAAGGCTTACATTTGTATAAAGTGCTTTCACATAACTAATCACATTTAATAATGTTAACATCATGGTAAGAAAGAAAGATCAGTTGCTATTACTCTGATTTTTTTATTGGTATCTGATTTTTCATGTTTTCTAGTATACCAACACTTCTACGTGGCAAGGGTGCTACCCAAAAAATGGCTCTGGGAAAAGTGGACACTGTAAAAAAAAAAAAAAAAGTCTATAATCTACTTCCTCATAAGGAAGTAGTATTTGGATTTTTTTTGGTTTTTTTTTTTTAAGATCTTATTTATTCATTTGACAGAGACAGCCAGAGAGAGAGGGAACACAAGCAGGGGGAGTGGGAGAGGAAGAAGCAGGCTCCCAGCAGAGGAGCCTGATGTGGGTCTCGATCCCAGAACGCTGGGATCACGCCCTAAGCCGAAGGCAGACGCTTAACAACTACGCCACCCAGGCGCCCCATGGATGTTCTTAATTGAGCTCTCAAATTTAATTCCTGAAACTTTTCCTTTCCCTTCCTTGTATATTGTTTTAAATATGAAAATTATCCATAGTTTTGCTCAGATTTCTATTGTCTATTTAATATATATCTATTTGATATAATCTGTTAATTGTTTATAATCACCCTTCTATTGTGCTGTTACTAGTCACACAAATAGGCTTGCCACATCTGCTTAGTGAAGTTGGTAGCTCTTTTCTCCTAGTATAGGAGAGAGCATGGAGCAGGGATTTAAAGTATGGGACAGAAAGGAGTCAAGAATGTGTAAACTCTGCAACAAAAATAACCTTAATATATTCTGAATTTAGAGTTGTAGGGCACTGGGAAGACTAATTGCATTCATATAACATTTCACGACTACATTATTTCCTCAGTCCATCTGTAAATAATAGCTAATGGCTATATCCACAAAATGTGTATAGATATTCACAGATTGTCTATAACCTTACTTTTTCTTATAAGTCCTTCATGGATATTTATGCAGGAACTTTTTAAATACAATTAATGAACTGTGTCCAGAAGAGATTTGTATTGGCCCTTTCTGCAAATTAATGCAATAAAATTGCAAATTCATTGTCTCGGTAAAAGTAAAGACCGAAGAACTCACAAATAAGTTTGTTATAAGGATTTTCATCAGTAAGCGGAGAAAACTCTTGCTAGCCTAAAACATGGCTTTGGACTCTTTCCCACAGGAATCCTACAAGACCAAAGAGAATTCATCTTGTTTAGAGATGAATAATTATAAAAAGGAAATAGTATCAGGTCTACCTAAAGATATCGTAAAAACAAGAACAAAGAAAACCATATGGAAATAGGGAAAAGAAATGGCAGGTGAAGAGCTCTCTTCAGAAAAAAAAAATGTCATACATCAGATGGAAGTTATGTCGGAACATACAGACAATGAATTAAAAAAAGAACTCGATGAAGTAGTTGATACACAAAACAGGAGCTCATAGGAGGAATACAAGAAGTTAATGGAAGATATGGTGAGCCAAAAGGGAATGAAACATGAATTGGCAGAAGTCAAGAGAGATGTGGGTAAAAATCAAATCACTACTGAAATGAAGCCTCCACTGGAAGTAGGACAAAGAAGAACCTGTAGTGTTGAAGAAAGCATGGTAACAGACATGGAGTATAGAATTGAGAAAAATAACAAAAGGGATCTGAGCAAGTTAAAAAAAATTAGGGAAAATTATAGATACGAAAGATGAACATATTCATAATCAGCATCCTTGAAGAAGATAATGGAAATAAAATTAAATTTGAAAATTATTATAATTTTTAAAACTTCCAGGTATAAAAAAGAGAAAGCTGCAGTTAGAAAGGACACACAGTAGACCAGAGAAAATGATCATAGAATAACTAAACACTGAGACAAGTCCTAATTAAGCTACTAAATTCTAAAAACTAAAAATATTCCTCAGGCAATCAGGCAAAAAATGGCTCAAGAACAAATCTGAGAATATTTGCTACTTGGAGACTACCATAACTTCAATGTTCTTTTGCTTTGGTTACTGACTCAAAAATTAAGTAATCAACAAAATAGTTTTTCACGTTTCATACAAGAAACATAAGACAAAAATCATAGCTATAGAAATTTAAGACAGATGAGCTGGCTAAAACTGTGAAAGCTAAGTGATTCCCCCGTGCTAAGGATTAAAACTTTGAGAAAATCTAGTAACTTAATTTATAATTTAACATTTATTAGGACTAATTAAAGAAATATAGTTAAATTATGGGGCGCCTGGGTAGCGCAGTCGTTAAGCGTCTGCCTCCGGCTCAGGGCGTGATCCCGGTGTTCCGGGATGGAGTCCCATATCGGGCTCCTCTGCTGGGAGCCTGCTTCTTCCTCTCCAGCTCCCCCTGCTTGTGTTCCCTCTCTCGCTGTCTGCCTCTCCGTCACATAAATAAATAAAATCTTAAAAAAAAAAAAAAAGAAATATAGTTAAATTATATAAACAATTGTGATTTTAAAAATAAACAACACTACCATAATTATGGATTATGGTTGATATAGTTGCCCACGTTTCTAGAATCTGCAACCAGTCATGCCTTGGACAGTTTCAATAAAGATATTTTTCTTGGGAGTAGGGAACTGGATAGTACTGAGGGACCAGCTTCTTAAAATAATTTATTTGTTATAGGTTGATTACTAATATCCAATTCAATAGGCATCACAATTTACAAATGTTTGATAATTGAATTATTCACAAAATCCACAAGACAGCTTCTGTGTCATCTGTAAGATGAAGACATGAAAGCAAAGCTAAAGGAAATGAATTGCCCAAAGTTGCATACTGAATCAACAGAAGAAGAGTATCACTTCTATCTCAATTTTTTTGTTTGTCTCTAACAGCTTTTGTCACAACCTTGCACTTTCACATTATTTTTGGCTACTGAGTAACACTGATCTTAACCAGAGACCCGTAGTATCATGATCTAGCACAACAAAATCATAATGAGAGTGTTGAAAGGCTGTGGAGGAAAAAGTACATTTGGGGAAACACAACAGATGTGAATTCCATCAATCAAAAGTGCTTATCTGCTGAGGCTCTTTTTCTGCTGAGCCTTGTATTAAAAACTGGAGTGAAAATGAAACTGACAAAAAAAAAAAATCCCTATCATTAAAGAGAGGAAAAAATGCAGAAAAGAGGCTGAACAGCAATTTAAAACGTATTAAAAGCAAACAAAATGAAATCTGTAAAAAATGAGTTTCAAACCGATATAAAAAGACAGCCAACCAACTAGAGGTAATACTGGATCCTAGCAGAAAGGTCAGGCAAGACACTACAGAAAAAAGGTGTCTTCATCTATATGACAAAGAAAGGCTGTCTCTTAGAACCTCACCCAAGACTTGGGCACTCTAACATTTGAAAGATTATTGTTAATAGTAACCCCATTATAAGTTTGAATCAGATATTTCAGTAGTAAACTTATACACAATAGCAATGTCTAAACTCCTCAGTAATCAGATGCTAAAAATTTAGAGAAATGAAAACCAAACCTTTTACATTAAAGGAAACCCAGGACAACTTATTATGAAGAACTCAAACTGGAATAAGTAATTGCAGCTCTACCTTATTTGGTGACTTAGCTAAAGAAGTTATTTACTATCATTGCTCTTGAAGTTGTCTCTTTCCCCTTTTGCAAAATATTTGATAAAATGTTCTCCTTTCCAAGACTTTACGTTTGCCTTCCTTTTTCCTGGAGTAGTAAAATGAATGATATTGCTAGCAGAGAAAACAAAGCCTAGCATGGTAGTCCAGGTCCTCCCAAGCCCACAAAATGCAAATCTTTTAGCAGTGACATTTTAATTTCCATCACAGTACACATCATGTATATATCTTTTAGAGTAATAACTGTGTATTTGCCTAGGATTTCCTGAGATTAATGTTACAGGAAGTCTCCAACTTGCAAAAGGGTTGGGTTCCAAATGTTCACTTCCAAGTTAGTTATCTATCAGTAACTGAGTATGTTTTTATCTACAAATCAAAGTTTCATATAGAATTTTGGCTTTTAGATTAGTCTGCAAATTATATTACTATAATCCAAATCTAATACCTCATTTTGCACTTAAAAATATCTTTAAAAAGTACTGCTGAAATACAACTAATTATGCAAATCAGAGAACATTTAATTGAATAATAATTTTAAAACTATATCTTGAATTAAGAACGAGTACATAAAAATGACAGAGATTTGAGGATATTCTGAATTGAACTTTTGGATTACTTAAGGACGTTAGGGACTGCTGACATTAGTTCTTTATTGGATCTAATTTCATTTAAAAATGTATGGCTCTTCTCCTTACATCGAAAACCGGGGATGTACTGTATGGTGACTAACATAATATAATAAAAAATCATTATTAAAAAAAAAATAAAAAAAAAATAAAAATAAAAATGTATGGCTCTTCTGTCTCTCGATATACAATATATCATCGGCACGAAAACCACAGAACATCAAGTTGGAAAAGACTTCAGAGATCATATTCAGTCTGACCTTAATTTGGAGATGGAGAAACTGAGACTCAGATAGATAGAAAAACTTAATACAAGTTATTCAACCAATTAGTTCTAGAGCTGAAACCCCATCCTAATTTTCATCCATTTTCTTTTTCATTATAACAATGCTTACCAGTCATGATTAACACATTTTCGCTCACAAAATAAAAAAGAAACCTTACTATAACCATTTTATTAATGAAATTTAGGAGTATCTAGTAAATTTGGGGATGTGCATACTACATGACCCCACAGGGGTACATAATTATTCATTAAGGCATTGTAATGGTAAAAAATAATAAACATCTATCAAAAGGGAAAAGGATAGTTGTGGTATAATCACCTGATATAAATGCCACACCATAATTTAAATCAGAGAACTTAATCTAAATTGATTAATAAGGATAAATGTCAAAAACACAATGGAGGAAAAACCAAGTCGAAGGATATATTGAAATTTACTTAAAATCGCAACACAAAAACATTCATATTGTTTGCAGAAGCACATATATGAGTACAAATGGGAAGGGCTAGAATATACACTAACTTCAGAAGAGTAGGTGAATCTAGGATGGATGGTAGGAATGGGACTAGGAAGGGGTACAAAGGAGACTTCAATTATATAATACTGTATTTCTTTAAAAAAATTAATTCTGAGAGATAGGTTCATAGCTGTTAATTATATTTTGCATGTTTGAAATATTTTAACTTTTTATTTTTTTAAAGATTTTATTTATTTGTCAGAGAGAGAGAGGGCACAAGCAGGGAGAGCAGCAGGCAGAGGAAGAAGCAGACTCCCTGCTGAGCAAGGAGCCCGATGAGGGACTCAATCCCAGCACCCTGGAATCGTGACCTGAGCCGAAGGCAGATGCTTAACCAACTGAGCCACCCAGGCGTCCCTGAAATATTTTAACTTTTTAAAAAAGAAAATAATTCTCCCCCCCACCCCGGATCTAAACACGGAGGAAACTAGACTGAACAGTTTATTTGAGAGTCTGGGGAAAGAGTGAATATGCGCCATGTATATGCACATGAGAGAAAAAACTTGTTTGGGCTAAAACTAACTAAATTGTAAGTATAAATCACAATGGAAAATTGATAGAAGAAAAAGTAAATAAAGGAGATTGAGAATTTTGGATTGGATAATTCTGCAAGTTCACCAGGAGCTGGGGGTATTGATACAAGAAAGTTAGGTTGCTGCTGGGATATTTTTAGGATGGTGCAGTGAAAGGCAAGTTATTATGAGGTTTTGATATTAACAAGGACACTTGCAAAGACTGCACAGGGATGGGATATCATGTATATGTGACTTAGAGACTGATTCTTATTTGACTTCTTAGATATCTCCTCAAATTATTCTTAATGCTAATGGGTGACTCTGCCTTCCTTTTTTCCTCCTTGAAATGTAATTGACATAACATTGTGTAAGTTTAAGGTGTATAACATGATGATTTGATACATGAATATGTTGTGAAATAATTGCCACAACAAGGTTTAGTGAATCACAGATCTGTCACCTCACCTAACTTTTATGTATTGAGAACAGCTAAGATCTACTCTTTTAGCAACTTTCATGTATATAATACGGGATTGTTGATTATAGTTACCATGTTGAATATTAGATACCCAGAATTTATTCATCTTATAACTAGAAGTTTGTACCCTTTGACCAACATCTCCCTATTTCCCTTATCTCTCAGCCCCTAGTTAACACCATTTTACTGTTTCTATGAGTTTGGGGTTTTTTTTGTTTTGTTTTTTTTAAAGATTCCACTGTAAGTGAGATCACACAGTATTTGTCTTTCTCTTTTCACTAAGCATAATGCCCTCAAGGTCCATCCATGTTGTTGCAAATGGCAGGATTTCCTTCTTTTTTTACAGCTAATATTTGTGTGTGTGTGTGTGTGTGTGTGTGTGTGTATATGTGTCTATTTGTCTGTCTCACATTCTCTTTATCCATTCATCTAACAATGGACATTTAGGTTGTTTCCATGCCTTGCCTATTGCAGAATAGGCATTCTACATGTGGGGTTCAGATGACTGCCTTCTTGATAGACTCATGTAGTATATGGCTGATCATGGATTTGCCCATATAATCTTATATGCCCATATAAATCTCAATGTTTTAACTTCTCCTTTAATCTTCCCTTTAACTATGGCATACCTGCTACTCAAAAGAATCTGATTAAATGCACTAGTTTACTTGTTGTCCTTCAGAAATTCTATGTTTATTACAAGTGTTCCTTTTTAGAAAATAGAAAGAAATGGTTCACCAACCAAAAAAACAAAACCAAAAAACAAAACATAAAACTGAGGAGCTCCTACTCATTTGACATAAATTACGTTTTTTGATCTTACTCAGAAAAGATATGATGTTTTAAACAATTCTGCCTCGGGGTACCTGGGTGGCTCAGTTGGTTAAGTGTCTGACTCTGGTTTCAGCTCAGGTCATGATCTCATGGGTTGTGGGACTGAGTCCCATGCTGGGCTTCTTACTTAGCAGGGAGTCTGCTTGAAAGATTCTCTCCCTCTGTCCCTCCCCCTACTTTCTCTCAAAATAAATAAATAAATCTTTTTAAAAAATTCTGCCTCGATGATGTGATCTTATCTCTAGAAAACTCCAAAGAACACAAAAAACCTGTTAGTGCTAATAAACAGATGCAGCAAATCTGCAGGATACAAATCAACACACAAAATCAGTTGTATTTCTATGCACTAGCAATGACTAACATGAAAACGAATTTAAGCAAACAATTACATTTACAGTACCATTAAAAAGAATAAAATACTTAGGAATAAATTTGATCAAGGAGGCAGAAGACTTGTACACCAAAAGCTAAGAGTGTTGAAAGAAATTTAAAAAGACCTAAAGAAATGGAAAAGCACCCTGTGTTCAAGAGCTAGAAGACTTAATATCATCAAGATGACAATGCTACCCAAAGCAATACACAAATTCAATGCAATTCCTATCAAAATCCCAATGGTGTTTTGTGCAGAAATGGGAAAACCCATCCTAAAATTTCTATGGAATTTCAAGGGACCCGGAGTAGCCAAAATAACTGAAGAAAAAGAACGTAGTTAGAAGACTTATATTTCCTGATTTCAAAACTTACTACAAAGCTACAGTAATCAAACCAGTGTGGTGCCAGCCTAACAACAGACATATACAGGCCAATGGAATAGATTTGAGAGCATAGAAATATTTTCAACAAGAGTGCCAAAACAATATGATGGAGGAAAGACAGTTTTTTTAAAAAAATAGTGCCGAGACAACTGTATATCCACATGCAAAAGAATGAAGTTGGACCCTTATCTTATACCATATACAAAGATTAACTCAAAATAGATCCAAGCTCTAAATTTAAGAGCTAAAAGTATAATAAAGAAAATATAGGGGCAATCTGTATTGCCTTGGATTTGGCAAAGGTTTCTTAAATACAACACCCAAAGCACAAGCAATGAAAAGAAAAAATAGATTGAATGGACTTCATTAAAATTAAAAATGTATGTGCAAAGGATACAATTAATATTGAAAAGATGACCCACAGAATGGAAGAAAATATTGGCAAGTTATATATCTGATAAAGGTTTAATGTCTAGAATATATAAAGAATTTCTACAACTCAACAACAGAAAAAAAAATCTAATTTTAAAATGGGCAAAGGACTTGAATAGACAATTGTCCAAAGAAGACATACAAATGGCCAATAAACACTTGAAAAAATGCTCCACACTCTTACTTATTAGGGAAATGTAAATGAAAGCCACAATGAGATACCACTTCATACCCATTAGGGTGGCTTAATTTAAAAAATGGGAAAAAATAAGTGTTGGTGAGGCTGTGAAGACTTTGGAACTCCCTTACATTGCTGGCGGGAATGTAAAATGGTACAGTCACATGGAAAACAATTTGGTGGTTCCTCAAAAAGTTAACACAGATTACCATTTGTTCCAGCAACTCTACGTGTAAGTAGAGTTGGGTAAACCAAAAGAATTGAAAACAGGGACCAAACAGATACTTGCATACCAATGTTTATAACAGTATTATGCACAATAGCTAAAAAGGTGGAAACAACCTAAGTGTCCATCAGCAGATGAATGGATAAACAAACTATGGTAGACTACATACAATAGAACATAATTCAGCCATAAAAAGGAATTAATTTTTAGTATATGCTACAGCATGGATAAAAAATTGAAATAAGCCAGACACAAAAGGACAAATATTATGATTCCACTTGTATGAAATAATCTAGAATAGGCAAATTCATAGTGACAAAGTAGATGAGAGGTTACTAGGGGCTGGGCAAAGACAGGGGAATGAAGATCAGTGCTTTATGGGTAGGTACACAGTTTCTGTCTGGGATGACAAAAAAGTTCTGGAAATACATGTGGTGATGTACCCATAATTATTTCCTTAGGATAAATTTCTATAAGTGCAACTGATTTGTCAAAAGGTATGTAATAATTAAGACAACATTAACATTCCTTTTTTTTTTTTAAGATTTTTTAAAGATTTTTTAAGATTTGGGGCGCCTGGGTGGCTCAGTCGTTAAGCGTCTGCCTTCGGCTCAGGGCGTGATCCTGGCGTTCTGGGACTGAGCGCCACATCAGGCTCCTCTGCTGAGAACCTGCTTCTTCCTCTCCCACTCCCCCTGCTTGTGTTCCCTCTCTCGCTGGATGTCTCTCTCTGTCAAATAAATAAATAAAATCTTTAAAAAAAAAAGATTTTTTAAGATTTAATTATTTGAGAGAGAGCACATAAGTGAGCACGAGCGGGAGGGAGGGGCAGAGGGAGAGGGAGAAGGAGACTCCTGCCAAGTAGGGAGCCCAATGTGGAGCTCGATCCCAGGACCCCGAGATCGTGACCTGAGTCAAAGGCAGACGCTTAACAGATTCAGCCACCCTGGCACCCCTCTAATTTACATTTCCATATTATTAATAAAGTTTAATAATTTTTCACTTATTATGAACCATTTGTACTGTCTTTTAATCACATGTCCTAATAAATGTAGGACCAGAGGTCTAGTGAAATCTTGAGATTTAATAAAGGTTCATGATTTAATTATATTTTGAGAAACAGGATTACATGTATTTCAACCATTACTTCTTGAAGCTGATGCTGCTAGCACATCCATAATGAAACAAGATAGCACATCCTGGAATGCCAGGATACCCAAAGGGATTTACATCTTCTTTTTCTGTTCCTCTTGTTACAATATGTATTTTAGCCTAGTAGATGAGAGATCTGTTTTGGCACAATCCCACCAATAAACAGCATTTTGCTACCATTTCATATATACTTTGTTTCATATACTGGATTAATCAACCCATTCTCCTCCCCCCACTCCCCTGCAATCTGCTGACAGCCCAAGGCAAGTTAAGTTTATTGGCTCATAGTCATGACTGATATTTTATAAACAACATAATTAGTTATAGTTATGATCAAGTGGGTACTCACTGGCCAACCATACTAGACTGTAAGCTCACTGCTACAAGGGCTGTTTTATTATTAAAGAAACAAAAAACAAAAAACAGAAAGGACTTCTGGTTAGTACATGGCTTTAAAGTAAAAGGGCCCTTACCCTGATGCAAGTTCATGAAAAAAGAGGGTCCCTAAACTGGAATATTTTAGAGTCAGAGTAGACGAACTGAAAATGAATCACACTGCTATTTATAATGATAATTACAGTATGGTTTGTAATAGAAAACATTCGGAAAAACCCAAATGTCCATCAAAGAGGAATTGGTACAATTACACTCTTACTATGTAGCTTATACAACCAGAAGCAAATTTATAGGAAAGCAGATTTATATACTAAAATATCAAGTAAATAGTAATATCTATAATATGATTACATTTAAAAATAACATTAATAATATGAATAATGTTAAGAAGGATAAAGGAGAAATTTAGAAAACTGTCTCAAACTGTTTACAGTGACTATAACTGTTGGGGGAAAGTCTGGTATGATTGGGGACTCTTATTTGACTGGGGATATCTACTTTCTATACTGTGCATTACAGTATCTAACAGAAGCATATTTTTAATTAAAAATATTTAAAATTATAAACTCTGATAATTTTAAACTATAATAATTTTAAAGTAATTTTGTCTTTGACGCATAGTTAAAACATGTGCTAAATTAGGGGGTGCCTGGATGGCTCAGGCAATTAAGCATCTGACTCTTGATTTTGGCTCAAGTCATGATCTCGGGGTCCTGAGATCCAGCCCTGAGTGGGGCTCCATGCTCACTGGGGAGTCTGCTTGTGGATTTTCTCTCCCTCTTCCTCTGCCCCCCAGTTTTCTCTCTAAAATAAATAAATAAATCTTAAAAAAATAACTAAGTTAGATCACAGGATATTTAAAAAAATGATAATTTAAAATTCTAGAAAAATAATTTTTTACCGTCAACCTATATTTGTACTAGGTAAATAATTTCTATCTTCTTTGTTGTTTCACTTACCTAATTAAGATAGCAAGACTGCTTTTTTTTTTTTTTTAAGATTTTATTTATTTGCCAGAGGTACAGAGAGAGACAGAGAGAGCGCATAAGTAGGGGGAACAGCAGGCAGAGGAAGAAGCAGGCTCCCTGCTCAGCAGGGAGCCTGATGCGGAACTCCATCCCAGGACCCTGGGATGATGACCTGAGCCAACGGCAGACGTTTAGCCAACTGAGCCACCCGAGCCACCCAGACATCCCAGCAAAATTGCTCTTAATCAGTGATGACCTTAGAGGATACATCTTCAAAATTTTATAATGAGTATGTATTATATTTTTAATTTTTTATAAAGAAAATAGGGTGGAAAAGATCCCACTCACAACTATATTTACAATAACCAAAAAAAAAAAAAAAAATCCAGGAATAAATGTAAGTAATGTACAGGAACTAGATGGAAAAAAAAATCATAAAATGCTACTAAGAGATATAATAAAAAATCTAAATAAATGAAAGACATATCTTTTTCTTTGATGGTAAGATTTAGTTTGAAAAGATTATTTCTCCTTAATCTATATATTACATGAAATTCCAACAGATTTCCCTTTTAAATGGTTTAAAATTTGATCTAGAACAGGGGTCAGCCAACTTTTTCTGTAAAGTATCTGTAATATTTTAGGTTCTGTGGGCCATACAGTCTCTGATGTAATTACTCAATTCTGTCTTGTAGTGTGAAAGCAGCCATGGATAATATATGAGCACATGTTCCAATAAAACTTTATTGGACACTGAGCTTTGAATTTCATGTCAAGAAATTATTTTCATTTTTCCCCCAACTATTAAAAAATTTAAAAACCATTCTTCATTCTCAGTTTGTTTGTTTGTTTATTTATTTTATTTTAAGATTTTATTTATTTGACAGAGAGAGAGAGAGACAGCCAGCGAGAGAGGGAACACAAGCAGGGGGAGTGGGAGAGGGAGAAGCAGGTTCCCAGTGGAGCAGGGAGCCCAATGCGGGGCTTGATCCCAGGACCTAGGATCACGCCCTGAGCCAAAGGCAGATGCTTATTGACTGAGCCACCCACGTGCCCCTCATTCTCAGTTTACACAAAAACAAGCAGCAGGGCAGATTCAGTCTGTGGGCTATCATTTGCAAACTCCTAATCTAGAAAAATAAACAACTAATAAATAGCCAGGGAATTCAGGAAGAAAAAAGAGTAATGAAGAAGGAGGACTTATTCTATCAGCTATTAAAACAAATTACAAAACTACAACAAATCAAATATTGAGATCTAGCACTGGAATGGGACAGCAAGGTCAATGAAACTGATCAAGGGTCTCAAAAACAGAACCAAATACATATGGGTATTTAATAATATATGATACAGTTGGCATTTCAAATCAGTGTGGGAAGATGGATTACTTTTTCAATAAAATGAAAAAAGAACAAGTGACTAGTCATTCAAAGTAAAAAAACAAAAAAAAAGTAAACCTCTACCTCATTCATTACACCAAGATAATTTAGACACGTACATGGAAAAAATAAAACCATTAAACCACTAAAATTATGGATGAATATTTGTATGATCTCAGATTTTAAGTGTGACACAAATTATAGAAACTCAGAGAAACACTTATTATTTTTGCTACATAAAAATGTAAATCTCCAGGACGATGTTGAAGGGAACTCTCAGGATAACTGTATACTAAGGAATAACCAGTCCATACTGGAGTAGAAGGATAGAGGGATCCTGTATGGAAGTCTTCAAGAAAAAGATGAAATTGATAGTTACCCAATATATATATATTGAATGGATCTATTGAGACATTATTTTAAAATTTTGGCATAAAATATGTGAATTAATTAATAAACATTAACAAAAGAAAAATAAAATAATTATTTACTCTAGGGAAAACAAAATGTTATATAGAGAAAGTAAATTTACACAGAGTACATGAAAAATCACAGCAGCAGGGGTGCCTGGCTGGTTCAATCAGTAGAGCATGCAACTTCTGATCTCAGGGTCTTGAGTTCAAGCCCCACATTGGGTGGAAAGATTACTTTTAAAAAAATTGTAGCTGTGACTAATATACACAGTAATGGAAGCATTATATATTGAGCTAACCAAAAATTATGACATAACTATATCTAGAAGATGAGGGTAAAATGTGTGTATGCATAAGAAAGCTAAATTCTCATATTTCACTTAAAACTAAAAGTCTGAGATGGCAGTATAAATATATTCTTTTGGGGCACATGAGTGGCTCAGTGGGTTAAGCATCTGCCTTCGGCTCAGGTCATGATCTCAGGGTCCTAGGATTGAGCCCCACGTTAGGCTCCCTGCTCAGTGGGGAGCCTGCTTCTCCCTCTCCCACTGCCCCTCACTGCCTCACTCTCTCCATTTCTCTCTCAAATGAATAAATAAATCTCTAAAAAATATATATATTCTTCAGGGGTGCCTAGGTGGCTCAGTCATTAAGCGTCTGCCTTCAGCTCAGGGCGTGATCCCAGGGTCCTGGGATTGAGCCCCACGTCGGGCTCCCTGCTCTACTGGGAGCCTGCTTCTTCCTCTCCCACTCCCCCTGCTTGTGTTCCCTCTCTCACTGGCTGTCTCTCTCTCTGTCAAATAAAATCTTAAAAAAATATATATATAGATAGATATACTGATATCTATCTATCTATATATATATTCTTCAGAAATATGGAGAAGAAAAATCAGAGAAAACCCCTATGAAACTTTAAAGTGGTTGCTTCTGGGAAGCAGGATTTGGAAGAGGGAGTGGAGATGTGAGGCAGGAGACAACAATTTTTCATTACAGCTTTGAAGAAAATTTTTATTTTAAACTATATAAATGTTAATTCTTGATAAAAATAATATTACATAAAGATTATTGCTTCTTTGCCATAAAATACTAGTAAGAGACAGAAAGACAATAAATGGGGAAAATACTTGTTTCATATACTACAAAGATAACTGTTTTCTATAATGTATAAAGAACAGCTACAAATCAAAAAGAAAAAGTGAGAAACGACAAAAGGAGGTGACTAGCCAATTTACAGAATTATAGATGGCTGATGAACAGGTGAAAAGCTTTTTCAACCACAGTGATAATCAAAGAAATGTAAATTAAATTATATTAATTGATTCATACAAGGGCAGCACGTTAGAAGCGGCAGTGTACATTAGTGTGTTAGAAGGGGAAAACAGGCAACATATCAGACCCTGTGGGTGGGTGGTTGTACAAGTAGGTATAACAAGAGAACTTCACTGGTGGCCAAGCTGGCGATGTCTATCAAATTTTAGAATGGGGATATCTTGTCATCCCAGCAATTCTGCTTCTAGGCATTTGCTCTATTGAAATACACAAGTGGAACAGGAATATTCAATATAGTAAGGTAATGCAAACAACTTTTACTTTCATCAGAAACATTTATTATATAAACTAAGGCAGAACAGAAGTACATATGACTAATATTATATAAATATAAGAAGTATATATGATGTATGTACTGATCTTATATAAATATATTAAGTGAGAAAAGCATGTTACACAACAGTGCATATAAAATCCCACTTTTATTAAAGAAATACATGCATATAATTATGGGTGGGCTTATGGATGCCTGTAGGAAAAATTCCAGAAAAATATACGCCAGATCACTATCAATAAATGTCAGTGGTAGTGTCACTAGGGAGGAATTTCACTTTCAACTTCTGTTGTGCTCACTTGTAACAGAAAAGAAAATACTCTGAATTAAAACAATCAAACATACATCTTTAGGGTATCCAGCACTGTGTCAGTCAGTTTGGATTAATTAACCATAATTTTAACAGGAACCTCTCCATATCACTTCATTTTTATAATCATGGACATAACTCTACTGAAATTATTAGTTATGATAAAAAATTACACTTAGATTTCACTAGAGTTCATATTAGGCAGTTTATTATTTCTATTTACAGTCTTCAGCCCACCAACTGCTGTCAAAACATTCAAGAGCCTTTATTATAAGAGTAATATATCTCCAACATTCCAGCAGTATAAAGGGGTGAAGAGGGGATAGCCTCTCTATTCTCACTCCTCAAAGGTAATTACTCCTAAGAAACTATTGTGTATTCTTTTTTTTTTAAAGATTTATGTATTGATTTATTTGAGAGAGAGAGAGAGAGAGCACAAGCAGGAGGGGCACGGAGAGGAAGAGAGAATCTCAAGCAGACTCCACACTGAGCACAGAGCCTGACACAGGGCTCGATCTCACGACCCTGAGATCATGACCTGACCAGAAACCAGGAGTTGGACGCTTCACTGACTGGGCCACCCAGGCACCCCCTATTGTGTTCTTTAAAAATTCATCTGTTAAGTATGCATAGAGATCATACCCTTTTTATTACACAGATGGAGTCATACTATAATACCAATCTGCAACTTGCTGACATACATCTTCACATACCAGCCTACATTATTACGTGGTGACTGTAAAATATTCCTTACTGGTATTTCATATTTAAAAGACAAGGTGATCAAAAACATCAAGCAAGCATAACAGCTAATTCCATCCCTGCATTGGCTTTAACAACGCTCCCTATTGATTCCACCCTACCACCATCTACCCACAACACGCATATTTAGTGCGAGAGGTTTTATGTGCACACTGTGTTAATTAATTCCCAAAGAATCCTAAGAGGTAGGCACTATTATCCCAATTTCACAGATGAGGAAGCTGAGGTTCTGGAAAAGTTAAGAACCAGGACTAGAGAAAGTTCATTTGACAATTTTCTAATCATAGCATGAAAGCTCAAGTCTAAACAAGTTTGAGCCACTTGTTCATATACCGTAAGCATATACCACTTTGAAAGAAAAGCACTCATTTATGTTGAAAAGTAATAGCAAAGGAAAATGTTCAAAAACATTCATATAAATGCTATGCTAAGCTATTCTGACCTTGTGCCAAAAATAATAAAATCAATCTGTGTCAGACAAAGAGTTAAGTTCATTCAATATTATCAAGTCCTTGGAGACTGGTTCTCAAACTCAAGTTTCCTTTCTGGCAGAAGACGAACTTTTATAAAAATCCTAAAACATAATGTTCATAAATAAACCTCAGGAATATTGGCATTTAGAGTTTCCATTTTATGTCTTCCCGAATAAAGATCTACTTAAAGGCCACAAACACCACCCTTTTCAACTTCTATTGCTAGATTAAAATTTGAAAAGTCCATTTGCTCTTTATGGATTAATTTTAGACCCACTTTTCCTGAAATAGTGACAATGTTATATAAAACCGACTGCAAAGTTGTGATTTTCCTAATCCGAACAGATTTTGCTCATTTTCAGAAAGCATATTGTATTTAGACAGTAAGTTCTACTTTGTAAATTGGCCATTTATATTCTACCACAGAATTCACACAAAGAACTAAGATCTCCACTATAATGTTCCTTCATTCACGAATTTATTCAATAAATTGTGAGTTCCTAAAATGACCAGTTTGTGCTAGGTACTAGACAGAAATATGATGGACAAAAACCCTACTTTCAGGGAGGTTGCAGCCTATAGAAGAAACAATTTAATGCTCTACCCACTTGTATGGGAATGGAGGGCCCAACTCCACTCCCACTCAACTTCAAAGCTCTGCACTAGAGTATAGCAAACGCTGTAGCTTACTATTAAAAAACAAACAAACAAACAAATCTAGCTATTTCAGAAAAATCGCATTAAGGGGTAACATGTGACACTAATTATTTCTTCCGGGCAGATGAGCTACAATTTTTTCTCCAAGGGAAACTGGAGATCTCTTACTAAGGAACCCATTTTGCAAGTCCCTAATTTAAAATGTAACCAAATAGGGGGGCCTGGGTGGCTCAGTCAGTTAAGGGTCCAACTCTGGATTTTGGCTCAGGTCATGATCTCAAGGTGGTGAGACAGAGCCCCACATTGGGCGCCGCGCTCAGCGTGGAGTGTGCTTGTCCATCTTCCCCTGCTCCTCCCCCCCACTCTCTCTCTCAAATGAATAAATAAAATGTTTCAAAAATAAATAAATAAAATGTAACCAAATAATTGAAACTTTCCACTTATATAACGAAGTGTAGTACTAATCAAGATAACAAACATCTTGGCATAAGGGATTTATAATGGTTTTTAAATATGAAAGAAGTATGAAATTAAATAACCATTTTTCCTGTAATTTTACTCATTTATTCAGCAAATACTTATTTAATATTTATTATGTGCCAGGCTTCATGCCAGGTAGTAAAGATATAATCATGAACATGTTAAAAATCTCTGTCCTCAAGGAGATGATATTTGGTGAGAAAGTACAGGCAATAGGGGCGCCTGGGTGGCTCAGTCCTTAAGCGTCTGCCTTCGGCTCAGGCTGTGATCCTGGCGTTCAGGGATCGAGCCCCACATCGGGCTCCTACGCTGGGAGCCTGCTTCTTCCTCTCCCACTCCCCCTGCTTGTGTTCCCTCTCTCGCCGGCTATCTCTCTCTGTCAAATAAATAAATTAAATCTTAAAAAAAAGAAAACTACAGGCAATAATAGAACAGTGTAGCACACATAAAGGCTATCTAAACTAGTCTCTTGAGAAAGAGGGTAAGGGAGTCCCAGAGAAACCAGAAAGTATCTGAGGTGGGAGTAGTTAACACAAAGGCCGGGAGGCAAGAGAGCATGACAGATTTAATGGCTAATAAACACAATCAATAGACTAGATAACAGAATATAGATGCTTGAGCCTTGAAATATCCTTTAAACACTATGTGATATTTCCTGAAAGAAGTGATGTGGTAGCCCCTTCTACTAAGAAAGGAGGTTTGGATCTTGGGATTTGGATTATTTTCTCCAGAGCAAACATGGGAACACACCAGGACTCTGTGTCCTGAAAGATTTGAATTTCAAAACAATTGAAACTGATTTTCAACCTTTTAAAACCCAGCAAAATACCAAAAATACATAATTTCTTTAAGAGTATAATTATGAAAAGTAAAATGGAGAAAAAGAAGATAAGGTATTGAGAATAAACATTGGCCAGAACCATGAATAGCAAAAAGACTACATTCTATACCATGAGTCATTTTTCTGTATGTTCCATACTTATAGGGGTTGGAGAAACAAGGTTTTTATATCAAGATAAAAAGCTAGCTATATCCTATGACTTTGGCTTACACGAGGAAGAAGGTCATTCTCTGCCCACTTTATTTTATTATTATCATTTTTAAAGATTTTATTTATTTATTTGAGAGAGAGAGAGCACAGGGTGGGGGGCGGGTAGGAAGAGGGGCGGAGGGAGAGGGAGAAGCAGACTCCCCTCTGAGCAGGGAGACCAATGCAGGGCTTGATCCCAGGACCCTGAGGAGATCATGACCTGGGCCAAACGTAGACACTTAACCAACTGAGCCACCCAGGTACTCCACTCTGCCCATTTTAAACAGGAGTACTGTTACTTAACCACTGCAGAACTAAATAAAAACCAAAAGACTTGTAAACACAAATATCTCCTCAATTTTGAGATTTTCCATATGGATCCAAGATGACTTCTCTGACATGATATCGGTAAAAACTTAATCGGGATTTGCATAAAGCAGTTATATAACACTAATTACGCCATGACTTTAAAATGGAACTCTGGTATGTGGCCGACCAGGAAGGCAGAACAGTAAGTTATTTGCGTTTTGATTCTCATAGACAATGACAGAAGAACAGCAATACACTATCAATGTTCATCATTAAGTTAGAACTGTCTGTCAACAACACCACAAAAAAATATTTGCAGATCTTCAATATTCAGGGGGGAAAATACATTAGTGGGTTCAGTGGTGTGTGCTTTCTACAAAATGACAAAAGTCCTAAAATAAAACCTGAACTCTCATTTCCTGTCTTTTTTTCTTTTAAGAGAAATTATATCCAGAGATGTCAGTATAGGAAACAAAAAACAAAGCCCTTACTATAAAAAGTAAAAATGAAAGTTGAGAAAATAAACGTAAAGATTATATTCAAGTCTATGAATGAAATTGTTTCAAAGTGGTTTGCTTAAGTTATACTAGAATAGTGAGGTCTGATAAGTCTTTATTCACTTCTTTTGTCTGCAAAGAATAGCTACATGTATTTCTATAATGCCAATATAAACGTATCTGTTGGTGGTAGAAAAAATGGTACCATTGCTGAATGAATTTTAAATTATGCCAAAGCAGTTCTGTGTAATTTTAGGCAGGCAGTGTTCACATTCTTGACCCAACTTCATAATCATAACTCAGGCCCTAGGCACCCTCTAGATAGTTCAGATACCGTCTGTGTATATCTGGCCCCGGTTGATAGTAGGGCAAAGAGGAAGCTATCACAAAGAGGAAGTATACTGCACTGCAGCTCCTTTGGATTACAAAAGAAGGCAGTTGCTAATTAAACTTTAAATGTGTTCACTGATAATAAGCAAAAAAAGAAAAAGAAACCAAGAGGGGGGGTAAAAAAGGAGGCCAAAACAAGCAAAGAGGGAACAAGGAAAGGAAAGAAGGTAAAAAAAGAAAAGAAAGAAAAACAAAGGGAAAAAGGAAGGAAGAAAGACCCAGAAATGGGTAGAAAGGTGCAGAAGGTAATCATGGTGAACAACGATCCTTTGGTTTGACAGTACTCATTTATCTTTACGAGGTTCATAAGCCTGAAACTTCCATAAACCTTATGAAAATATGAGACATCTGTTTCCTTTGGTGTGAAGAATAAGAATATGGAACTTATCTGGGCCTAACTGCCACCTATCAAAAACAATGAAAAGACAAATAAGCAACATAAAACTCTAGCTATGGTAGACACAGGTCAGAGTCTCATTTTATATTGGGGGGGATTTCTTGAAACATACATACAGATAATTAGTGTTTTTTAAGAGGGGGTAATTACTAAAGAATATAAATGTAACTTGGACCTCAATTCCATTTCCTCTAGAACAAAGTCTATAATCACATTTAACCTTTGATTTTTGAACTGATGTAAAGAGGGAATGAAGAAGTAGACAACATGGGCTCCCAGAAAATGGTTGTACCACACTAAATTAGAAAGCAAAGAGCTTGGTTCTGCCCTGGCCACACCATTTGCTAGCTTTGTGACTTTGGGCCAGTCATTCACTCCAAAATAAGAATAATATCATCTAACCTTACGATAGTCTTGGGGATCAAATAAAATAATGCATATAAAGGTATTACACACCACTATAAAATATGATGTACTACAAGTAAAAACCTTTCGAAACCTATAAAAGTATGACTGTTATCACATTACAAATAAATAAATTTATTTTTAACACCTATGATACCTATGAATAGGATAAAAAATTAGGGAAAAATCTAGTGTTTATACTAATTATTTTTTAGGAACTAAGGATAGTTTTTCCTTATGTGCTTTCTTCATGTCATCTAGTACCCACCCCACTATCCGGCCTTCAGTTTCTATAATTTGGTTTTATTTTCTCACACTTGGGTTATATACAAAGCTATCTTTTCTTTTCCTTTTTTAAAAAATTTTTTATTACATTATGTTAGTCACCACACAGTACACATCATTAGTTTTTGATGTAGTGTTCCATGATTCATTGTTTGCGTATAACACCCAGTGCTCCATGCAATACGTGCCCTCCTTAATATCCATCACTGGCCTAGCCCAATCCCCCACCCCCCTCCCCTCTGAAACCCTCAGTTTGTTTCCCAGAGTCCATAGTTTCTCATGGTTCATTCCCCCTTCTGTTTACCCCCCCCTTCATTCTTCCCTTCCTTCTCCTAACAATCTCCCTGCTATTCCTTATGTTCCAAAGCTATCTTTTCTAAGATATTCTTCTCTTGTTCCCATTTTTTCTCTATTAATAAAACTATCGTGTAGGATTCTCTCTCTTTTCCTTGTTTTTTTAAAATGAATTACTTTTTAAAAATACCAATAGAAAATTATCTCCTCTCTTTGTAGGCCAACTAACATCTCAGCAGCACCTATCTATCTTGTACCTCTTTTCCAGTATAAGTCTACAGTTAGATCAGAATAAAGAAAGTGCCTTCGTTAAACAATTTTTTTTACTGCATTCTTTCCTTAGGATACACAGAAAGAAACTATGCTGTTGTCCTGTCATTAAATCAGTTAGTCATTCTCCACTGCTTGGTGGCATCATTTTCCATAAGGAGAACTGCACAGTCTCTAACACAATGATGTGGGTAGGTGGTAGAATTAGATCATGTAATCACCAAGCAGTTTTTAAATTTAAATTAAACATTTGAAATCATGTAAAAGTAGACTAAATTCTCATTTGTCCTAATCCAAAATAAGATTTTTAAAAAACTGAATTCTATTTTTATAAAATGGAGAAAAATACTAAATCAAGTAATATTACAGACTTACAGATTATGTCACTTAATCATCACAGATTTAGCCCAAGCTCCCATTCTGTACTATGCATTAAAAATGATATTCAGGGGCTCACACCTGTGAAGGTCCTGGAAGCATCTCCAACTTTCGTGATACCCATTATGCTGGCCAGCCTGTTCCACCTCAGCTTAAAGAGAAAGAAGTGAGAGACCTGAAGAACCTCATGTTTGTTACAATAAAAACTGGAAAATGGTGGTTATCTTAGGATAAGGAAATGTTTGGTAAATTCAGCATCTTCTATGGTGTTTAAAAAAAATCTATACTTTGTAATAGATACATCATCAGAAATTCAGTTATGTTCAGTATTGCTTTAGTGCTGTTTATACAATATTTCTCTTTAAAAATACAGGTAGAGGTTTCTGGTTCTGGGACAAGAGATGGCCCATTTCTCCCTGTTCTTCCCCTCTAAATACAACTATACAATCTGGAAATAATTCAGTAGACAATCATAAAGGACCCTGAACAGTAGAAACAAGAAGGCAGACTGGCTAGGGATTTCAGGACTTAAGGAGGATTCCAACTGTTACCATGAGGTTGTGTTTTATCTCCCTTATATCCCAGACTGGGCATGGGAAAAGTCTGCACACTGAACCAACAACAGGCATACAAAATCAAAACCAAGACAAAACAAAACAAAAAACAACAACAAAAAACCCCTGTTCTCTCTGGACAAAGGATTGGGAAAGGGGAAGCATATCAGGGACTTAACAGGGAGATCCATATCCAGTGGCAGCGGTGGGACAACTCTGCCACGTTAGTGGCAAGACTGGAACCCAAGCAGGCTGATTCATTCTTGTCTCACAACCGGCGGCAGCAGGCATGCATCTCTATCCATTCTAGTAACCCCAGGAGGCCTGATGTCTTTCAGCCTCTACCCACTGGCAGAGAACCACCCAACAACCAGTGGCTCCTGGCCACCTACTCAGAGGCAAAAGACAATCCAGGTCAGGCATCTCCCGGACTTTCACCCAAGAGCCCAAAGCAAACCAGGCCTGGAGTCTCCCACCCTCTACCAAGTAGCAGAGAGCTACCTAAATTCCTTGGCTCCTGGCCTTCCATCAACAGGAGAATGTGGCCCACGGTAGGTGTTTCCCTCTCCCAAAAGCACCATCAGAGATAGAGTGGTACCAGCAGGGATCCAGGGGGGAGCTCAAGTGGAGCCAAAAGAGTGACATGGTCCGAGATAACGCTGAAAGGACAATTATCACTGAAACTACCACCCACATGGGGGGAATGGGTGAAAGAGGTGAAGGAGATTAAGAGTATACTTATCTTGAAGAGCACTGAGTAATATATAGAATTGTTGAAACACTATATTATATACCTGAAATGAATATAACACTGTTTGTTAACTACACAAGAATTAAATTTTATTTATTTATTTATTTATGGAGAGCGTGCATGCATGTGTGTGAGTGAGCAGTGGGAGAGGCAGAGAATCCCAAGCAACTCCCAGCTGAGCATGGAGCCCCACATAGGGCTCAATCGTATGACCCTGAGATCATGACCTGAGCCAAAATCAAGAGTTGGATGCTTAACCAACTGAGCCACTCAGGCTCCCCTACACTGGAATTAAAGTTAAAAAAAAAACTACCACCCACAAAAGTAGGACAGAACCTACACATTGAACCTAAACAGGGCAACTGGCCTGGTAAAATAGAAGATTTAAATAGGATCCGTAGTTCCAAACATAATATCCACAATGTTCAGCATACAATAAAAAAATCACTTGTCATACCATGAGCCAGGAAAATCACAACTTGAATGGGAAAAGACAACCAACTGATGCCAGTACTAAGATGAATCAGAAGTTGGAATTATCTGACAAAGGTTTTAAAGTAGCCACCATAAAAGACAGAGATTGACAGAGTGGATAAAAATACACGACCCAACAATATGATGATTATAAGAAACTCAATTCAAATATAACATCATAGGCAGGATGAAAGTAAAAGCACAGAAGAAGATATATCATGCTATCTTGACTCAAAAAACACAGGAGTAGCTATATTAGTATCAGATAAAGCAGACTTCAGAGAAAAGAAAATTACTAGGGACAAAGAAGGACATTACATAGCAATACAAGGATGAATCCACCAAAAAAAGAGCAATCCTAAATGGGCTTCACCAAACAACAGCTTTAAAATAAACAAAAGATGTTTAACATCATTAGCCATCGGGGAAATTCAAATCAAAACCACATTGAGATACCACCTTACACCAGTTAGAATGGCAAAAATTGACAAAGCAAGAAACAACAAATGTTGGAGAGGATGTGGAGAAAGGGGAACCCTCTTACACTGTTGGTGGGAATGCAAGTTGGTATAGCCACTTTGGAAAACAGTGTGGAGCTTCCTTAAAAGTAGAGCTACCCTATGACCCAGCAATTGCACTACTGGGTATTTACAACAAAGATACAGACATAGTGAAAAGAAGGGCCATATGCACCCCAATGTTCATAGTAGCAATGTCCACAATAGCCAAACTGTGGAAGGAGACAAGATGCCCTTCAACAGACGAATGGATAAAGAAGATGTGGTCCATATATACAATGGAATATTACTCAGCCATCAGAAAGAATGATTACCCAACATTTGCATCAACATGGTTGGGACTGGAGGAGATTATGCTAAGTGAAATAAGTCAAGCAGAGAAAGACAATTATCATATGGTTTCACTCATTTGTGGAACATAAGGAATAGCAGGGAGATTGTTAGGAGAAGGAAGTGGGGGGGGGGTGGTAAACAGAGGGGGAGATGAACCACGAGAGACTATGGACTCCGGGAAACAAACTGAGGGTTCTGGGGGTGGGGTGGGGGTATGGGCTACCCCGGTGAAGGGCATTAAGGAGGGCATGTACTGCATGGAGCACTGGGTGTTACACGCAAACAATGAATCATGGAACACTACATCAAAAACTAATGATGTACTGTATGGTGACTAACATATCATAATAAAAAACCCCCCCAAAACAAAAATTCATAAAGCTGTAAGGAGAAACAGACAAACCTACAGTTATAATTGGGGACTTTAACACCCTACTCTCAGTCATTGATAGAACTACTAAACAGAAAATTAGCAAAGATAAAAAAGAATTGAAGAATACCATCAACCAACATAATCAAATTGACATTTATAGAACACTCCACCCAACAACAGCAGAATACACATTCCTTTCAAGTGCTCATGGAACAGTCACCATATCTGGGACAGAAAACAAACTGCAACAAATCTAAAATAGCTAAAATCATATACAGTATGTTTTGTGACCATAATGAAATCAAACTAGAAATAATAACAGAAAGACAACAGGGAAATCTTCAAACATTTGGAAATCAATGCCACATTTCTAAACAACGCATGGCTTTTTATTACTCAAAGGAAATAAAAAATACAAAGACCTGAATGAAAATGAAAACACAGCGTATCAAAATTTGTGGGATGCAACTAAAGGAGCGCTCTGAGGGAAACTGTATTTTTTTTTTTTTTTTAAAGTAGGCTCCATACCCAGCATGGAACCCAATGCAGGGCTTGAACTCAGGATTCTGAGATGAAGACCTGAGCTGAGATCAAGAGTCGGACACTTAACCGACTGAGCCACCCAGGCACCCCTGATGGAAACTTATAATATTAAATGCTTATATTATCAGAGAGGAAAAATCTGGAAGTAGTGATCCAAGTTTCTACCTTAAGAACCTAGAAAAACATTAGTAAAATAAACCTTAGGAGGCAGAAAGAAGGAAATAATAAGAGAAATTTATGAAATTGAAAATGGAAAAATAAGAAAAATCAGTGGAATTTAAAGCTGATTTTTGGAAAGAAATCAGTAAGATTGATAAATCTCTAGCAAGACTAACAAAAAAAGAAGACAGATCAATTACTTATATTGTACATGAGACAGGAGGTATTATAACATCCTGCAGTCATTAAAAGGATAATAAGGGAATACTATGGACAACTTTATGTTCACAAATTGGCAACTTAGACAAAATGGACCAATTTCTCCAAAACCACAAACCATTAAAAATCCACCAACATTAGACTATAACTTGAATAGTTCTATAACCATGGGGAAAAAAATCAGCTTTGTAATGTCAAGGCTCCTGAAAAAGAAATCCCTGTCCCCAGATGGCTTAATTGGAAAAATTTACCAAATATTTAAAGAATTAACACCAGTTTTACATAATCTCTTCCAGAAAACAGAAGAGGAGAGAATTCTTCCCAACTCATTTTATGAGGCTATTATCACCATGACACCAAAACCAGACAAAGGCAGTGCAAAAAAACCAAACCAAAACAAAACAAAAAAACCCAAAAAACTATAAACCAGTATCTCTTATGAACTTAGACAAAAAAATCCTCAACAAAACAGGGGCACCTCGCTGGCTCAGTCAGTGGAGCACATGACTCTTCATCATGTGCTTGTGAGTTTGAGCCCCATGCTGGGTGCAGAGATTACTTAAAAAGGTTAATAAAATTATGAAATGTATTCATAAAATTTTTAAAAAAATCCTCAATGAAATATTAGCAAATTAAGTATATAATTCTTTTTATACATTGTTAGACTTATTATTTATATTATTATTATTATTTAAGATATTCAAGGTTGATGCAACATTTGAATATAATCTACCTTATGGACAGGCTAAAGAAAAATCCTATGATCATATATATCAATTGCTGCAGAAAAAGCACCTGTCAATATCCAACACTTCTTTATGACTTAAAAAAACCCCAAACCCTTAGAAAGTTAGGAATGGAGAACTACTTTAACTTGGTAAAGAGCATCTACCAAAATATATATTATGCTTAATAGTGGAAGACTGGATGGATGTCTTCTTTAGGGTCCTTCCCTAGGAACAGGAACAAGACAAGGATGACTGCTCTTGCCACTTCTATTCAACATTGTATTAAAGGTTCTAGCCAAGGCGCCTAAGCAAGAAAAAGAGAGAAAGGCATACAGCTTTGAAAGGGAGAAATAAAATTGTCACTATTGACAGAAACATGATTGTCAATATGGAAAATCTCAAGGAATCTACAAAAATACAAAACTAAGAAGTGAGTTGAGCCAGGTCACAAAGATATGAGATCAGTCCATAAAAATCAGTTTCTATATACTAATACTAAACATGGGGAAACAGACATTAAAAACAGTATCATTTATAATCACTTCAAAGAAAATGAAATATTTAGGTATAAACTTGGCACACATGTAAAGAATCTGCATGCTCACAATTACAAAATGCTTATAAGAGAAATCAAAGATCTAAGTAAACAAAGAGACATACCATGTTCACAGATCAGAAGACTTAACATAGAAAAGATGTCAATTCTTTCCAAATTGATGTATAGTTTTAATGCAATTTCTATCAGAATCCCAGCAAAGTTTTTTGTAGGCATAGGCAAACCTATTCTAAAACTTATATGAAAAGGCAAAAGAACTAGAATAGCTGAACAATCTTGAAGAAGAATAAATGTCACTTTATTCAATATTAAGGCTTAGTATATAACTACAGTAATCAAGACAATTTGGTAGTGGTGGAGAGACAGACACATACATCAATTGAACAGAAAAGAGAACCCAGAATTATACACACGCAAATATGCTCAAGTGATTTTTGACAAAGGTGCAAAAGTAATTCAACGAAGGAAGAATACCTTTTCGACAAACGGTACTGAAGCAACTTGGATATCCATAGGCTAAACCTCGTACCTTATACAAAAGTTAACTCAAAATGGATTACAGATTCAAATGTAGACACAAAACTGTAAAATGTTAGATAAGAAGCATAGGTGAATATCTTCGGGATCTAGCAATAGGCAGAGTTCTTAGATTTGACACCAAAAGCACGACCCATACATTGAACAATTGATAAATTGTACCTAACCAAAATTTAAAACCTTTCTTTTGCAAAAGATCCCATTAAAAGGATGAAAAGACAAGCTACGGAGTGAGAAAAAAATGTTTGCAAAGCATGCATTCAATAAGATCAGTATGCAGAATATATTGAGAACTGTCAAAACTCAACAGTAAAAAAAAAAAAAAAAAAAAAAAGGCCAAAAACGCAATTAGAAAACGGTCAAAAGAAAAAGAGAAATTCCACTGAAGAGGATATATGAATGGCAAACAAGCACATGAAAAGATGCTCAACTTTATCAGCTATTAGGGAAATGCAAATAAAACCACAATGAGGTGTTACCACATACCTATCAGAATGGCTAAGATAAAAAAAATAGTGATATAACCAAATGCTGGTGAGAATATGGAGAAACTGGATCTCTCCTATGTTGCTTTCTTATATTTTCAACGGTATAATCCTCTAGAAAACAGTGTGGAGCTTTCTTATAAAACTAAACATTACCATATGACCCAGCAATTGCATTCCTGGGTATTTATCCCAGAGAAATGGAAATTTGTGTGGAATTTATACACAAATGTTCACAGCAGCATTATTTGTAATAGCCAAAAACTGCAAACAATCCAGATGTCCTTCAACCAATAAATGATAAACTGTAATACATCCATACTACGGAATACTATTTAGGAATAAAAGGGAATGAACCAGTGATACACCTAACAACTTCAAGAATGCCCAGAGAATTATACTAAGTGGAAAAAAGGCCAATCTACAAAGGTTACATACTATAGGATTTCATTTGTATGACTTTCTTGAAATGATGCAGAACAGTTTAGTGGTTGCCAGGGTTTAAGGATAGGGGCTGGGGAGATGGGGATGGGAGCAGGTGTGGTGATGTAGCCTTGTGGTGATAGAATTGTTTTCTATCTTGACTGTGGTGGTGTATACACAAACCTACACATGTGAAAAATTGCATGGATCTAAATACACACACATATACATACGCAGACAGACAAGTACCAGTATATGGGGAAATCTGGACAATATCAATATCCTAGTTGTATTACACTACTACTGTTCTGTAAGGCATTATCTTTGCAGGAGACTAGGTAAAGGGTATGTGAAGTATAGTATCTCTATTTCTTACAACTGTGTCAATCTATAAAATTTCAAAATAAAGTTTAATCTAATAAATCCGTGTAGTTATACAAGCATCACTCACCTCTTTAAGCATTTATTGAGCTGATTCTTCGTGTGAAGTGTTAGCTTTTGCGCTGGTGGGTAGAGGTGGGAAACCAGGGTGGGCAATCTACAAAGGGGTATTGAATAGAAACCCCGTCTTCACTGATATCACAGCTGTAAATTCATAATGTGTATATGCTTTTTTTTTTTTTAAATGTATGTGTCCTCCACTAGAGACAGTCACTATTTAAATTGCCACTCTATCTCCAGTGCCACAACAATGTCTGGGGCATAGTAACTTCTCAATTAATATTTGAAAGAATGATTGAATGAAACAATCAATCCATAGAAAGGGTGATAAACACCACCAAGTGGTTAGAATATAGTACAAAAAATAGTGACATGATGAAAAGCGCTTATGAAAACAAAAGACGGAATAGTAAGTGTTGTCTGGGGGAATTGAGGGAAGGCGTCTTTCATCTGGGTCTTACAAGATGAGATGGAGGAAGGAAAAACCATTCTAAGCAGAGGGAACAGAGCATTCAAAAGCACAATTGTATCAGAAAAGCATAGGATTCCCTGGCACCAGCGAAGACTTCATTGTGCTTGAGCTTCGAGTTCTCTCCTGGGAGAGGCCAAAAAAGGGATGAAGCTCGCAGTCTGACTGTGGGCGCTACACGAAGGCAGTCTGGATTTTGCATGAACAGTGTGGGTGACACTGGAGTTTTTGAAGTCAGTGAATGATGGTCAGATTTCTCTTCAACAAAGTTAACTCTGGTGGCAGTGAGGAGGACACACAGCATGGAGAGGAGAGGAGAGGACGGGAGGGGAGGGGAGGGGAGGGGAGGGGAGGGGAGGGGAGGGGAGGGGAGAGGAGAGGAGAGAAAGAGAGGCTGAGAAACTAAGACAAGGGCTTGAAGTGAATGAAAATTCTCAGTTCTTCATAATATTCAATTTACTAAAAAACTCAATTCCCAAATGTACTGCATTTGTGAAGTCTTCATAACTATTGGCCTGAATGGTCTATACTATTGTTATCTTTAAATCTGTGTAATGAATTATATCATAGGGCTGTGAAGTAGAGACATTTATTGAGAATTTTAGTTTTCTACAGATTCTTCCATACAATCAATCATGGCCTTTAGTTTATTTGAAATTCCCCTTTTCCCCAATTTCTAAAATTTTGAAATACTAAGCTATTCTTTGTATTTCACAAAATCTTGCATGCTGTGGTCAGTTTATTAATATTTTGACCATCAAAAATGATTATTTCCACACACTATTCATACTATAGAGAAATGGCACTTACTCCTTTTAAAACACAAAGTGACTATTTTAGCAATAAGTTAGAGCTTCGTTAACTAAAATATTGATCTTTGTAGAGAATAAATTATAAATCTGAATTATGGAGATAACTATAAGTACTTTCCAAACATTTCGGTGCATACATATATTTGTGATAAAATTAGATACAACTGAATGGAATGTAATGATTATTATCTAATGATAACTTGGCTGCCTCTACCCCAACTCCCAAAAAAGGAGAGAACTCTCCACCAGGTTGGAGAGGGAAGAAGAGCAAAGGAGTTAAATTTCTCTGGGCACAATGAAGTGACTTTCTTCCCCCTGCTCTTTTTCTACCATGTGACAATTTTAACAGCTCTTTGCTAACAGCAAAGAGAGGATCAGGAATCTGGACTATGAGAAGAGAATGGCAAGGTGTGGAATTTTTTGAAAAAAAAAAAAAAAGCATTACCTACATTTTACAAGGAATAAAGGCATTTCAAATAGTTTTGTACAGAAAACTTCATAGATGTGTATTAAATTTTTTTTTAAATTTTTTTTTCATGGAAAATGTCAAACATAAAGTTGAGCTATGTCATGCCCGGCTTTAAATTATCAACTCATGGTCCAGTCCACTTCCCCAATCTACTCTCCATTACTTTGAAGCAAACCCTAGATATGCCATTTATTTTTTCTTTCTTTTTTTTTTTTTAAGATTTTATTTATTTATTTGACAGAGAGATAGAGACAGCCAGCGAGAGAGGGAACACAAGCTGGGGAGTGGGAGAGGAAGAAGCAGGCTCCCAGTGGAGGAGCCTGATGTGGGGCTCGAATCACGCCCTTAGCCGAAGGGAGATGCTTAAGGACTGATCCACCCAGGTGCCCCTAGATATGCCATTTCATCCATAAACATTTTAGACTGTACATCTAAAAAATCCCTTCTTTTAAAAACATAATAACTATACCATCAGTATACCTAACATTTCACAATAAAATATTAATGTCATCAAATACAAAGGAAATCTTAAATTTCCCAAATGCCTCATATTTTTTTTTGTTCTACTATCTTTATATGAGTCTAAATTAGGTAAAAATATTTTGGTTAGTTTATCGTCCAAATTTTATTTTAAGAGCAATAATACATCTTAAATAATTTTAATTAGCTCAGAAGTTTTAACTAATTTAAATAATTAAATCTAATATAAAAGGAGTGAGTAATCAGACGGCCACTCCGTTGATATGTGTGCTACGAATGTATGGGGCATATGGTCCAACTAAGCAAACTTAGGGGGAAAAAAAATAAGGGGAAGGGTTGATTTCATTTTTACCTGTTTTCAAAATATTTCCTTCTTTGCTTAGTTTTAACTACAAAACTGCCTATTATAATGGTTTTAATAAGATTTTTATCAAGGAAGTCCACTAAAGCCTGCTAACAAAAGTCTTTTGTAATCCCTCACTTGCTTGTTTTAACATTTTCACTGTCTTACTTTAGCCAGACTTCCTCCTTCATTTGAAATTAGCTTGAAATCAGAGGATTTCAGAGTTGGGAGGGACCATGTGGCTTCCTCATCTCAGAGAATATTTAGCTTTGATGTTATTATAATATTGGTGCTTCCAGTGAAAAGCTAGCTTAAGGAATCAATCCGCTGATAGTTACAGACTATGTCCTAATTTGTTAACAGACACTACTACGCAAATACGATCAGTAAAGTTTTATTAGTACAAAATAACTTTGAATTTTATCCTTTTTAAAGCTTGGTAAAGAATATTTTCTGCAATGTTTTGTAAAAGATCTTGTTATACAAGTAGGAAGTAAGCACATTTAGTTCAAGATTTGAAATAATAAAGGTTAGAAACTTATCATCCCCAGAAGTCTGCAGAAATCAACATAGTAAATGTCAGACTCTTCACTCAGGTAATGCAACGAAGAGTTATAAACTTGTGTGCTGTTAGTAAATAAAATATGTAATACAATATAAAATATCAGATGGTACTCTGTTGTGAGACATTGTAAACCTCAGTCAGAAATTAGGTCTTCAAAAATGTGGATATCAGGTTCTATTCATATTTCTCAGGTTTTAAATACACACACACACACGCACACACACACACACACGCGCACACACACACATACACACACACACACACACACACACACTGGTCCCTTCCACAGATATTGGTAGAATCTAGATAGCACTTCTCTGTGAAGTAAATTCATTAATCAAAAGCACAAATTTGTCATGGAAATTCAGGAGTCTCCGTACACTCCATATATGTGACACTTTACATTAAACCTAGGACTTAGAATACACAATAAAATCATTGTAAATACTTATTAAGTGTTTGGCATATTCAGGGAACTGCATTAGGTGCATTAGCAAACTGCAGAATAAAGTGTCAGAATGATACCAAATTAAACCACCAATACATTTAATTTAAAGGAAGTACTTAAAGGGAGCAATTCAGAGATGGCAATTTTGGAGTTTCAGTGTTTTCTTTTAAACTCAGATTCTTTAAAAATTCCCTAGAACTTAATTTTTCCGAGTTCTACAACTTAAGAAATCCTGTAGACACTTACAAATTTAGAACAGTGACAACGGACTGACTTTTGATCCTGGTCATTTTTATTTTTTATATTGACCGCACTCATTTCCCCCCAGAGTCCCTAATGTACTAATTGCCCTTTATCCTGTATACATCCCTAATTTTGTTTTCTGTTTTGCCAGAATACAAAAACTCAAGCTCTTGATTCTTTTAAAACAAAGTGAAAGCAGGTGTCATAGTAAATATAATCCACTAGATTTGGGTAAGGCAATTATAGAGTTGATTTGTTCAGTTATTATATAAAAGTGCAGGTGTAAATCTCTGCTGATATATAGAGCAGACGGAACACCACATTCTAACACAATCATCCATTTTACCTGGCTCACAAGGGAGAAGTGGTGTTCACATCAACAATACCTATTCATCTGTTGACAACGATGGAACATTCATCTAAGAAATGTGGTATCAGCAACTATCGCTTTACGATATGTTCAGTAAAATGAAAGATATGTGGCAATTAGAACTTTTTGCTCTCACTCCTGTTTTTTATCCCTTGCATGCATCTCTCCTCTGTCAATACATATTAGAAACTAGTGGAATTCAGCTAAAGTCTCCTTAACTGCAACAGAAATCATGCTCTATTAATAATACTATTAACAATATTAAAGCTTTTTAAATGACAATAGTTTACTCTCCCATAATTAACAATACTCTATCTAGCAAGGCTATTTCTCTTTCTGCCATGCTTTTTGAAAATCTGGAGGCCCCTGTTAGAGTTCCACACTTTATTTTTGTTTTTTGGGTTTTTTTTTTTTAGTCATTTATTGAATCATTTGGTTCACTTCAAGTCTTCCAGTTAACTTCTCATTAATACCCAGGCTCTCCTTCACCTTGTCAAAGACAATTACAACTTTATTTTGTTTTTCTAAGATGCTAGCCAGTTAAGGATCACTTAGCAAATTTTATAAACTTAGTCTACTCAGTCACCTAACCATTAAATAAAATGTTAAAAACCAAGCCTACTGAACCGACTGAAAACCTTCTACACTTGCATTCATATTTACTGTACTGATATAAATTTGAAGTAAAAGTTTTAGTATAATGGTAATGAAAATATTTTTTAGGGTCAGATCAGGATACAATTTTTTTAAAGATTTTATTCATTCATTTGAGAGAAAGAGAGGGAGGGAGGAAGAGAGTGCACAAGCAGGGGGAGAGGCAGAGGGAGAGGGAGAAGCAGACTCCCTGCTAAGCAGGAGCCTGATGTGGGACTCGATCTTCCTGGGATCATGACCTGAGCCAAATGCAGACACTTAACCATCTGAGCCACCCAGGCGCCCAAGATACAATTTTTTTAAAAAATACAAAATAGAATAAATTAAGGAGGCTGAAATATAGCTGTAACAATAATGGGCACAAAATATTCATTAATTAAATGACTGTAGTAATTGGTTATTTTGGACAAATCCAAAGTCTTTCCCATCTTAATGATGACCTTGGCTTATAACCAAGAGGTTTGAATGCAAAAACTGAACAAAAATTCCTGAGTAGGCAGGAATATAAGAGGAAGGAAGGCTGGTGATAGTCTAAGGGAAGAAGGGGAGCTGGAGTTCCTCTGGAGCAGATGAAGGCCAAGGAAAAAGCCATGTGTTTACGGAGATAAGTATGCATCTTTTCAAACCGTTGTTGGTCGACAGAACTGTGAGACACATTAGCTTGTGCTTCTAGTGGGTGGGGAAAGGACATTTCTTAAGCAATTGAAGCCTTTGTTGGGACACACAGCATAATAATGCTATTCCCCCACCCTTTTTGAAAACAAAACAAAACATAATCTTGGAAACCAGGTTCTTATAGTGCATCTGCTGTACAATCTTCTATGACTGTAAAGAAAACTAGCGTTATACTGGAGATGAATAACTAAGGAGCTATTCAGGATAATTTGTAAGAATAAAAACTAACAAAAACAAAATCCACCTTGAATATCCATAAAACGATGCTGGTTTAAAATGATGTGGAAGCAGTACATTTAGGCATAGAAATATGAGTATTTGCTTAGATGGTATAATGATAAACTGCTGAAGTTAAAAAACAGCTTATTAAACAATATAATAATGCAATATAACCTCTTTAATCATTATTATTATTTTTTAAAGATTTTATTTTGGAGTAATCTCTATACCCAATGTGGGGCTCGAATTCACAGCCCCAAGTTCAAGAGTCACATGTTCTACCAACTGAGCCAGCCAGGTGCCCCCCTAATCACTACTTTAAAAAATACATTTTTAAATAAGTCTGGAAGACTATATGTCAAAATATTGAAGTACAGAAGATAACTTTTATTTCTAATTACTCATCTATATTTTCTGTTTGTTAAAATGAAAAGCATAGGTTATTTATATAGTTGTTAAAAATTACCTAAGAGTTATCTTGGGTCAAGGACTTCCCACCATTTTGTGGAGAATGGGAGAAAACATTAAAGGGAGCAAGGGAGTATTTGCTTCCATTTCTACACATTTACCAACAAGTGTTCTTGCTGGGAACTCCAAACTTCAGGACTCATAGGCAACTGATTTTGTAACATCTTACAACAGGGACATCTATTCATCATTCTTACTGGTTTTTTTTTCATCATTATTACTTTTAACCAAATAAATATTGTGCAGATTACAAAGTCTCCACAGTGCCTGCTACACTAAAATGGATCACTAAAAAATTTCTGTTCTATAGAAAGCACAATAACATTAGTTTGGAGAATCTTTTAGAGAAAAAAATGTTTATATAAAAAAATTCAAACAGGATTATGAACTAACTTTTAAACAAAATGCTGTACTTGCGTTGTCAATATTATTAGCATTCAAAATACACACCTTGAATAATTAGCAGAAAAATGGACTCAACAAGCATAACTGGTAGTCTATGTGTTGTATCACATAGACTTGCTATGCTTTGGGGAGGAAAATGCATTTAAAAGCATCAGCAAAGATGTTTAGTACACAGCTAAAAGAATGAAGATTTATACAGGATGGAAAGACAGAATTTAATCCTTCTACATATGCCTGAGATAATTCAAGATATTTTCTAGATTTCATTTATTTGAGAGAGAGAGAGAGCAAGAAAGACCACAAGTGGAAGTAGCAGACTCCCCACTGAGCTGGGAGTCCTAGCCTAGAGGCTCCATCCCAGGACCCTGGGATCATGACCCACTGAGCCATCTAGGCTGGTGCCCCTCTAATTCTAACTGTTCTACCTATAGCACTACTAATAAGCAATAATACTATAAATTCTACTTTGAGGCTATTCGATGTAAGCTTCCTCAATTTTTTCTCCATTCCATCTTAAAATTTCTCTATATACTCAATCAACTTCATCCTTTAGTCCTTCCTTTTACAGGTTAAACACCTCACCCCCAACAGCACCAAAGAAACTACCTTTTAATTTTATATCCTACTACCTTCTCATTTCATTAATCTACTCCTTTCGCTTTTCTTAAATCTTCCATTGCTCTCCGCAGTCTCCTTTTGGCCTACAATATGCTCAAGGTATCATTTACCGCGATGAGGAGAGGGAAATTTCCTAGGGACTCACTAGCTCTAACCTCCTGATCTCCAAATCCAAGAGGACCCTTCTCGGGTCATACCCTTCTACAACCTTTATGGAACATCTTGTTTCTTGGCTTGTGTGGCACCCTCCTCTGAGAAGTTCCTTTCCAACCCACCTCTCTCGACTTGTCCTCTTTCGCTTACCTCTTAACACAAGGGTCTATACTGGTCCCCTTCTCTTTTCTCTGCACGTTCTCTTATTGATCTGATTCACTCTTATGCTTTTATCTATCTCGTTCAACCTGCCAATGTCCTCAATAAATCTCTCACAAGCTGCTTTTCTTCTTTGCATTGAGGCTGTACTACTTCCAGAACCTCATTACCAGTCCAAGTCCTCATCCCCAATCTCTTGCTTTAAGTTGCCTTACCAACAGCTGATGGAGTCATCTTTCAGAGGCTCTGATTGCATCAGTCTCTTCTATTCAAGCACTTCAAATGGCTCCCCAGTACCTACTGTTCAAAGTTCAAACCTCTTGGTACAGGGTTCAAGGGCCTTTGGTTTGTCACTGTCCCTAGGTTTCCTATATTTTATTCACAATGTCTGAACTAGGCTAAAAAATACAGATTATGCCCCAGCAAACCTGCTGAAAAGCTACCCAGTGTTCAAGACTCCTCCAATTCTATCTCCAAGTTACCCCATCTCCCTAGGGCAGAAGTAATCTCTTCCTTCCTCATGTATAGAAAGTACTTTACTTCTTGTGGCATTGATGCCATTCTCCCTTACTTTGGAAGAACATGGACATTTCTTGATTCCATTAATTGAATATGACTAGCGGTAAAAGAGATACCATAGACTTACTTGTACTTCACAGTATCTGGAATGTACCAGGCAGTGTTGAACTCAGATTACATTCACTTAGAATTAGAGACTTCTTGTTCAGGATCTGAGCTAAAGTTTGCCTCTGCTTTACTTCTGAAGAACAGATGTGGGAAACAAAGCAGCTAAAGAAACTATTTTGTGTGTACGTGTGTATGAGACAGTTGTGAAGAAAGGACTCAAAAATAATTTCAAAGCACTTCCATTTGAATTATTTTACAAAAATAATTATGAGAAATTCTCCTAGGTATATATCCAAGAGAATTGAAAACATATTCACACAAAAACTTGCATATGAATGTTCACAGTAGCATTATTCATAATAGACAAGAACTGGGAACAACTCAAAAGTCCATCAACTGAAGAATGAATACACTGTCCCCTATTGATCTAATGGAATAGAAGTCATCCATAAAAATGAAGCACTGACACATGCCATAGCATGGATGACCCTTGAAAACATTATGCTAAGTGGAGAAGTCTGACAACAATTCACTTCCATTTATATTAAGTATCCAGAGTGGGCAAACCCATAGAGACAGAAAGTTAGTGGTTGCCAAGGGATGGGCGTAATTGAGATAGGATGCTGACAGGTACAGGGTTTCTTTTTGGAGTGATGGAAATATTCTGGAATTAGACAGTGATGATGGTTGCATAACATTGTGGATACAATAAAAACTTGAATTGTACACTTTTAAATGACAAACTTTATGTTATGTGAATTTTATCTTAACTGGAAACAGGAAAAAGTATGAGTTTTATTCCCTAAATAACTCAATTTGGATTTGTGGTCTAAAGGAAAAGAGGTCTAACCTTTAAATCAGAAAGTCTGGGTTTAAGTAATTTCTGCCACTTCCTTACTAGCTGTGTGATCTTAAGTACATCACTTAATTTCTCTCAGCCTCAATCCTCAATAGTCTCATCCATAAAGTGAGAACAATAGTTCTCACAAAGTTGTGAGACTCATGAAATAATATGAAATCATTACATAAATTCTAAAGCCCTGTATAAATGAAAAACCTTATCATTATTTTGGGAAACGATTTTTTAAAAATCCTAAACTGTATGGAATAGTCCATAATTTCAAATTTTTTTTTATCACTGGCATGTTATCTAACCAGCTTTTATTGTAATATAGGAATGGCATCTTGGACTTATAGCAGTTGTTCTGTGGACACTAAAAATACAACACTCTACAGAGTTATTTAACCTTAATCTTCGCAGTGAAAGGTAGTATCTAAAACCAAGCATTGACACAAAAATCTAAAGCATTAACTAGACATTTCCAAATATTCACTTTTATGAATGTAAAACGTTTTGTATTTTAAAAGTTTTCATTTGGGTGTCCTTTATGTTCTATGGCATTAATACAAAGGAAGGCATACACTAGAAAAAAAAAAAAAGTGGTCATGTAAATTGGTGCAGCCACTATGGAAAACATGGAGCTTCCTCAAAAGAGCTACCATAGGATCCAGAAATATCTAAAGGAAATGAAATCACTATCTTGAAAAGGTATCTGCACTCCCCTGTTCATTGCAGCATTACTTATAATAGCCAAGGCACAGAAATAATCTAAGTGTTCATCAGTGAATGAATGGATAAAGAAAATGTAGTATCTGTATATAATGGATTATTATTCAGCCACAGAAAAGAAGGAAATCCTGCTATTTGTGACAACATGCATGAACCTTTAGGGCAATATGCTAAGTGAATTAAGTCAGACAGAAAAAAAAAAAACTGAATGATTTCACTTATATGTGGAATTTAAAAAAAACTGAACTCAGATACAGAGGACAGATTGGTGGTTACCAGAGGCAGGGGGTGGAGAGTGGGGGGAAATGCGTGAAGGTGATCAAAAGGTAAAAACTTAGTTATAAGATAAATAAGTTCTGGGGATGTAATGTACAGCATGGTGATAATACTTAACAACACTGAATTGTTTATTTGAAAGATGCTAAGAGTAAATCTTAAACATTCTCATCACAATGGAAAAAGCTTTGTTAACTATATGAGGTGATTGATGTCAACTAAATTTATTGTGGTGATCATTTCACAATATAGACATAAATCATTATGTTGTACACCTTGGACTAATAGAATGCTGTAGGTCGATTATACCTCAATAAAACTGGAAAAATAATGATGGGGAGTTTTCTTAAAATTTTTTTCATTTGTTTGTCTTTGGCATCAATACAAAAAGCATGTATTATTTCAAAAGACAGGAAACTGAGGGGCGCCTGGGTGGCTCAGTCAGTTAAGTGTCTGCCTTCAGCTCAGGTCATGATCCCAGGGTCCTGAGATCGAGCCCCACATCGGGCTTCCTGCTCGGTGGGAAGCCTGCTTCTCCCTCTCCCACTCCCCTTGCTTGTGTTCCCTCTCTTGCTGTCTCTTTCTGTCAAATAAATAAATAAAATCTTAAAAAAAAAGGGGGGGGGGCACCTGGGTGGCTCAGTCATTAAGCGTCTGCCTTCGGCTCAGGGCGTGATCCCAGCGGTCTGGGATTGAGCCCCACATCAGGATCCTCTGCTGGGAGCCTGCTTCTTCCTCTCCCACTCCCCCTGCCTGTGTTCTCTCTCTCGCTGGCTGCGTCTCTGTCAAATAAATAAATAAAATCTTAAAAAAAAAAAAAAAAGACAGGAAACTGACTGAAAATTAAAGCCATACGCATCCACTTGAAGTAACAAATATTCTTATGTTTAAGCTTTTGAGTATATATTTTGTTTTCCGTAATAGAATTCCTTAACAGTTTTTTGGGGGAAGGGATCATATGTAGTTAACTTTGATGTCCCTTCATAGAGCCTAACATTATACACAGTAGGCATTTACACTTAGGTTACTTAAAGAACTGGATAAGAATATTTCTTGATTACACAAAATTTATTGATCATATTTAATTTATAGTGACAGGATGGAAAGTTGTTAATATCAAAACTAAATTTCTCTGAGAGCAGTTGACTATCTCATTCCTTAATAAAGGAAACAAACTCACCTGTATATATGAATATCCATATAGATATACACACATATACAGTTTCTCATAAAGAAAAGCAAGCATGTCAATCTATAATCAGTTACAAAATTGTCTTCATTTGCCTCCCGTTTTTCTGTAAATGAGGTGACAGACCTGACCCAAATTGGAGAAACATTCAGGTCTCTTCAATATTACTAGGCTTGTTGACTTGATTTTAGATAGGCAGAATGAAATAGACTTCTTTTCTTTTCTTTTCCTTCAAATCAAGGTCAGGTGCCTCAGCATCTGCCAGGAACTGTGAAAGACTGAAATGTAAGATATGGTCCTTGCACTCAAAATGCTTACATCATTAGTGAAGATAAAACTGGATGATTTAAGATACTATGCACATTTTTGTTCACTGGTTTGCTAGTTTAAAAATCTGGGATTTTGCTGCAAAATTGATTTTACTTCCAATAGGAAGGAAATTTTACACAGGATCTTGAAGAAAAGGTAAAATTTGAATAGGCAGAGAGAAGGGAGGAGGGCTTTTTTTGGGGGGGGTAGCACAGGGAGAGAGAGAGAGACTCTCTCAGTGCAGAGCCCAATGAAGGGCTCAATCTCAGGATCCTGAGATCATGACCTAAGCCGAAATCAAGAGCTGGACACTTAACTGACTGAGACACCCAGCCCCCCCCCCACCCCAGGGAGGAGGGCTTTTTGAATAAAGGAGATATAGTACCAGGGGCACAGACTTAAACAAGTATGGCGTGTGGCAGAGATAGACTGACCTCAATAGAGAAGAAAGAACAGGCCAAAGAACATGGGAAATGAAGCTGGATGAATAGTGTGGGACAGATTAGAAAGGACGTTGAAAGTCAGGCAGAAGAGGTTAGATTTAATGTGGTGGAAACATGGAACCAGTGAAGCTTTCTGAAAAGGGGAGGAGTAGCATTTAAAGAAGTTTAATCAGGAGGAGTTGGAAAAAGACAGAAATGAAGGAAGGCAACTGAGGTAATCCAGGAATGAGGCCATAAGGGTCTGAGTAAGACAGGTGCACAGAGATATAGTGTATTCTATCGGCAACATGCTGAGCCTGGAGACTGTAAAACTAGGGGGTATCAGAAGCGAGAATGAGACACAGACTAATGCAAAGGCTGCCTACCAGGTAAAGGGCTTATACTACAGATTAAGACCCAGAAATTTCCAACAGTAAGAATATATTCACAAAGCTTAAATGTTTTTCAAATACTCTATAAGTAGTTTCATTGCTTTGCTCGAGGAATTTACTGCAGATGCCCCCAGATTTCACATCTGCTTTGTTAACACAGCCCCATGAAAATCCACTTATGTAAAAATTAGTTGTTTTTCAATATTTAACAAAGTTAACTGACCCATTACAGGATATCAACCCCTGAGACTAAGATGGTGAAAACAAAAAACACTCTTCTTTATACTCAAATGTACATTCTTTCTTGTCACAAAGCCAGTGAGCTGTAAGTGGTAGACATGTTCATCCGATATGCTCTTGTTAATTATTAGATCACATTGCCAACCTCAAACATACGTGACCGAAGCCAAAAGTAACAGGTATAAGGAACCTGGACATGTTACTCACTGTGTACAAGAGTTAGGAAAGAACATCTAAGAACTGTCAGTGATACAAATGGACAGATTCCCTCACTCACTTCTAACCTTCCCTTATACTCAAAACAATGCACTCTAGTCCTGAAGGAGAATGGGACACTGCTATGAAATGGAAGTTAATTGTCCCCTCTTTTAGTAGGACACTTACATTACTATATGATGGTACTATATGATAGCATCTCAATATCTTCTCAATTTGGTTACATTTTTGACAAATGCTATCACTGAGATCAGCCAGGTCACGACTGACTAGGCTGGCTGGGGGTGACATCAAAATGCTTTTAAAAGTACTTTCTTAATAGAATATCCAGTGACCGGATCAACCTATTTAACTTCTGCCAGTGACCCTGAAACAGAAACTAAACTTTGAGAGGTACTTCTCAGTACATAAAATATATTCATAAGAAGACACCTCTAAAAATAACTCTCCACTGTAATTCCCTCTTTTTGCATCTGGGCAAAGATGTCATATTTCCTCTACAAAGCTTCCTTGTACGTTGAAACAGCAGGAATTTCAAAGTGAACCAATACAAGTGAGAACTACAATCTCCTTCAAAAGACACACTATTTTTATTAGTATTTTATAGAAATTGCCTAAATATGATGGGACACTTTACATATTAACTCTGTAACACTTTTAGCTAGAAAGTAAAGCAGTTGTGGTTTACAGCTCTGTGCACCCCTCCCCTTTTTTGCTGCTAACACATGGCCTTCCACAAGATGGTCAGTGTGATCTTTGCAGAGTATGCAGGGAATACGACCAAGCTAAAGGACAGAACATTAAGCACATGTCAAGTGAGCCAGAAATTCAAAACTTGTCATCTGCGTGTGAAACCAGCAAACAGTTATAAATGGTTACAAATTAATATGTACAAATTAATAGGATGCAGTTAGTAACTTCCACTTTTCCAACTAGTGGCCTTTTGGCAGGCAGCCATATAATCTGCAATAATCTGTCACTACTGTGAAGCCCCACCTACTTCCTCTAACCCATCCCCACCCAAGATATGATTGGGTTACTTGTGGAGCGCTGATATAACAATTATAAAAGGCCTCCCTAGCTATGAAAAATGAAATTAACATAATTTGTACTTTTAAGTGTTTAATAATCATGAATCTTAAGCACACTGTGACATCATATTTCAAAGAGTACTTGAAAGTTTTAATTTTCATTTTTACATATCAGAAGAATAGAGTCCCCAAATCACTAATATCCACTGCAATGCTTCTTGAATGAAAATGCATCCTATGTACGATTGTAGGACTTTAATTTACACATTTAACATGTAAAGTATTAGGAGTTTGGAAGTCAGGATTATACACATTTCATTTCAACCATTGTTCTAAGAGCGTAGTGAAATTGGTAAAGAAGGTATTAAGGCGCCTTTCTTGGTTAATAAAATACTTTGCATTAATTTTTCAACATACAAACCATGAGCTGGTGAGCAACTTATTTACTTTCTTACTTCATCTAATTTCATTTTATGGATGAGAGTCGTGTCATAAATTACCTCATGGCTAAGATATTTTATTTTTATACTTTAATAAATAACTAACCTTATGTACCAAAAACAAAAAAAAAATTACAAAACAAGATAAGCATGATCGAATCTTCTGACTTTTCTGTCTCTAAATTTGGCATTACGTTTGAGAAATTGCTGCTTTCTATCCTATTTTCCCTTGCTAGAAAAGAAGAAAAATAGGACATGGCCTTGATATTTTTTAAAATCTCTAGGATGAATAATGTGCCATTTTGAGTAGCTTCATTTTGAAATACTGTTTTACAGGAATATCAATCATAAGCACAAACTACATCCATTTAATAAAAATAGCCTTCAGTATATTTAAAATTTTTGTTTAACAGACTCTTCTGACAAGATTTTCATGTTTTATTTGCAGCTCAGTATTTAGCTTACTTACCCAGAAAAAAGGGGGAAAAAAAAACCAAACAATTTCTGAAAAAAAGTTCTAATATTTATTTGTATAATCTCAAACTACAAACTAAAATAAATAGAGCATAGGAATCCAGTGATTTTTGAGGTTGATTACTCTCAGCTGGACTTTGAGCTAAGGCCATAAATATTCACATAAAATTCAACAAAGAGTTTATTAGCAATGTTTAGACATGAACCATATTTATAATAAAATGCTAAGTGTAAAACAAAATACCAAGCTTAGTCCAGTAGATCTTCTCAAATGCATGTCCTACATCTCCAATCCAACATACTAAAAACTTTAAAAATTCTCCAGCAGTAAGATTGCCCCAGAGACAACTTTCTTTAAAAAACTGCCTCTTGTTCATTAGGAAAGATAAAACTGAGCTCAACTTAAGTTGTAAGAACAACGCCACGCTATCAGCACCTTCATTCCGAGAAAGGAAGTTATTATAGATACAGTTTTATAAATGAGGCTTCAAGAGAGTACTTCCTGGTCAGAGAGTTAACGTTAACAGCATTACATTACTGTATACAGCTTTACAGTTTGACATTTTGGAAAGAATTTTCTAAAAACTTTAACTGAATTTTTTCCCTTAGTCCCTATAAAACAGGAAAACTTGTCAAGCTAAACAAATCTATGAAATTCTATCACTACCTACTGTAATGGTATCATGTAAAGCTCACAACTGCTTATTACCATTGATAATAATATCAGTTTAAGTTGTAATTAATTTACCCTTACGTACCCTCCATTCCCCTTCTCCCTGCACGCTAGAGTGAGGTTTCAGGGGACACAACATTAGAAGGTAAAGAAAGAACTTACTTAAAGAAGAACAACTCACCAATTCCTTGATAAATGAAGAAAATGGAAATAACCGTTCACATTTTAATTCTCAAATCTGAAGTTCATTTTCTTTTAAACATATATATATTAAAAAAAAAAAAAAACTTGAAGAAACGTTGTACAATCCTAACAAGGAACTGCAGATAAAACAGCGTGACCTGGGCGCTGCACATTACTATGGGTATTGCAAGCTGAACGTATTTCCTGTTAGGACGCCCATTGGTTCCCACAGGTGCAAGTGCCTTTGGGTGTTGCCGATTTACTCTTCCTTTTGTAAGCGAAGCACTAAAGGAGATTTCAGGTTGGCACAATCAATGCTAAGAACTATTAGGGTAGAACTATCTTGGGCTAATTCAAGGGCCTCCCAAACTAGCTTGACTGTGAACTGACAATTACCTAATTCAACAGGGCTGGAGAAAAATTATTTCAACAGACTTTAACTATTTTTGTAAGATGTACTGTTATAAAGAATTATGTTACTTCACTCAACAAATATGTAAATTGCTCTCTCTGAACAAAGCACTGTTCTAGGCACCAGGAATACAGTAATGAACAAGAAAAAGTCCTTGTGGTCATTCACACACTATCTAGTAGACTTTTGACAATTTCACATAATGGTAAGAAAACTTCCAAAAGGCAGTGACTAAAAAAAATTGCATGGAAATTTGGAAAGTCAAATGTAGTGCTCATTACTAAAAAACTGTTAATTAAGGCCACCACCTTAAACCTAAAAGAGCTTTTCCAGAACATAGTATATAAAAGTAGGATTCTTTATATTTTCAATGTTTCAAAAAAGCCAGGTTGGAGGCAATGGCATATGTTCCAGCAGGGAAAAGGAAAAACTTCTTACCATGAGTCACCAGTGACTAAGTTCTTTTAACTCAGGCTTAAAACACATTTCAAACCCAATTACTTGTACATGCAGAAAACTGATAACCCCAAATTAATATCAGAAGCTTGATCTGACCAATTTTCAGGGTTAATATTATCACCAAAGAAAAACAAGTGAAGGGCTTTTAACGGGATAATGTCCCTGTACTGAATTTTATTAAAATTTTGGTCTTATTAGCCTTTAATGCCTAAGAGCTATGCCATCAGGCTTCTATTAGATTTTGTTACAATGAACACAGTTTTCTTAGATTTTAGCCAGACTGAGACATAATCATGGATGTATGGTTTGGTGGCAGAACAGCTTTTGTTTATAATCAATAAAACAAAAATGTAGTAAATTCAAGGCAGCTCAAAGACAAATGTAAAACCCAGAGAGAGTAAAATATACAGATAAACTCTGTTCTTCCAAGCTATACCTTACTTCCTTAGGATTTTACTTCCTATCCTTAAAACAAAACTTTCTTTTTAGCCAACAAATTGGAGGAATTCCCAAAGACAAATTGATCTAGTCATTCAGTAAGTGTTTACTGAGCACCTACTACATGGTAGGCACTGTTTTATGGGTTGGGATACAGCAATGAATAAAACAAAAATCTCTGCTTTCATAGACTACATTCCAGTATAGACATATAAGATAAATAAATAAAATATTTGATAGGTCAGAAGGTAGTAAGCACTGTGGAGAAGAATACATATGGAAGGTAGGAATAACACTTAGTTTACCTGCTCACAGCTGCAAATTGTTTACATCACAAAGTAAGGAATTTGCTTTGGAAGAGTGGAGTATTAGATCTCTCCCAGACTCTTCCTCTGACCAAGTGAACAACCACCTTCTGTTGCAAATGAAAGGAATCTTATTTTATTTGTTGCTAATACCCAGAAAAAAGTTTGGAAACGTCCAAAGACCTGAAGTTAGAACCCATTCCTTACAGATAAGAACATCACCTAAGGAAACAAAAATAACAAATCCCAAACACTCAGAGTCAAAATTCACTTTAGGGAATATTATCAAGCCAAATATGAACATACAAGTTTCCAAATGCTTGCTAGCACTGACATTGAATTTACCAACTGCCAGGGTCAGAAGGGAATTTTTCACTTAAGAATTATCTCTGTTATCTTCCCTGGCAACAATAATTAAATTTAAATCTGATTTTTGAACCTAAATTAAGTATTTAAATTTAATACAATTCAACAAATATTTATTGAGCAGATACTAGGTGCAAGGTACTTGGTTGGATGTGTATGACACTGTCCTTTTAAAATCAAGAAGATGGACATTTAGGAAAGACAAGTACAAACCCTATAACGTAAAATCAGAGAGAATGTTAATGTAATAAGAAAACATACAAAGTACTTAAGGAATTCAAGGGAAAGAGAAGCAAGGAGGATGATCAGGAAAGGCCTCATGGAAGATGATGGCGTGAGAGGTAGGTCTGAGAAAGGAGAAATAGAAGGCATTCTAGGGAAAAGAACCGGCAGGAAAAAAGACCTGAAGATAGCAAATCAGTAAGTACTCAGCCAGTAAGTAGGCTGGTCTGGCCGGGGCACAGGAATACACACACACACACACACACACACACACACACATCACGGAGCATTAGGAACCTAAAAACAGTTTGATAAATCTGTACTGAATTCAGTAGGCCATGGGGAATTATTAAAGTCTTGAACATGTGAGTGACAAAATCAGAGCTGTACTTTAGGGAGAGTAAGACAGAAGCAATGTATATAGGAAGTATGAAAAAGAAAAGGAGACCGGAAGATCATCACAGTAGTCCTTTCCTAGCACCTTATCAAGGCCCTTGTTTGCTCCTTCTTGGACCATTGAGAGGAATGAAGTGGAAAGTGTAGTGAGTTGAAAAACCAGCTCTAGGTCACAGGGGTCAAATTTACCATTGTCTGACCTTGGGAAGTCACTTACCCTCACTGTCTCAATTTCCCTATATGTGAATCGATTGATTATTCTTTTTGGAGTCAGGAGCCATGGGATTTAGCAATTGATGAGATATGGGGAATAGAGCAAAAACAACAATAAAAAATTGTTTCAAGTGATTAAAATAATAAGCAGCTACGATTTATTAAACACTTTCATGTGCAAGTCACTTTGCTCAGCACTTTACATAAACTGCTTCATTTATTCGTTATAAGAATCCTGTGAGGTATGTATTCTTATTTGACGGATGAGAGAATTGAGAGCTTTAAGACTTAAGTAATTTACCCAGGGTAAACCAGCTGGCATAATGACAAAGCCAAAGTAGATGCCTAGGTCTGAGTGTAAGGTCTTTTCTCCTTCCACTGTATCATACTGTTTCTTATATGACAGATGAATAATGCTAATATTAGCTCATGTGTTCTAACTGAATCCTTGTCTCTTTTGGTGTATAAGAAACAGTGTGAACGTAAATAGAATCTACAATTTGCTCATCATTAATTCATTCACTCATTTAATTCACATTTATGGAATATCTTCGTACTTTGTGCCTGGTACTAAACTTGCCATGGGGAATGCAAAGATGAATACCACCCAGCTCTGCCTCGAAGTGCTCACAGAATAGTAAAAGACCAGCAAACACATGTAAACAAGGAACTGGAATACAATGACAGAAGAGAAATTTTACACAAGAGACAACAGAAACATAAAGGTACATGAAGCATAACATTGTAACTTTGTATCTCTGCTATTAATTCTTGACCTAGATCATTTAAAAAGTATATGTGGTTTCTGGAAATAGTTGTGTGTTCACGCACACACTCTTCAAAAAGTAAAGGCTAATGTTCACAACAGAATGGAAAATTGGCCACAATCTACGATTCTGTTCTGTGTCTCTACTGCCAAGACTAATTAGGTTGTTAGTTTATGTAAGAAAACATTCTGCCTTGATTAGTGCCATCTATTGTAATGGGTAAATAAAATCTATTTGAATTGTCATAACTTCTGATTGTTGTGGACACAAGCCTGTGTCATTAGACAGAGCTGAAACATATAAAAATAAATATATAGTGCCCAGAGTCCTAATTTGATCTGGAAATAAAGGGTTATCCCATTGTCCATCAGAAATAATGGATGGAAGAAAAACTGAAGGCTTCCAATTGGCACTTTGATAATTGACTAAAATATTAAGTGTAACAAAATGTATATTGTGGGGTTGAATTTGCTATCCATCATTTCACTGAGGCTAGAAGGTAAGTGGAAGGGGCCCAAAGACTAGACTCCAGCATGTAAATTCTCAGTGTTAGTACCTAAAGCCACTTGCGCCACACCTCTTTGTTTAAGGGGAGTAGGTTTTCCTAGGCATAAAGTGTCTTTTCCAAGGCAAAATCTCTTTTTCACCCACTCTGGGGATGAAATATGTGTACGTGTGGGATAGCCGACAATGGTTAGGAGGCTGATCTGTGTTAAGAAATCAAGAAACGGACCCTTAAGTCATTCTGTTTTAAAATGGAAATAATTTAGGGGCGCCTGGGTGGCACAGCAGTTAATCGTCTGCCTTCGGCTCAGGGCGTGATCCCGGTGTTACCGGATCGAGTCCCACATCAGGCTCTTCCGCTATGAGCCTGCTTCTTCCTCTCCCACTCCCCCTGCTTGTGTTCCCTCTCTCGCTGGCTGTCTCTCTCTGTCGAATAAATAAATAAAATCTTTAAAAAAAAAAAAAAAAAAAAAAAAAAAAAAAAAATAAAATGGAAATAATTTAGATTCAGTGTCTCTAACAAATCTCAGGTCAAACAGAAAAAAAAATATATTAGGTTGATTTATAAAATATTTCGGTAAATTTAATAACATATAGCTGGAATGATCAATTTAATTCCTGCTGGTTATCCTAAAAATTCTAAAAAGCTGTTGCTTTTAATTTGATGCCTGTAGCTTAGAAATGAGTTAGATCACATTTTGGCCCATAAACTCAGTGTATCTAATCTATAAGGACAGCTAGACTGATAGATACCACTTGCGTTTTGGTGGTGTTGTTGTTCTGTTTTATTTTTACTCAGTCTGCGTTTAAGAAACAGTAACAAACTTTTAACATTAATAACACAAATAACGAAGCAATCAATTAAATGGATGATAAAGCTAAATAATCACAGCCTAAACTCCCTATGCTGAACTGCAACTGTACAATATCTTACAACTCAACTACGAATTCAAAACTGTCCTCATTGGTTGAAAGAATCATTGAAGATGAGCTCACTGAACTCATTGAAGACTGAAAAGAAGTCTTCCCCTAGGAGAGTCACAAAACACTTTTGGGTGGAAGCTTTCTGTCTATCTGTCCGTCTACTTTCTTTTTGGGGGGAGGGAAGAAAAAGACTGGAGGAAAAGATTGTGAAAGAAAAAGGATTTTCACGGAGGCTCTAAAATAAAAGTACCAATAGTTTTCATTCATTCTTCTATACTTCTGAAACCAACAAATACACACACTGGCAAGCAATGAGAACTTTATTCAGGTTGGCTTAAACATTAAACCAAATTAGATATCAAGGTAGACTCTGAGATGACAATGGTTTGACTGTATATGACTCAAGTGGTAAAGAAAGGGCAAAATGGTTTATTGTACTTACAGGGTAGTGCTTGTATCCTGCTAAACCAAGAGTAAGACTAGTTTAAGAACTCCAAACCAAAAGGACTTGCATTCTGTTGTTGCTATTACCATTCATATGAAGGGGGAAAGCTCCTTCTTAATTTCTTGTTTTCAGCATATTTTTTAATTGAAAAGAAATAGTTTAAATGAGCACAGCATAACGACTTGACATATTTACAGTTTCTCATGGTGTACTTTTGTGAAATAAATGAAAATAAATTCCTACACAATTCCCACCCTCCTACCCACCCACTCATCACCCCAAGGAATAAAAAGTCACTCTAGGCCCTTCCTATCACTAAAAATTCTATTACAATGAATCTCTCTTCATCATCTCTGGATCAATACCATAACGTAATGTGGTTGAAATGACTGCTTTAGTCATCACTCCGGAGAGTATCAGAACACTTTCTTTTCTTATAAGGAATTAAAATTAATGTTTTGTCTTAAGAAACTACCATTTGTACCAGTCAGAAATGAGCTAAGAAGTATGATCAAAGAGCTTATCTGCTCAAACATTTCTATTACTTTGTAGAATTATTGGTACTGAGATTCCCAATCATTCCACAGACCATTTCTTAAGTTACGTGCACTACATAACGAATATATGCCCTTTGTAAATAACCTCTTGAATTAACTGACTTTGTTTTTTACTTGACTTCGACCTAGAGTTCTGGAAAAATAAATTTAGCATTAAAAAACATACTTAATACATCTTCAATAAATTATAGTGTCATATTTTAAATTTGCATTTGCTGTTGTTGCTCTTATCTCCTTAACTCTTATTTCTTAGGGGAGGACTTCTAGTTGGTGGAATTTTCATAACCATATCCAGCTCCACGCTCTCTGAAGTCATATAAGAACTGCTCTGTAGCAGGTAATATCAAATAAAATCCCCAAATGACACGTGTCCTCTACTTACTATCACCCTAATGAAAATGACTTCAATAATGTTTGTCTTGGATTTAAATAGGCAGTTCTACCTAAGCTTTCTCCATTACGTCTTTGGGGCGGGGGAGGGGGGCGCAGCATTTCTTTCTTCCCCTTTGTTGAAGCTGACCATTACTACACAAGGGCAAAAGCTTCTAATAATACATATTCTAAACCGGAAACAAAGAAGATATCTAAGTAACTGTGAAATGATAATGACATTCCCCATTATTTTTCCCAAACCATCATTGTCTAAGTTCGCTTCTATAAAAAAGAAACTAGTCTCTCAAAGAGAAGAGGTGAGGAGGAGCAACACACAGAGAAAAAGGTTAAAAAAATTCAAATGCAAAACTGCTGGGTACAACTGTAACAAAGCATGTACATTCAAGAGAACATTTGAAAGGTACTCAGGGCAGTATTAACATATCCTAAGTCCTGTGAACAACTAGCCTGGTCATTAGTCTAATTTTCACACCCATCAAAGTAGGAGGCCTACCCCCCAATTCCCACCCCCTCTGGCTTTCCACTATTTGTTTCAGCATTTTAATAGACACTCACTTGCCTCCTACCAGGGCACAGTGTCTGGTTTAAATAGGCTTATCTCTTTCCTTAGCTTGTCCTGGAATTATGCCTAAAGCTCAGCCCTGGTAGCTTTGAGGATGAGAAATTATTGGAAAGTGCTATCAGTTAGTCACTCTAATAACTGCCTTTCAAAATTTAGTTTGACCTCCCAACTATCTCCAACACATCAAAGTTAAACAGTCAAACTTAGTGTATAGTTCCTTTGAATCTGTATTGTAAACATTGATACCAAAGTGCTGCCAAATCTAAAAACCTTTCTTAACTCCCTGAGTTGAAGTGAAAAATACAGGGTCTATCACCATCAACATCCCAATTAATCCAAAACATGGGTCTCCAAAAGGATCCCTTTCCCTTTCTATCAGCTTCTGGTGGCTTGGAAAAGCCCTCTCCAACTTTTCCCGTTCTCGTTAAGGTATTAATGCCCAGAAGCCCCTCAATTTCAAGGCATCCATGTCAAACTCTGAGAAACACATCAAAAGCCAGGGGCCAGTGAGGAGAGAGGTCGGGCATTGGGTCTCTGGCTCTTGCCAAGATCTCTGCGCTTCTGCCAGACCCTCCAGCACTTGCGTTCTACTTAGGAGAGGTTTCATTACATAATCCCTGCTCCACGGAGTCACCCACAGAGTCACGGGGGCTCGGGCTGTCCCATATCTCACACACCACCTTTGGGGAGATTGGCTGACTGCAGACCCTGGGAGCAGCACGCCTCCTCCCCTCGCTGTGCGCTGCCTGCAGTTCCGATTCGCCCCGCGCGGAGACCCCGACCCAGGCTCGCTCCCCCCTTCCACGTTCACTCGCGCGCTCCGAAGCCCGTCTCCGGGTCGCCCTCACACCCGCTCTCCCGACCCCTCTCAGGAGTGTCCCCCCATCAGACCTGCTGTCCCAAGTCCTCTCTGGGTCCCCTCACTTCATGCCCGCTGTCCTAAGCCTTCTCGGGGACTCCCCCTAAAGCCTCTGTCCCGGCTCCTCTCGGGAGATCCCTCAATCAGATCTACTGTCCTAAGCCCTCTCGGGTCCCCTCCCTCCACACTCGCTGTCCCAAGCCCTCTCGGGGTCCCCTCTCTTCAGAGCCACTGTCTCGGCCCCTCTCAGGGTTCCTTCCCTTCATACCCGCTGTCCCAAGCCCTCTCGGGTCCCCTTCCTTCACACTCGCTGTCCCAAGCCCTCTCGGGGTCCCCTCTCTTCACGCCCGCTGTCCCAAGCCCTCTCGGGGACTCACGTAGAACCGCTGTCCCAAGCCCTCGGGGGCGGGGAGGGTCTCCTCTCTTCACTCTCGCTGCCCCAAGCCCTCTCGGGGACTCCCCCTAGACGCGCTGTCCCAAGCCCCGCTATCCCGGCCCCTCTCGGGGTCTTCTCTCCCCAGTACGGACAAAACCGCTCCCGGACTCCCGTCACTCGAGTCTTCCTCGACCTCACTCCGCCCAGGGTCCTCTTCCCTCGGCTCACTCTGTCACCGTCCCGCGCCCCGGTGCTCTCACCTCAGACCTGCTGTCACCACCCCCGGGCCCGGCGTCTCCGCCGCCGCTTCCTCTCCCACACTTGTTCCCGAGTCGCTCTTCTGCCGCTTGTCCCCCGGAGGATCCCCGGGTCGGGTCGCTGAGTGTCGGGTCCGGCCACGCGGAGCCTCCGCCCGCGGTCTCGGTGTCGGGTCCTACTCTCTCACGCAGTACCCTGCCGCCGTCGCCGCCGTCGCCGCCGAGCGCCACACGGACCCTCCCGCCGCCGCTGCTGCTGCTGTCCGAGGTGCGGCTCCTGCCAGGGGTGGCCAATCGCACCCGACTGCGCCGAGCTCGCTCCGCCCCGCGGTCTCAGTTCGCCCGCCCCCTGCCCCGACCACGCCCCCAGCTCGGCTCCAATAGGCTCTCTACTGACCTCCCCTGACCGCGGGGCCAGGCCTGGGGCCGGATATAGGTACTTGATTGGAGGTGCCTGGGAAGCCGAGCGGTCGATGGCGCCTGAGGATTGGTGGAGTTGCCAGTGGGCGGGAGGGGGCGGGGCGGGGTTTCCTCAGACGCGGAAGACCCTGCAACTTCAGTTACCCCGCGGGCCCGCCTGGGGTGCGGTCTGCGTTGTTTGTACTGTGCTGGGGTCAAAGTTCATGGCACTCCTCTGCGCCTTTACTTTTCTTGGGAGCCTCCCAGAGGCCAAGGCCCCCTGGGACTCTGGGGGGACCACCGTGTGAGAGCTTTTGAGGAGGGCCCCACTCTTCCATTCTTGCTCAGTTCCCAAGTAATAATGCATGAATTAGTATAGCATGTAATCACTCCGGACTTGTAAATATTTCCTGGATTTAAGTTCTTTCATATCTTTGGCAAGGGAGTTGCCCTTGCATTGAGTTCGACAGACGTCAGTTTAATGCTGTTGGGGGGGGGGATCTTTATACTTAGAGATGTATACTGCGAGCAAGTAATGCATTCAACACCGAACGGGGCTCATTTTGGTAGGAACCAGGACAGAACTTTAGAAATAATCAGTTTGTGGGTTTTGAAAATCATTTTGACAGGAGGAACAGGAACTGTGTGGTAGGCTTCAGCGCGCTTAGTCAGCATATTCGTTTTTGTTTTTTTTTTTTCAGGGCCGATGTTTTAATGATTCTGTGAGAACTAATGGCCAAAGTGCAACCCGTGATAATCAGAGACTCCTCTTCGTCTGCCGGGGGTAAAAGTGCATCGTGTTACTCAGAGCCATTCTTTATATTTTTTGAAGCTGAATATGTTGATTAAGTCAATACCAGAAACTGAAAACTGCTACTCTTACTCATAAACCCCAAAGCTGATGGACTTTGACAATTCAGCATTTTATGAAGAAATTGTTTCCTTTCAGGCACACAATTTGATCCTATGCCTTGTTAGATGTATACAGGACTTGGTTCTCAGAAAACTCTCCATCATTAACTCTTGCGTTGACTCCTGCTGACAAAATTTGTGGTCTAAACACTGCCTAGTCTTTTAAAATGATACTCCATTCCAATTACCATGTTCCCTGTTAAATTTGGGTGTCAGGGTATGCAGAGAGGGCCTGTGGAAATGAGACTGGCAGGACTTCGAGTTCTGAAGTAGGTGCCTCCCTAGCAGTGTTGACTGTGTGGCATTTTGGAAAGGGACGAGGAGAGATTTCAAGGTAATTCTGGGGGGACTTGATTTTCACAGGCCTAGAGAGACTCTCCAAAATTATAATATATATATATGTATATATATGTATATATTTTAAGATTTTATTTATTTTAGAGGGGGCAGGAAAGGGGGAGAGGGAGAGAATCCCCAGCAAACGCCCTCCTGAGCACAGAGCTGAAACCAAGAGTCGGGTGCTTAATCGACTGAGCCACCCAGGAGCCCCGAAAATTATGATATTCAACAACTATAAAGGTTAGGTAAGACTAAAGGCTTGACAGAACTTTTTTGACTAGTTCCTCCTTCTCTTAAAGGGCATATATTAGTTAAGAGCTCATCCTACCAAATAATGCAATTGGGAATATGAATTGAAGAAATGGAGTTTTCACTACCAGTGTTCAGTTGTGTCTATTCATATAAAAAAAATAAATGCATGACCATTAACAGATGTTATTTGCAATCAAGGAGAAAAAACATAAGCAAGATACAAATTCCATGTCTTGAAAAAACCAATTAGCAATGAAGTCAAATCTTTTTTTTTTTTGATTCATTATATCAATGAACTCTAATTTCTAAAATGTTGGTGCTTTTTCTGGTCTACGATTATTGCTTCTGATGGAAACCCAAGTTGCTCAATATAGCTGATTACAAATAATTTAGATGTGATCTGAAATAAAAATAGAAATGACTTCATCCTTTGGGCAAGAGGCAGTTCTAAAATCCTAGTTTAAATACAGATGGTGGATCTACAGTGAGCCTGAGAATGACTCTTATTTAGAAGGAACTTCAGAAGATCTCTGAACTCAAGGAAAGACATTGCAGCAGTCCATTTTGGAAATTGCTGAGTTTTTTTGGGTGGAAAAATCTCCCACAAAAAGCCAAGATTTTCATTAAGACAAGGTAGAAAATAAGAATTGTTGAAGTAAATGGGATCAGAATAAATTTTTGTCATGCTGACAAGGCTCCGGGGTCCCATTCAGAGATGAATTTGGTCACAAAGGATCTGAGAATCAGGATACTGGGGTCACCCTGGCTTTTAGATCTGTGTTCAACCTTACTATTTATAAGTTACTTATTCTACGGAGACTTGGGTGCAACATAAAGGGGACAGGGTTACTTTGGACAAATAAACATACTGGGCTCTTTCCTTATCCCTTTTCTTGCTACCCGCAACTAGACAAGGGACATCCTAAATTTGTTCATTAAGCAAAGCTTATAACACAGTGTCTCCTACTCAGAAAGAATCACACGAATTAATTCACACAGGTATTCAGCTCTCTTGTTTTCTAAGTTTTCACACAGCACCTTCCTTATGTCCACTTAATTAACTTCCTGCAGGCAAAATGTTCCGCTTGCTCAGTTGAGAGTTGTTAGTAAGTTATCAGATGGGGAAAAGCACCTTTTAAAAAATTAATATTCTAAGAAATATGAGGCAGCAGTAATGTACAACGCTTGGGTGTGATCGTGGAAACAAGGCAGCCTGGACGCTACCATTTTTTAGGTAAATGTTCTTTTCTCATCTGTAAAATCGGGAGAATACCTTATTGAGTACACCTACACAGAAAGGACTGTGACAGACTGGGAAAACACCCTTTTGCTGTCCCCAAGATGGAATTATCAGCATCCTTGTCTTTTAGTTCTCAATAAAGCTCCAATTAGGGGAGGAGCTAGGCTCTGGGAGATGATCACGAAAATTCTAGATGTCAACGTTTCCCAGCCTATAAAGGGGATGGTTCATGTCGTTCACCTATTTCAATGAGACCACCTTCAATCCTTCTGCCTCTCTCAGGTCGCTAATGACCCTCACTTTAGTTTTGGCTCCTTGCGCCGCCTGGCGGCTGTTTTCAGAAGTCGCCTGCGAGCTTCGGGGTCCTAGCCGCGGCCAGTCCTGTCCAAGGATTTGCCTAATTCTAGAGAAATTGTCTCCGCCCCTCCCCACTACCCGTTGAGGATTTTAAAGGCGGCGATGAAAGGGCCGAGGTTAAGACGAAGGGGGCGTCCGGCGGCCTCTCCACCCCCTCAAGGATGACGGAGTCAGGCGGTCCTCGGGCAGCTCGCGACCCGGAAGTCGCCGCCGGCGCGAGGCCCCCGTTGCCGAGCGCGGGCGCGCGGGGCGGAGCTTGGCGGAGACGGGGAAGGGGTCGCCGCGGCTCCCGCGGCTCCCGCTCCTCGAGTTGGCGGCTCCCTCGGGGGCTGCTAGGCGGGCGTCGAGTCCGCAGAGCGCGCGGCCGCGGTCGCTGGGTGACACGCTCAGCCGCGGCCAGAGGCGACATGAGTGCCGCGGGGCTGTTGGCTCCGGCTCCGGCCCCGGCTGGAGCACCGCCGGCACCGGAGTACTACCCGGAGGAGGACGAAGAGCTGGAGAGCGCCGAGGACGACGAGCGTAGCTGCCGGGGCCGCGAGTCGGATGAAGGTGCATGCTCTGGCTGGCCCGGCAGCCCGGGGCAGGGGTGGGAACCGCTGAGGGAGTGAGTGGGCTGCACGGAGCGGGGCGGGGCGACCTCCCGGGCTGGGGGAGGCTGAAGGGGCCGCTGGGAGGAGCGCGGCTCCAGGAAGTTACCCCCACCTGCGCTGGGCCCGGGGCCGCTGTGGGGACGTCGTACTCTAACAGTTACGTGAAGGAGGGATTCGGGAGCTGCTGTCTGAGCCGGAGGTCCCTTTAAGATTCTGTCCCTCTCCCCTCAACCGTCTCTGGCGAACCTCAGGTCTTTCCTGGTTGGAATGAGAAAGCCTTCCATTGAGTGTCTTGAGTACCCCTCCCCTTTTTAGTTCTGGAGAGGATCAGAGCAAAGCCCAGTTTGGCTTCCAGGTTCCCAAGTTACTCCCCACGATCCTTCACCCCGGGGAAATGCTTTAGCCAGCCCTACTTGAGCAGTGCAGTTCAGGTTGCTTAAAAGAACGAGACCTGGAATCAGCCAGATCTAGGTCTAAATTTGGCTCACTGAACCCAGAGTTGTGATCTTAGACAACTTAGTTAAGCTTGCGAGGCTCAGTTTCCCCGTCCGTAATGGGGCTTCCTAGCGTAGGTGTGAGGATTAAATGAGATGTGCATAAAGTACTTGGCCTGGTACTCAGTGGATGTTTTCATAAAACTGGGGAAGCAGTTACAGGGGAAGATAGGGATTTGCTTAATGGTGCCCAGGTGTTGTGTTTTCAATTCCACGTTCTTTGCGTTATCATTACTGCTTCTCAGAGCCCAGCTTTTCAAACTGGCAGTTTGGCAAGTGTGAGGAAGACTGTTTTGGAGGGATTGAGAAAGGAGCTACTGGAGAAGGAGAGAGGTGAAAAAAACATGAAAGGACACAGGAAAAGAAAGAGGAGATAGAGACCAGTATATGGGTGGAATATTCCTGGCACAAAATAGAGCAAAAGGTTGGCCTGGTTGCTGGAATGAGGAATATGTTTTATTCATCTCAGTTCCCCATGTGCCAAGTACAGTGGCTGGCATATGACAGGGATTCAGTGAAGGTCCCTTGACTGAAAGGAGAAGGCTTTGTGAAGATTTGGACCTGCAGGAGCCTTTAAAAAGGCACTGACATGTGCAGATAATAAAGTTGAAGGGACTAGTTGCGTTTGGTTAAACTACATTAGAAGACGGGGCTTAACCAGGGATTTTGAATGTGAAACACTTGTAACTGCTCTTAATGCCCATAAGGGGGAGCGGCGAAGCCAAAATTGATTTTTATCCCTGCTCAAGTAGGGCTGTTGAAATTATGTAGACACTCCACTATTTACTTACTTTAAGAACAATGTTTAAAATGTTCTGAAACACTTTCTGTTTGATCATCTTGTCTCTTTCTTCTCCCTTTAGTTGTAACTTTGAAAACACTTCAGTTATTATTTTTAAATATTCAGTTATTGGTTTGGATCCTCCTTTGTACATATGTGATGTAAAATCTGTTCAAACTGGGCATAGAACAGAAGAGAATGGACGTCCTAGGTCATTTTGGAGAAGTGAGCAAGGCCTGGCTGCCTCTAGTTGTCCTGTCTGACGCTCACAGCTCCGTTTCCTGAACTGCCAGTGTGGCTTCTGCAGAAGTAACAGCCTTGACCATGACTGCCTACCTCTCATGCACCCTGTTCTCTGGTTGCACTTCAGATGAACACAGCTCTTTGCATAAGTCTGGTCATGTCTAAGTTGGAAATGGCATTTTCTTTCCTAAAGTAACTATGTAATATTTTTTACTGATGGCTTTCCACAGGCCTCCATTCATTTTAGAGAAGTTTAAGTGTTGCTTCGTCACGTGATACCAACTTTATGAATTACAATTTTAACAAACCTTTCTTCCCTGATTTTACTTAGACACCGAAGATGCTAGTGAAACTGACCTGGCAAAGCATGATGAAGAAGACTATGTAGAAATGAAGGAACAGTGAGTATGATTCTTACCTTTCTTGTTTGGAATACAGAGTTGACAAGGAAATCTTGATAGTGACCTTATGTGTATGGTTTTGACCATAGAGCTTCCAAAGTCCATGTGTATGTGTGCAGTTTCCCCCTTGAAATTTGTCATGTGTAATTGGTCTTCTTGTTAAAAGAATATTTTGAGGGTTGGCTAGGAAGAACCTTGAGGGAAATGATCCCAGGGAAATAAGGCCACATATCAAGAGAAGACTGTTTCCCACTTCTTCGTGTTTTTTTTTTTTTTTAATGATTTTTTATTATATTATGTTAGTCACCATACAGTACATCCCCGGTTTCCGATGTAAGGCTCGATGATTCATTAGTTGTGTATAACACCCAGTGCACCATGCAATACGTGCCCTCCTTACTACCCATCACCAGCCTATCCCATTCCCCCACCCCCCTCCCCTCTGAGGCCCTCAGTTGTTTTTGTTTTTTTTTAAACGTGAAAACTACTACTCAGGGTAAAGGGTGTGTTGTAGCTATTTGGTTCTCAGATGGGGTGACCCCACCAAGAGCTGATGGTGTGCTGGCTGCCTGGGAAGCTCAGAGAGAGCTGGACTGGAGAGCAGTCCTCCTGTCTCCTGCTCTAGTGCCCTTTCCACTCGTCACATATCCCTGCTCAAGCCTTCTCTAAATGTGCCCAGAGAAACGAAAACCACTTGCTTTTATTGTAAACACAGATGCAAGATTGTATAAAATAGATCCCAAAAGTATTGTTGAATGTATTTTGAGGATCTTGATTTGACTTTAAATTCTTTTATCTTTAAACTAGATGATCCACATTCCTTTTTTTATAGGTCTTATTTGCAAATGGTTCGTGACCATCCTCTGAATTCTGCTATCCTTTTTAAGCTTTGGAACCCGAAGGGGTAATTCAGCTAAATCCCACCAATGCTGAATAGAGAAAGATTACCTTAATAATTCATGTGATTTTTCTCACAGCTTCATGCCTGAAACTGTGCTTCCTTTTATTTTTATTCTCTTCAGGCTTTTTCCTGATATACCTTGAACAATTTCCACATACCTTTCTGTTTTCCGAATCTGAATTTGTTTCGCTTGTTTATTTTTTCAATCTGTTAATATTCCCTTTCAAAGACAGACTCAGAAGTCAAAGGCGTTGTTTACCACATTCAATGTGGTGGAAAATTGAATACACTGGGTTCCAAATACTTATTGTGTGCAGTTTGTATACATCTCTTTCCTCTGTTTGGCATGTTTAAGCATTCTTTTGAGATCGTATTTTAATTGAACATGCCCCTAGAAAAATTTTTGATTAAAATTGAATGCCTTGTTTGACTCAAGGTGAGTGTTGAGAGTACATTAGAATTCTCGTTGATCTTTTAATCAGACCTCCTGTGTAATTCCCAGATTCTGCCTACTCTTTCATCTGTGTAAATAGTTGGGATGTATTTACAGCCCTTATTTTGAGCAGTCAAAAAGCTATTGTGCCTGTTACTTGTTGGACAGAGTTCATTCAGATTGCAAATCTTGTTTTTGTCACTGTAAAATTGGGGGTGTTTTTCAGGTAGAAGCAACAATACTGTTGAAATAAGATTTACTTGTGGAATCCACCATTCAAACAAACTTGCCAGAGTGTATAATGACTTACAATCCATTTAGTATGTGTATCTGTGGGGAGGGGGACAATCTAGGCACTTGTGTTTTTTGTGTGCTGTGTGTTCTTATCCAGCTGGGGCTGCAAATAAATCCTGCGTTTTAACTTTTGTTACTGAATAACTATTATTTCTCTGATCCTAAAAGAGTAGTCCTTTTAAAAAATGGCATGAAGGTTTATTAACTTGGTGCTTACACAGCTATGCTGTCTACATAAAAAAACGTGCCAAAGGCATAATCTTACTCCTTCGGAACTTACAATCTAATTGTAGAGTTGATACAAGAGCTGCTGTGTTTAATGCCTTTGCTACATTTTCGTGTGTTATTTATGCTTCTAAATCCATAAGGAAATGGCATCACACTTTCAGTTTTTCTTTGTGTTTTATTGCTTGTTTATCATTGTCACTTATTTATTAAAATCTGCGTGTCTTCATATTTGTAGATTTCAGACTGATTATCTCTAAAGGTGGGATAACACAGGAGAATCTACAGAATTGGGATATGATTCAAGAACACAGAATCCTTGTCCCTTTCTGATCCCTTTAGCTGCTGGTACATTTTAAACCAGTTGGCAGACTTCAGTTTTCTCTGTCTCCTAAAAGACATTAATGACATTCCCATAACAACCCAGGTAATTCCTGTGTGCAGATTAGTTTAGAATTGAGTATTCAATGTTTCTGTCTTTCAGTGTGGCTTTCGTTGTTTTTCTTTACAGGATGTATCAGGATAAACTGGCTTCTCTCAAGAGACAGTTGCAACAACTGCAGGAAGGTAGGTGTGTGGTTTAACCCTTCATTTCGAAATATACTTGGTATTGCAAGCCTTTGAAATCTGAGCATTTCACTCCCCTGTGGGAGTGATTTAAAATTTGGTCTGATTTCAGCTGTCCAGTATGCATTTTCCTATCTTCTGCTGTCAGTAAAGTGGTGATTTTCAAACATTTTTGAACCCTCACTTATGGCCTTCTGAAGAGCATGAGCTGAAAACCACTGTGAGCCCCTAAAGCTAGACTTTTTTAGAAGAGACGTTGTTGCCAAAGAATACATGAAATTGTACCATTCTTTCTAAACTAAATGCTGATGAACTGTGGGTTATCCTTAATTGTGTTCTCTGTTGTTTGCTTGGTAAATTAAAAGTGGATTCTATCTTGTCCGATGCTGTTTCCTGCTAAAGGCAGTTCAGCCTGGGGTTAAGAGTATTGGCTCTCGAGTGCCATCACGGGCTTGAATCATAACTGTACTATTTTCTGAAAATTTGACCTTGGGCACATCACTTCATCTTGCTTAAATTTGTTTTCCAGTCTTTGAAATGCAGAAAGTGGAAGCCATGTGATTGCCCCTGAGGGGTGTCTAGCACTGTGGGATGCACTGGGAGCTCAAGGACAGCTGTGGCCAGCAACTCTTGGGCTTATTTTTGCGGAGCCCCCTCATCAGTGGAACAGCTTTTCCACTAGGTCCTTATTTTGCCTGAACTAGCCCGTCTGACACTGATTTCTGCTAAATAGTGAAAAAAGGTTCCCATGAGTTGCATTCACACATCTTTGTTTTATTTCTATTTTTTTTTCTTTCTTTCCACGATAATGGAAGTGTTGCCAGAGAAAGAAATGCATTCCACTCTAGCAAGTGTATATGGCATATCTGGCACAGCTGAATGAGGGATTTTGAAAAAGATGCCATTAATATACCTTACTAATGCATTATGATCAGGAAACACTTTGCACACTAATTGTGACCCTCATAATTCGCTGCTTTTGGGAAAAGCAATGACATGAGTAGACATTTGGTGAAAATCTATACCTGAGCTGTTCAGAATTGTCACTGGCTGTGCATATCTATTTAAATTTAATTAAATATAATTAAATATTAATAATTCAGTTCCTCAGTTGCACTTGCTCCATTTCAGGTGCTCAGTAGCTATGTATGCCTAGTGGCTCCCATGTTGGACAGTGAAACCTAGGACATTTTCACTGTTGCAGAGATCTGGGCCTTACTGAGAATGAGCTTTTCTCAGAAACGGGAGGCCCGTTGACTCAAACTGTAGCAGCAGGTGATCAGAATCACTTGAGGAGGCCTGTGCCTTCCTACTCCCCGTCACTTGCTAGAGAGGCTTAATCCACTAGGTGGGGGGAATTTCTGCTCTGGGCCTTGGTTGAGAACCAGAGTCCAGTTAGCTCTGTTTGCTCATGCCTTTCCCTGGTTTGTGTTTTATTTACTCTGATGGTATTGAAATAGTTCCTGCTGGTGCTAGACAATTTTAGGAACTGAAATGTAGAGCGGATTGATCTTCAAAGTAACGTTTTATTTTGTAAATCTCAAAATCAGGTACATTACAGGAATATCAGAAGAGGATGAAAAAACTAGATCAGCAGTACAAAGAGAGGATCCGAAATGCAGGTGAGGCTCTGTCTTAGGTGGGAGTAAATGATCTTTAGGTGTTCTTGCTTTTGCTGGTCATCAATATAATGTGGCCGTAAGAGGTGTCATCTAAAATGCAGTGCATATATTCTCAGATATGGAGGAGGGAAAAGTTTAGGGAAGAGAGGCTCCAAAGCCACAGTTGTATAAAACTGACTCATCTTTTTTCCAGTGGCCTGTGAATGATCTTTAGTTGAGCTTACTAGTTGTGGCTCCGTGCAGTTATGCTCCCTGGTGCCCCCAGGGTAAGCAGTCTTGCGCATTCTTTCTCGCATGTGCATGGCTGCCTGAATGGACCATCAGAGGAGCTACAAAGGGAAAGAATTGTAGCTTGTTTCACTCTTGCTTGAAGTTTGTTCTTGAATCCTCTGCTCAGGGAGGAAGAGGTGTTCTCTTGTTTTTCCCCTTGAGTGTTATAAGCATTTAGGGGAAGAGGATGCTTTGGTTTGTTGTACACAGTAAATGTATCCTCAGTAAGAATTTGTCGAGCACCTGCTACATCCAAGCTCTGAGCAACATGAAATAGTGGAACACACTGTCCTTGACTTAAGCAAATGTGCGATTTCATTGATAAAAGACATCCAAACGCGGAAAAAGTTAGGGAACATTCTGAGGTAAATAATCATGGAAAAAGTAAGATGTGATGATTGTTCGAAGTGTATTAACACAGATTACTGGACTTACAGGAAATGTTTCGTAACTGTTCGATTTGGAAGCTCCTTGTCAGCCAGCATTTTGAGCGCTGGCATGGTGTCTGTTCCTGCAGTGGTCAAAGTAATGCTGGGTTTTCAGATGAGGTCTGGGGGCCACTGCTCAGGCTGCTGTCCTCTCGGTTTCTGATCCGGTGTCTTCCCAGCTCCTGTTGGTGGAACTTTTCCCTCCTCTGGGCAGTAGATGTCCTGTGTACACCAACAAGTAGAAAGGGAGCTGAAGGGCGTGGGAGGCCCTGGGAAGATGGAAGTAATAGTCATTAGCCTTTTGCCCACCCACATCCCGCCTGCCCCTGAGTTTACCCCCACTGTGATGTGAGTTCCTGAGGCATCTCCTTGGGACATCTGTGAAATCCCCTGCCTTCTTCCCAGTGTTCCCCTCTAGCAGGGAAAGGAGGTGCACTGTGGAGGGGTGAGGTCCTAGGTTTAGATCTTCTCTCTGCACCTTAGATCTTGTGCCTGTAAGCAGGTTTTGCTCTTGGAGCCTCAAGTTCCCCATCTGCAGGGGGGAGTACGAATACCTCACAGAATTGGTTTAAGATGCAGGTAAGGAAAGCTAATTGACATGAGCCATTTTTCTGTAGCTAGAACTGCAGCATGAGTATTGCGTGGTTTTCCTTAGTTCTGCTCTCTTTCCTGTCCTCACGTGTTCTTTCAGAAACGTTGCTCTCCCCTGCCCCCCAGGTACGAATGCAGAACAACTCCTAAGTCAGTCCCAGCTTGAGCCTTAAAGAGCACATTCTTGCAGAGCTAACCCACCTGTTCTGGTTGTGTTGGTGCCTGGCTGTTGTAACTCAATAACTAGCAGCTCTGAGAACTGATTGCCAGTTTGACTTGGTGCAGGGGTGATTTCTGAGAATGGCACAGTCAATGCGTCAAGTTCGTTTGTGCATCTAAGGCACTCATAGGAGTGAGCGTGTTGGCCTGGATGTGCCTGGGCTCATGTGCTCAGCCATTCTCAAGGCAAGAGTGATCAGGGCTTCTGGGGGGTTGGGGGGGGGTGTTAGAAAATAATGAATGGCTTGTTCTTTTCTCAGTTAAATTTTCTTTTCTTTTCTTTTTTTAAGTAGGCTCCATGCCTAACGTGGGGCTTGAACTCAAAACCCCGAGATTAAGAGTCCTATGTTCCACTGATGAGCCAGCCAGGCACCCCTCATCAGTTAAATTTTCTTATTCAACATCTGTTAATTGAGATCTGAATTCTTAATCTGAAGTCCTGAAACTCAGAATTCTATGAAATTATATGTGGATGTGCGTATATGGTGTTTTAGAGGGAAAGAGATCCATAGGCTTTATCACATTTGTGAAGGATACCATGGTAAAATGTCAACAGCGCCTCCTGGAGTTGTTGGTTCACCAGCAATCTTTGTGACGTAGGCAGCAGCCCCACTGTCACCCAGGAAAGATGAGATGCCATGGACCTGTTTTGTTCAAAGGGCTGGCTCTATAGAGAGGCTTATAATCTAGTGGTTGGGGGGAGCTGCTGGGTAAACAGTTGTTAATTGCCTGCACAGGGTGGGTGATAAATAAGCTGTTGACTGCTCACCAGTGGATACTTGGATGTGTCTGAGAGGCGGTTGGTGAGTGAAGGGTCCTTAGGAAAGGCTATTTTAGATCTGAAGCTTGGAATTGCAGTCAGACCCAGAGGGCGTTGCCATGGAGGTGCAGCCATCTGCGGGGTCTTGGTGGCTTGTGAAGAATGCCCTGGGGGGGGGCTCAGAACCTCTGCCCTCTGAGTTCTCCAGGAATATCCTTCCTTGCCACACACAGTCCTTCACACATGCTTTAAAAACATCAATGTTGACTCTGCTTCTGGAGTAGTTGCGTTGTTCCTTCCGGACTCATCCTACGCTGTAGAACTGTTGGAGGGTATGTACTGAGTGAAAGAAGGGATAACTTTCAGTTTTATTTTGCCAGGGTAGTTTGGTTTCTGCTGCTTGCTTTTGCCCTTGGGCAGAACTGCCGGAAGTGATTCTATTCAGGGCCAAATTTTAACTAGACATGAGTGCTTCTTCCGTCCTTCCCTTTCATGTATATCAACACTTTACTGATGGAAACATTTGCTCTGTGTAACCATGCTTTCAGAAAGCAATTACTGCCTCTAAATGAGTCCTACCATCACTGTCTAGAAAGGTGACACAGCCTAGCGAATCTAATTGCATGTTTTATCTCTTTCAGAACTCTTCCTCCAGCTGGAAGTAAGTACCTTGGATCTTCTGGGTTTGCAGGCCCTTTCTGAGGCTGGAATCTTCCTCTCCCAATCCAGAGAATCTTTTCTTCTGTCACCAAATGGACAGTTAAGAAACCCCCAGCTGCAAGCCTTCATCACTGTTCTGTTTGACTAAAGGACATTTTGGGTCTTAATTTAGAAATTGCCATCTCTTCATTTGTAGAGTGGGCAGCCTCAGATTATCACAGGGGACTAGGGGATACTCACCCCTCACTGCTTTCTTGTTGACTTCTGTCTCACGTTAAAGCCATCTGGGAGTGTCTCTGAATTATAAGGGTCTAGTAATTTGTTATGTTGGTCCTTGACACAGCCCAGTCTCTGAATTGGCTCAGTGGTTCAGTTTTATAGCCAAAGCTGTCTTGGTCAGTAGGAAAGACAGATTTAACATTTTTCCTTTCCTTCAGCGGACATCTGAGTGTTGTTTCTTTTTGAAGCACAGTGCTGTGGTACAGAGATGGGAGCCTGAATCTTGGATGATGATCACTTCCTGGGGTGGCTAGTGTGTATGTGTGGGGGGAGTCCTGCCTTTATCAGAGCCACACACGAGCGTGAGAAGGTCATGCTTTAACAGAGCACGTTATCAGAAACCGTTTTACCACTGAAGTCAGTGCAACACATAGAGTCACAGCCCGCAGGATTATGTGATCCACAGCTGTAGCCCACCGTAAGCTCCCTTGTTCTTCACTTAATACGATGGTAAGATTTAAAAAAGGAACACCTTTTTATTTAGCATTATTTCAATGTTCGAGTACTTGAGGGTTCAGGTACCTAATGGATGACCTTCTGCTCTAGTTGATCTTTATCACAAATACAGTAACTTGGGTCATCTCGACTCAGTATTTTGTAATTGCAATTAATTTTGAATGTAGGTATTTCATCCGGAATGTACTATTTTCCTTCGAAATTGGGGCTTTAAAAGAGTTTGTCTTTGAGAATCTTAAGTTTCATTTTAGCATGGAAGCCGTGCAGTGTAAGAGGTGGAAGAGAGGAAATACTGAGTAGCAAGGCGGGTATGCTTGTAAAAACAAGCAGAAGTCCTATGGTTCAATTTTATGCATTCGTTGGGAAACTTGCTCCCAGACATCCCATTACTGTCAGTGCGCATGTGAGTGCCGCTATCCCACATTTCTCATAAAGGTGTTTTCTGGGCTCTTGAGTGTAGAGCTAAACTTGCAGTTGGAGCCCTGGCTGCGAGGGTCTCATGGAGCCTTAGCCTGTGTTTTCTCCTTTCCTCAGACTGAACAGGTGGAGAGAAACTACATTAAAGAAAAGAAGGCAGCGGTGAAAGAATTTGAAGACAAGAAGGTAGAGCTGAAAGAGAACCTGATCGCTGAGCTAGAAGAGAAGAAGAAAATGATCGAAAATGAAAAGCTGACGATGGAGCTGACAGGAGGTATGAGAGCCCCCCAGAGCAGGGTCCCAGGAGCCCTGGGCGGGACCACCTCTCTCTTACCTCAGTTCCTTGTCCGAGCAGAGCCAGCTGGAAGGAGGGTGGGCTTTGACACGAAGGCTCAGAGTTCTAGCTCTGTCTGGTATTGGCTGTGTGACTTTGGTCAAGCCACTGAACATCTCTGAGCCTTTTTCCCCCTCTATAAAATAGGGCTGATCAGACCTTGTCTTACAGGATTGTGGTCAGAGATGTGAGTGCCTGGCACAGTGCCCTGCGTGTAACAGGTGTTCAGTAAATGGTAGACCTTTAGTCCTGGCTGCAGCTGCTGGCTTATGCTTTATTTCATTTAGTTCCTGGGTCAGCTGCCATTCATGGATGACTTACCCAAGTCCCTCTGTGGTGGTGGGAATCTCTCTGCTGCTTTTTCAGTCTGCCTTAATTATAGAAAAGGCATTGTCTTCCTTTGACCTAGATATGAGAACAAAGGCATTTGACTATATCATCTATGCTCTTAGATCCCTTCCCCAGGTGTTACTGTGAACATTTCAGACAGTAGGTACAAATTTGGCAGGAGTAAGCTAAACTGAACTAGTTTCCTGTAAAGGTAGTAAAGTTACATTAGACTCTGTGCCAGTCCCTCCCTTGCCTTCTAGTTTTTAGTAATCCGCATACGGGAACTCAGCAGGATGTAGGCAAGTTTAAGGGAGAAGCAATATGGGCTGACTGTTCTGTTGCCATATGTAGACTGATGAATCCTAGAAGGATACAGAGCGGGAAGTGGCTTGAACTAGATATTTTGGAACTTGGCAAAATTTCTGTCAGCGAATATTGCAAGACAAGTCAGTGGTGAGTTTGTCACCTGGATGTGTAAGCGCATGCCTTCTGCACACCCCCGGATTTCCCTCTTATCATGTACAGGAGGTGCTGGAGCTCTGGCATATCTAATTTTAGTAGAGGTCCATGAGAGATGCATTGTTTTCACGTGAAGTTCCTGGGGGTGGACTTTAAAAGTAACAGTTAAATGGTATTTCCTCTTCGGTATTTCTGGTGCTGTGACCCAACATGGGCCTTCAGTTAACGTAAACTTCTAGCCCAATCCCCATGATAGACCTATGAGAATGTGGTGTGTTTGAAGTGGGGGATCTGATTCTTGAAAATCTCTCTTCTGATATCTCTCTTTTTGAAAGACTTGGCAGAAGGAATTAATTCCTTGAAGGCCTCTGAAAGCGGCTCAGAAATGTTTTTTTGGTGAGAGTGGATGCTAAAATAGCGTTTTCAGACAGCACCATCTTGTTCTTGTGGCCACGCTTTGTTGATTAGACTGCTAGCACTGTGCTGCCTTGTTCGGTACCAGTCTGCCGGCCTGCTTTCTGACCTGTACACCGTTTTCTTTGATGGTGGCTGTTTCTGGCATTGATGCCTCATCGCTCTCTGCTAGAGCCACCAGATGTTCAGGAGTCTTCATTAGGCTAGTGGGAAATATTGTCCGTTTATAGCTGCTCCCTTTCCATCTGCAGGGAGGGATATCATCACCTTACCTGTGATTTGGCATCCTGATTATTGACAAGCAATAGACATTGTTTGGCCAGGCCGCTTTGCAGCCTGAATCTTAACTGGGACAGGAGGCATCCCCAGTGACTAGAGGCTGAGCCTGCCAGGGTAGAAAAGACAAATAAATGCAGGGAAGTCATTTGTAACGCAGTAAAATAGATTATACAAGTGCTTAAAGCTAGCCATGGGCATTAAAGGTACCGATGTCCTTCCTCAAGCCATTTGGTACCCTTGGTATGGAAAGCTGTGCCAAGGTAATGATAGAATGTCGGAAGAAAAGGCAGTGGAGCTAGAAGGATAATTAGCGTTTCCACAGATGGTGCTGCTATGGTCCTGGATTAAAGGCCTGATTTCATTCCTCTCATTGAGTGACTTATTTCACCTTTGTGGATTGATGCCCAATATCCGCTCTGCCCGGAAAAGATATTTCTTAAAATCTCCTCTTCTGGTTCAACGTGAAGATCTCTTGAAAAACAACATTGGAATTAGAGGCCAATGGGACACTCAGACCAAATAACCCGTTGGGAATGAGAAGATCAAGTGACCTGCTTTGTCCGAGCGGGACTGAAAGCATTTGCAGACACTGTGGGAGTTATTGGGAGGTTCTCTCCACTGCCCACACCGCTTGAGAAGAACTTAGGACAATGGGTTATGCAGGTAGAAAGGTGTACTGTCGGTAAGGAGACCAGGATGAATTACTGATCAGTGCTCCCCCAGCTTGGGTGTGTGCGGGAGTCAGCTGGGGGTCTCGATGACGTGCAGCTTCTGCTTCAGTGGGTCTGGGGTGGAGCCTGTGATGTTGCATTTCTAACCACCTCCCAGGGGCTGCCGATGCTGTTGGCTGGACCACACTTTGAGTAGTGAGGGTGGAGGTGGAATGACCTGAGTGTGAGTTTTCTCTGCAGTTGAGGCCACGGTGATAAGTAACCCAGATAATCAATGAGAACTTAATGTGTGGGAGCTTTATCATTTTTCATCCATTTGTCCTCTCCCTGTCTTGAGGATACTTGCCTCTTCTCTTTTGTCTCAGCAGTCCACCAACCACTACTTCATTTTCTTTTGTAAATTTTGCCTCACCGGCGCATCTTCCAAGCCTCAGGCCCCTGTGGCAGCTACTGTGAGTTTCCTTTAGAAGATAAGTGGATTCATAGCTGGAACCATGAGTATTTATAATATTAAAATCAAAATTATAATATCAAAATATAATGCTAAAGGACTGTTTCCTGAGTACTTACATCGAGCCAGGTATTACATAAAAATGTTAGAACTGCCTCGTTAGGCTGATAGATGTGGATGAATCCTGGCGCTGTCATGAACTTGGTTCTACGGTGGGGTTTTCTCATTTAGGAGGGAGATGGTAGAATCTACTTTGGAGGTTTGGTGCGAAGATGGGGTGAGACAGTGCCTATAAAGTGCTTGAAAGAGCCGCTGGCACACACAGTAAGCACTGAGGGATTGGGAAGTTGTGATGTCCTTTGACTTGACGTGGCACAGCAGCCTCAGAGGAACGGAGGCATTTGCTCAAAGTGCCTCAGCGTGATAGTGTGTAAGGCAGAATTGGTCTTAACCACCACATGATGCCAACTATCATGGAAATTCTGTGGATTCGTGTGGTACTGAGTGATTCATAAAATGAGGCTAATAGGTAAGGTGTGTGTCCTCAAGGAGCTTATATTTTGGTCGTTACGTGACTGGCACAGCCTCTTTGTCTTGCCCAGTGTAAGGCAGTGTCCACAGAGTGTGCTCCTAAATGAAGGTGAAGATTTCTCAGCTTGTTTTTACTGATTGTAAAACCTTGCCGAGGTCTCTGTGGTTGTACTGATGCAGGCATGGTTTCACACAACTAGGAGCAGGTGCCAGTGAGCAGGAACCTTGGAAGTCCAGGCAAGGAGAGGAGGCCCCACACAAGTGTCTGGGTAGGGAGAAGGAAAGAGGTGACCTGGATTTTGGGTGGAGCGGGCTTTTCACTAGACGGTCTTTGCTGGTGCTGCCCTTGTGGAATCCAGGTGTTCCAGAGTGCAGAGGAGGTTCACTCTCTCAGCACCATCCTTATTCTCTGGACAGCTTTTTGCCTGAGGGAGCTGGGGCCCTTGGTTCCTACCCTGGCTGGTCACTGAAGACCTGACCTTCCTTCTTCTCTCACCTCCCCCAATGCACCTCCCACAGGCACCCGCAGTGTCCATTCCTGATGCTGATGAGCCTGCCAACCCATTAGAGAGGGGCCTGGGTGTCCTGGGCTTTGCTCTGGGCCTCTAGGCTCGCCCCGTGTTGTACTGCTCCTGGTTTGGGGGTCATTGCCAATCTGCTACGGTGGTCACTCTGCAGTGGCTTTTTTTTTTTTTTTTTTTTTTTTTTTTTATGAGAGTGCAAGCCAGTGCTGGGGGTGGGGAGGGGAGGAGCAGAGGGAGAGAAACTTAAGCAGACTCCCGCTGAGCACGGAGCGCAGCTCAGGGCTCTGATCTCATGACCTGAGCTGAAACCCAGAGTCAGATGCTCAACTGACCTAGCCACCCAGGCGCCCCAACATTCTTTTTCTTAAGGATGCTCCTTTGAATCACTGCAACTGATATTTTCTCAGTAGCTAAACAAGTATGGGTTGGTCTGAGTAAAGTACGTTCATATGAAGCTTTTACTGCATTTGTGTTGGAGTGAATGACTAGGCCCAGAGAAGTGTGGAACCCAAGGCCAGCAGGGAAGTGCTAATTGTATGGTAATTGCAGGTAATTAATGGTATCGGGAATATGTCTCCATAGGGACGGTGCTGTAGTGGCTCTGCCCAGCACGGATTGAGCCTGCACTCCCATTTCTTAGCATGCCCAGTGCTACCTGGAGAGTGCCTGTGTCTGTCGGGTGTGGCCGTTCCTGCTGGCGTTCCCCGGGAGCAGAGCAGGAGGATTTGCGCTCTTGTCACATACACGAGGTCCTTCGGAAAGGAGCTCTCGTTCAGTGTTTCTGTTTCCTGTCCCATCCCTCGTACCACCCCCCCCCCCTACTGCCCCCGGCCACTGGTGTGTTTGGTGTTTGGTTGGATCGCAGATACTATCCCCACAGAAGCAAACCCATGAAGGGTTCTAGGTTTTCTGAGAGGCTTTCTGATTTAAGTCCGAGTTGTGTTGGGCTCGTTTGCAAGGCAGATTGATTTCCCACTCGAGTGCCTTCTACAGGGGTGCCATGCTCCAAGGTCTGGGTGTCACCTCCGGAAGTTTGTTTTTTGTGGTGGACCCAGACTGAGCCCGTTGGGACTCTTGCTGGCCAAACTCCAAGGACCCTGATGTTATAAACTCGGACTTCCAGCCTCTTGCTTCTCACGAGGCGTGGAACTTCTAGGTGGATTCAGACCCACGTAGTCAGATATCCTTTCCCTCTGTGAAAAATCGACATCAGGAGATTGGAGCAAAGGGAGTGGAGTAGGTAATCTGCTGTGTAGTTTTGGGGCTGTGATGTTTACATGTTGGTCTTCCCCACGAGTCCCATCTTCCACTGGCCAGGCCTGTTCCCCACTCCTTCTCTCCTGGATGGTGGTGGGGACAGGCCAGTACATTTCAGAGGCATTTTCAGAACACCTTCCTTCTGCTGAAGTCGTCTTTTGGATGAAAATTTATTAGGTTATTGTGGTGACTAGGCTAATAAAATGGATCGATTTTCACTATTTCATAAGAAGAATTCGATTGTATTTTCTGATCTATGAGTGATGCAGCTACGACTTTCTGAGCTTATTGGCCATGATTAGACTGGGTTATTCCCACATTCTCTCAGCTGTGCCTTTACTTGGCTTACTTCCATTACGTATTGCCCACCCGCCCCACCTGCCTTACTTGGCAGCCCAGACGACAGTGCACACTGGGCCATTGTCTTTGGTGGACAGAACATTCCGTGATGTTCACATGCTAGGTGCTCTTTCTCTAGCAGTCTTTGGGTTGGGTGAACTCCCTTCACATCTTGTTTTCCGAATTAGGCGTGAATGTTGCAAAGCCTCACAGCTGACATTGGTTGTTGTTGAGTATGTAACTTCATTCAGCTGTTTGCACCTTGACTTGTTAAAAAGATATTTGTATAGTGTTTACCTGGCTGCAGATGCGATAATAAAAACTAGCATCGATTGAACTCTTGCTCACCCAGCGCTGTGTTTAGGGCTTTACTGGTATCATCTCCTGTAACCCTCCCAGCATCCTGTGGGGGAAGTATTACGATAATTCCATTTTATAGATGAAAGTTGAGACAGAGTGTTTAGGTAGCCCGCCTTAGGTCACAGCTGCAGTAGGGATTCACACCTGGTGGCCAGTAAGTCACTGGAGAAGCACACCAGCTCCGCAGAGGGTGAGCCATTTCTCTCTTTTTTTTTTTTTTTAAAGATTTTATTTATTTATATGAAAGAGAGAGAGACATGGTGAGCCATTTCTTGTAGAGAGGATGACTGACCCCCCCCCCCCCGCCTTTTTCTCAGGGGCAAGTGTGTTTGTCCTCCTTCCTTTTGCCTCCACCCACTCCCATGTACATCTTTCCAAATACTCATTAGGTCTGTGGTTCTTATCCCTTTCCCTCCATGTATAGGGGGAAAATCAGTGTTGCTCATTTCCCTTCTTAAGAACAACACGCAGAAGTATTTTGTGACTTTGTACATGATTATTATCTACTCGCAGATCGTGCATGTTGCTGTGTTAGAAGGGCTACACTTGAATTCTGTAAGGCTGTCCTGTCTGCTGTGCTGATAGTATGCATGGTCATGAATGAACGACCTCGTCAGGCTTGATCTCATCTAGTTGTTCCGAAGGAAACTGTGGAGCCCCTACTGTATGCCCGAACTATTGTGAGGTGCTGGGGTGGAATTCAGGAGTCTCTGGGGAGGATGTCCCATACAGTGTGGTGCTTGCTGGCCGAGGTTTGTACAGAGGTTTGCTCTGGTTGCTCGGGAGATGGTGTGACTCTGAAAACCATCATGGGATGGGGAGTGTTGAGCTGACTCTCAGGGGTGTTGTGTAGGAGTATGCCGGGAAGAAAAGAGGGGACCAGGCAGAGGGGACGGCATGTAAAGGCTTGAGGGTGTAGTAAGGCAGGTGACCTTGGGTGAGAGACTTAGCCAAAAGCTCTCACACAGTGTGTGTGTGAATGAAGAAGGGGCAAGACCAGAAAAAAGACACTTGGCCTTTTTTCTGTGGAGTGCGGCAAGCCATAAAAGTATTGAATAAGAAAGGGATGATCTGATTTGTGTGTTAGAAAGATCGCTCTGAGGGAGGTGAGAATAGGATGATGGGTGGAGCTGAGAGGTGGTTTAATGGCAAAATTGCCTGTGATCTGGTGAATATGATATTTGGGGGAAGGAAGATAAGTCACAATGACGTTCTGTTCTGACTGGGGAAGATGGACAGATGTGATGCCCCCGAGACACAGGAGAGGAAGCAGCCGTGGGAGGTGAGACATGAAGTAAGGTCACTTGGGTCATTGAGAGTGGATGGTGTCGATGGGCATAGGTTGCCATTCAGAAGGTTGGGGGAGCTGGCATTGATGATGGAGGCTCACTGGGACACAGGCAGAAAACCGACTGGACTCCAGTGGTCACCAGCAGAAAGGAGCCCAAGGAGGCAGATGAGGAGAGTAGAGACCTGTGTGGTGGTGGCTAGGGGAGGAGAGATTTAAGGCTAGGAGAGTCAGCAACAGTGTCAGACTACGGAGAGAAGTCAAGAAGAATGAAAGGGACATTATTATGAGTCTTCGTTAGCTCATTCTTGATAGTCAAGTAGCTATAAGAGGTTATAAAACAAAATGAAAGTCCAGGTTTGTGAATGAACACGTCCTATAAAGGATGGCACTGAGGCCAGTGGCCTCTCAGAGTCTTGTGCACGAGTGCACTTCATTTCTCCCTCTCTCCATGGGAGTAGCAGGAATTAGGTGAACTAGATGATCCAAAGAGCCTACCTTCTGATCCCAAGAGCCTACCACTCTGTGGCTTCTGAATTTGAGGGAAGAGGAGGAAAGTTCTAGTTTTCGGGATGCTGGAGAGATGCTCCCACAGGTAGACTGCACACGGCTGGGCTGCATTTCTGAGAGGGGCATGCGCTTAGGCCAGGCAGTCTGGGTCTTCTAAACACAGTCCCCTCCCCCCAACATCTGATATGGGTGTTGTGCTTGGTCCATGAATGAACCAAATGTCCCCAATAAGACAGTTCTGATTGGGTGGCTGTGGGGCAGATATTCTTATAGTACAGCGATTCTTACTTCAAGTGGGAGTTGGATAGATTTACCCATTCAATTCTTGCCACAGATTCTATGGAAGTGAAACCCATCATGACCAGAAAGTTGCGGAGGCGACCAAATGATCCTGTCCCCATCCCAGACAAGAGGAGAAAACCCGCTCCTGATATCCATTTGCATCAAGCCTTAATTGCTTTTTTTCTTAATACTATTGAATCCTTTGCTTATCCGTTTGCTAGACTATACATGGCCATTGTCCTATAGAAATTATATGTGATTGGCAGGCATGTGTATTTATCCCTGGGCTAGGGAATAGCCAATTTTTAAAAAAAGATTTATTTATTTGAGAGAGAGCAAGCTCAAGCACAAGCAGGAGGGGCAGAGGGTGAGGGAGAGAGAATCCCAATCAGGCTCCATGCTAAGCACAGAGCCCAGTGTGGGGCTCTTTCCCATGACTCCGATATCAGACCTGAGCCCAAACCAAGAGTTGGCTGTTTAACCGACTGAGCCACCCAGGCGCCCTGGGAACGGCCATTTTATTGAGTCCTCAACTGCTGCTGCTTCTAGTGAGAGGAATTTGTAGAGAGCAGTTATTTGGAAAGGAACTTTGTGCCGGAAGTTCAACCTGGTTTTAACATTTGGAGATTCAAGGGTGACCTCAGATTTCACGTGCCTTAATTTTTCTACTTGTAAAATGAGGCCAGTAATATGTGCCTTTTGTACCTCTATTATCTGTATCCTGAAAACAGTGGAACGCAAGTTGTTAAATGAGATTTCAGTCATAAAAAAGCCCTTTAATCATAAAAGTGGGAGGGGGTGAGGGCGCACACAGCAAAATTCTGTTTCTGTCCTCTTGAGAAGAGGATAAATAGCCATTTATACAATATGACTCAATTGTCTGCCATCATGAAAGGGTTTAACTTCAGGTTCCTTTGTCTTTGCAACTGGGGGTTTAAGTTATGTGGGAAGAATAAGCCCACATCTGTGTGTGTGTGTGTGTGTGTGTGTGTGTGTGCGTGCGTGCATGCGCGCGCACGATCGCACAGGGCTTCAGATCTTTGGAACAGAAAAGCACTTCATAAATTGAGGAGGAAGTTCTTGTACTGTGTCCTGTGCTCTCATTCTTGGAGTAACTGAATGACTTAGAGATGTTTGAAAGAAATTTGTGAGTTCTTTTACGTACCTGGGCACCATGACATTTAATAGGATCAGCAACTTCAAGAGGGGAATGTTTGTAGAAACAGCATCTGACAGAGTCCCACTATAAATCCTAAAATGCTGCTACCGTTTTGTTGATTTCTGCTTGCTTGGAAACCATGCTTCTCAGACACGTTCCTTTAACTCTCGACACCTCAGCTAAACTATTTGTTAACAGACGAACAGATCATGGAGGATCTGAGAACGTTAAATAAGGTACAGTTTGATTTTTTTGCTTTATTTGAAAGCTTAGGCTTGTGTTGTTCACATTACATGTTCAGTCGTTTTTGATACCTTTGTCACTTTACGTTGTATCTAAAATGATCTGCTCTAAGATTTCTTGTTGTTCTTCCTACAGCTTAAGTCACCGAAGAGACCAGGTGAGCGCACAGTGTTGCATTTGTGCAATCTTTTTTATCATGTTTTGGGAAAAGCATGCTTATACCTGACGGGATTGTTGCAATTTTCAAAAATAAAATGTCCATCATTTGCCTAAGAGTAGTCATCATGAAAACTGAAGGGAGCTTTAAGTGCCCGCTCCCCTGATTTTTTTTTTTTTTTTTAACCCTGTTACGTTTAAGGTTATGTTTTCCTCGATTTCTTGTAAAAGAGACATTTGATGCTAGGCTGGTAAAGGTTTCCTTCTGTGTAGGCATCAGGCATAAGATTTAAGTCCTCTTCCATTTCTGGAAATGAAACCGGAAGGATTTTTCATTATTTGTGGAGTTAAGTGCTGGGCACTGCTGTTCCAGTGGTGCTTCATGGCCTGGCTCTGGTGAGGGACTCCCAGTCCCAGCTTACATAAGAGGCCAGCCCAGTGTTCGCGGCGGTTCCTTCCAGAGTGGCACTTGAGAGTCCGTGCTAGGCTGCAGAATAGAATTCTGGACAGGCAAGGCATTGTTACGTTTTAAGCACCATGATTACTCACATGTCTGTCCACTCACCAAGCCTGGTGGAAGGAAACAAGATTCTTTTTTCTCTAAACAATTTCCTTCTGAGAGTCACCGTGGTCCACAGAGAGGTCCCGTGTTTCTGAAGGCATGATGGGGAGGGGGTTATGGAAGTGTGTGAATTTAGATCCTTTGAACCCACTGTAGTTATTAGCACTGTCTTGGCTTGACTCTGTGCATACATGATAGCCTGCTCTACCTAGTAATAAATAGTTCTAGAAATGACTTCGGATTTAAAATTCTAAAGAGATTTTCCTAATTCCTGCCCTTCTGGGCTTCCGATGGTCACTTGGGCAAATGACTTAGCCTGCCTGCATCCCTGGTTTCTCCTCTGTTCAGTGAGGTTAATCTTTGCCTTGCCTACCTCACAGGGTTGCCTTGAGCAAGTTAGGTGTAATATACAAGAATTTTGTTGAATTCTCGTTTTTACACCCCTAAGGACTGAATGATCATGATTATTGCTGCTCGTTAATAGCATTTCAGTTAAAGCATGTTGTTGGATCCACGTGCTTGTTACACGCTCAGTCACTGAAATATTTTTGGTTCCTCCAGCGTCCCCGTCCTCTCCTGAACACTTGCCTGCCACACCCGCAGAGTCTCCAGCCCAGAGGTTTGAAGCTCGGATAGAAGACGGGAAATTGTACTATGATAAAAGATGGTATGTTATGGAAAATCACAGATTATTCATTAAGAGTCTTCAAAGAACCCCTTGGAAAGAAGACTGGGGCTCTATCTCATTGTTCCCGAGTATGGCTCCTGCTTAGCTTACATAGTACTGAAGCGGAATAACATTTCAAAGTGCGTCAGGCCTGGGACGCCTGGCTGGCCCAGTCACTGGAGCATGCAGCTGTTGATCTTGGGGTCAAGAGTTCGAGCTCCATGTTGGGCATAGAGCTTGCTTTTTAAAAAATAAAAATAAAAAAGTGTGTCAGGAGTCATTTGATCAATACTACTCATTTGATCTCTGAAGGCAGTGTTTCCTGAAAACGTGTTCTGATGTGAGCCCTCCTTCTCTCTCTGAGCTGCTGGCATCCTACTAGAATTTGTAGGCTTCTATCTTTGGTGATTCCCCTGTAGACTGAGGCCAGGGCTTATGTCCCTCTCTACCTTCTCTTAACTCTTCCCTTGTGCACTAAAATTTAATAGGTGTTCTGTGGAAAAAAGCATTTTGTAGTCAGATGAGTCTGGGGGATGACCATGTTAGTTAAATGGTTTTCTTCACTGTAGGTGCTCTTTGGGTTCTCTGATAGGCTCATGTGTGCTGTGAATTTCTGAGATGTTATCAAGTATTATTTATTTGACCCAGCGTACCCTTTTTTCATTCATCATCCTACTATATGAGGGTTCCAGGAAACATACGTGGGGGAATTGAATCCTAAAACATTATCAGTTTATGTTAAAGACAGTTTTTTCTTTAATTGGTATTTGTATAATTTTATTTTTTAGATGCATGTGAGTATATAGGTATGTTACATTAGTTTTTTTAATGTGCCAGAAAATATTTGAGAATAAAGACAGTTTAAAATCTTCAGACCACCAGCATTTCCATCAGAAAGGAAATTGTAAAGCAGTGTGAGAAGACTTATAAACTCATTCACTTATTCGTTCAACAGACATTTACTATCGGCACTGTAGCCCCAGATTCTGCTAGGCGTTAAGCCACCCTGGGTCCTACCTCCTTGTGACAGCTCCTTTAATTCTGACATATTCATTGTCCATATGCAGGCATACTCAGTTTAAGTCATGGTAGACACATTTGCATTCTGGATTTCCACTTGTTTGTATGGAGAATGTTTATCTGAGGTTATTTAATGCTGTGTAATTATCATTTATGATGGCTCTCATTTTTAATGATCTTTTGAGTTTGAATGTATTAACCCAAAGTTCCAAAGTTAGAGTAATGGTTATTTTGAATTGAGCTTTGTTAAAGAAGAAAAATCCCAAGATTGTTAATCGATTACCTTAAAATATTATCCTTCTGAAGTTGGCAGAAATGCTTAGAAATCTAGTCATTCCTGAAATAAATCCATTCCACCAAAATATTAGGTTACAGTGAGTTAATAAGCGGGTGGTGAAGGCCGCCTCTGTGAGCCTGATCTTAGTGACTTCTGCCCCTCTCATCTGACTATTTGGCTTTCTTCAAAAAGGCCAGTTAGTGTATCTTAACATTGCTTATCAGAACATATTGCCACTAGGTGGCAGGCCCTAACAGCTCAACACACTGAGGGGGCAAAATAAGATGAAAAATGTTTCTAATAATGAAAGCCAAATAACCTTTAAAGATCAAGCCCGCACATAAGAGCCGTCTTCAAAAACGATGAGATTTATCACTAACATTTTTACGGATCTATGAATCTTAAAGCTATGTGATATTTTAAATGGTGTTCATTTTGTAATTGCGTTGCTTCAGATCTTCTTTCTAAGGCTTAGCTTTTAGACTTTGAGACTTGTCTTTAGGGTGAAAATGCAGTAAGATAAAATTCTTGTTTTCCTAAAGAAGGGATCCACGATTCCTGGTGTTTCATAATGTAAATAGGGTGGTCACGTTTGCTGTGCTAGACCTGAGCATTTTGAGTGAATTTCGCTGTCTTTCTCATAGGGCTGCAGAAATTTTGAAAGGAAGGTCTCTGGGAGGATTTTCCTTTTTCGGTGAATTTTAAGTTGCGTATTATTAAATATGGAGACTGTTGTTTTCATCTGTATTCTGTATTTTTTTAGCTTTGGCAGTCAGTTGATGACACATTTGTGGGAAGGTGGGTCTCTCCTTTCCCTGCCACATTTGGAAGGTGTTCATGGGGTTCCTGGCCCACGCCCTGACCAGCGCATAGCTGGCCTCATCTCTCACCAGGCTCAACTTGATGTTTAGCCTTTGTGTCCTGTCAGTTAGGAGGCTTTCATTCTTCCTTCTCTTTTGCCAGTCACAGCCTGTGGCTGGGAGGGCGAGTGAACCGCTCTATGCTCTTTCCAGTGGTGTGGAGTATTTGGGTACAACGGTAGTTCTGGCAAACGTGTTTCATTGAGTTTTAAATGACTTCAGCAAAATGAGTGTGATTCAGGCTTCCCATCTTGGCATGAACACTTACCAAGCTACATTTTATTTTGAAAGATAAGCATTTTCGCTTTGCCTTGGTCTAGTAGTGCTTTTAAGGCATTTTATGCCCTGCTGTTAGGTTTTCCTCACATTTTGATTTGGACTAATGATCCTTCTTAGAAAGTACCACAAAAGTAGCTGGTATTTTAAAATAACTACTGATGGTGCCGGTGATCTCTCCCCACTTTAAATCTCGGGCTGCTAATGTGACTGAGAAAGACTGTTAAGATGGTGAATATTTACAACTGGTATTGGGACTCCTTGAGGTTCCAGAGCTGTAACATGGTATTCAGGTTTTTTGGGAAATGAAACGTTAATATCAGGATTCCCACTAGGATACAAAATTAAATTAATTCTACCCCTCCTTTTTGACCCACCTTTCGAAGAAATTGCTTTCTTCCATAATAGTACTGTTGATTCTAGTTCATTGGGTTTAATAGTAGAAGCAAAGCTCTAAGAGCTCATTTGTTGGGATTCCCAGGTCAGGATTTCCATTAGTAATAAAGTAATAAAGTCAGTTTGACTTTTGGGGCTTGTTCTCTGAGGCTATTAAACTATTTTTTTTATCTGAGTTGCAGCTTATAAAATGAGTTAATTGGCAAAAAAGTGATAAACTACATTTTTAGCTCTATTGTTGCTGCTTTTTAACAGTTTTTATGTCTATATTTATTTTGAATTCTCTCCCCCTTTTTTATTAGTCTTTAGAAATTAAAAAGTAAATTTGTATGTTAAGGTTGTCCTATACTTTTTAGTTTCATCTTGAAAATATGAACACTAATTTCTGAGGATTTTTTTTCCCCAGAGAATTCAGATGGTTGAATAGATTTGATATCCAGGGATAACAGTTCCTCAAGACTGTGTTGTGGTGTATGAGACTCTGGTTCAGGAGGATCTGAGAATCCGTTGGCTTGGAAGTGGGTTATTTTGGGAAACACGCTGGCCAGCTCTGCTGTGGAGCAGATGGTGACCAATGGTGGACATTCAAGCCACCACCATTTGGTGACCCCAAAGCAGGCAGATTTGGGAGGTGGCCAGATGCTCAAGTCCCAGACCACCTCTTGGCCGGGGGGGTGGGGGTGGGTGGGTGGGTAACAGACCAGATCTCATTGTTTACTTCCGGTATTCATTTTAAAGCCAGTCAGAGGTGTTGGGGTTTGGATTCTGCACACATTTGAAGGAAAATGCGGCACATCTCATGAGAATTGTTTGACTAGTCTCCCAGAGTTAGCTGTTGTCTTTGAAGACATTAAGTCGTTAATTTTAGCATCAAGTTTTGTTTTTACCCATCTTTGTTATTTAGGTATTTTCCAGACTAGGATTTACTTAATTTTTAATGAGTAATACCTGCTTATTTCAGAAAGAAGAAGAAAAAAGAAAGCATGTGATAAAAAGAATACCGTTCTTAATTTACATTTCATATTTCTATAAAGTTGTAATACACTTTTTATTATACATCTTAACTATGTAACTTTACCCAATTTTTTCTGTGTGCGTATGATACACATAACATGCATATGTGTTTTTGTAAGAAAGGAACGTGATGGACATAGATTTCCCCCCTCCACTTAGCAGTATATTGAGCATGTTTCCACACTAGTAACATACTCCTTCACCACACTGTGACCTTTCTTTATTAAAGTATTTAGGAAATAGTATCAGAATGACTTGAGGCCAGGTGCATGCTTTGTGTCTTTATTTCTTTAATAACTCACGATCCCCATAGAATAACTTCAAATGTTCTCCCGCTCTGTAATTTTACTCTAACCATCACTTCAGATGTTACTATTCACATAGGAAAGTTGGCTTAGATGTGGGAGGGAAACTGGAATTTTTGAGTCACGCTGTGAACTAATTCAGCCTTTCCTCATGTACTGTATACTTCAGACCTTGTGATATTACATATTTAGCATAATGAAGGTCCCCTGACCCAGTTTACCAACTGATCTCTGGCCAAAAGCAACTTTAAAGCTGAGTCTAAACCAATCTCGCTGTTCTAATTGCATTTATGATTCGATTTCTTTTAACAGTGTTTTCAGGAAGTAAATTGAGTTGGAAACCTGAGTTTTCAGCTCCTAAGTAGCAGGTTAAAGAGTGCTTAGAACCTGGATTGGGAAAAGCTCATTGTGGGAGTAAAGTACATCTCTTTACTGTGATATCCTGGCAGTAGATTATTTCATTATACCAGCAAAATAGTCTGCCTTTCCCCCCCACAGAAGTAATGATAAAATGCAGTACTTTGCTGGGAGATGCATTTTGGTAGAATTTACATGAGTTAGTGGGTCTGTTTAGCCTGATCTTTGCAGCCAGAATGAACCAGAGGTTATGTTCCTGACTGACAGGGCTGGCCCCAGTCAGGGCTGCCAGCAGCAGCCTGGTGCATGTTTCCAACTCTTATAATCCAGCAGCTGTTCCTTCGTCCTGTGGCAGCTGCTGTTGTCTCATTTGGGCTTTGGGCCTGACTTCCTCACTTTCATCCTCGGCCTTATCCCTGAACTTGTAGAAGTTGAAGGTGGTCCTATGCTACAGGGTGAGAGGATGGCTACTGGGGCCGAAGTGGAGTATCTCTGTGGTCTACTCCATGCAAGGCAACTCTCCTGATGGACCAGGCCAAATCAGATCCCCTGTGGTGCACACCCTGACACTCAGAATGTGTGATTACTCAGTATTCTTCACGGCTGCTGTATTTGAAGCTGTGTGATCTCAGAGACCTTGTTCCTGTTCACTGTCCACCTCCAACCTCCAGCATCCTCAGTGCTACACAGGAAGTGATTAATGAGTATTTGCTGAATGAGTGACCAAAGAAAGAGTTGAATTTGGCCTGCCTTCTTGTGGATGACTTAAATTGGACATATTGAAAATAAATAATAGATTGGTTGTTCAAACCCTTCTATTTATTTTGTTGAGTGTTTTGGGATGGGTGGAAAGTGGGAATAGGTTTTATTTTGAAAAATTATATTTTTTGACTGAATTGGGGTATATAGTCCAAATAAAAAGTAAATATGAAGTTAGCTTCCCAGCCTTTCCCTTGCCTCCTTTTTCCCTCTGCAGAAGGATCAAGGAGTATAAGTTTTAGATTAGGAGAAGATTAGGAGGCCATCTGATGTAATACAAGGATGGAGGCCTTCAAATTAAACCTGAAATCCAGACTCTTCCTCAAATGTAAATTAAGACTTTTAATTACATTTTTTGTTGTGGTGTTTTCTTTCTTCCCTTTTTTCATTTCTTTTTTAAGATTGGTGCCTTTAACAATACTGTGTTATTGACTTAAAATTTGTTAAGAACATAGCCCTTATGCAAAGTGTTCTTTCTACAAAAGAAAAAATAACAGCAACAAATAATTCTGATGAAGAGGGCAGGAGGAGACTTTGGGAATAGATGGATATGTTCATGGTGGTGATGATTTCACGGGTATATGTACTTATCCCCAGACTCATCGAGTTATAAACAGTAAATATGTATGGCTTTTTTTTTTTTTTTTAATGTCAGTCTTATCTCAATAAAGTGGTTAAAAACATACTACATAAACTTGTGTCTTGTTTCTGGCAGGTACCACAAGAGTCAGGCCATCTATCTGGAGTCAAAGGACAACCAGAAACTGAGCTGTGTGATCAGCTCTGTCGGAGCCAATGAGGTAGGGGCCGAACTCCCTCCACCCTCAGGAGAGCAAAGTGTGACAAACCTGCAGTACAGGTGTTACCAAGAACGGACAGTGGAATCGTGTGTCATGTGTGGGTTAGGATCTCAGTCAGCACTTCCCGACAGAAATTGCATGGAGACAAAATATCCCCGGAAATCCCTTACTTTGCTTGACTAACAACAGGATATGGATTTGTATATTCCTGATGGTATTGGTGAACTCCACATACAGTCATTGAGTTGGGAACCACTGAGGGAGACTACAGGAAAGAACAGAAGGCAAGTCTGTGTGATACCTGTGTGTTCAGATCCTGCTGCTTTGTAAGGTAACCGTGCACCGACCACGGAACTTGCTTGTGGAGCATACTCCATCTTCCTTATTTCTCTAGAGCTTTCGTGTGTACCAAAAGATTTGTTTTGCGCCGTGAAGATTTAATGAAGCACCTGGCCCAGGGTCTGGCACACAGTAAGTGCTCAGTAAATGGATGCTGGCCGGGTCTGAGCTACACACTGCTCCTTGCCTGTTCTCTTTACAATCTGACACGTCTTGTTGTGCCTCTTCAACAGTGAGCTGCCAGGCTCTGGCCCTCAGATATTGGTTTCCTTGAGTCTCTCCTGTAGGATAGTGACTGGTTCTAAAGTCAGCTCAGAGGGTTATGCTCCAGGATAGGATGACTGGCGAGTGAGTTCTACGATGGGCCCTTCTTCATTAGGGGGATGTCGGCAGTGTGTAACTTGTATTGTTAGTAGTTTTAAAAAGTTTAAAACTTTAATAGCTAGATTGGCTTGATCTTTTATCAGTCCACAAATGTCTGCAAAGAAATTGATTTTTATGTGTCTACCCTCTGTAACTTATTCGTGCCAGTGCACAGTAAATCTAATGAAACTGGATTATGAAATAACTTAAGCCTCTTCCATTCTCCTAGCTTCCTGAATTGAAAATGCCCTCAAATGTGACTAGTTTGCAAAATGATTGTTTACTCCGAAGTTAGGGAGAGCCTTCCGGATATGAATGTCCTTTCTCTCTGGGCTTGGGGTCTGTGAGTCAGCCCAGCCAAGCCAGAACCAGAACAGGGGATCTGATGGAGAGACATGCTGTTTGTCAGCAAGAGGTGTTATGACTTCACAGCAGAGCCTTTGTGCCTGGCCACGTGGCCTCCTAGGATTCAAACCTAACTTCACAACCAGTGCCTCATCCTCCTTGGTGACACTCCAAGATTTTTCAGGAAAAATAGAAATGCAAGATATATTTTTTCTCTTTTGAAGATTGTCATCTTTTGACATAATAGAGTGTCAAGGAGGTCTGACAAGAAAACGGTGACACTGAGACATGTCACCTGGAGGGGAGAAGCCTCTGTGTATCAGAGCCATGCAACTCTGGTAATGGGAAAACATTTCTCACTTCTTGGAAGGATTCTAGCTGATTTTTCAGGCCAAATTCTAAGTGACACTGGAGCTAGTTGGCCTTGGCATAACCTGACATCAGGCACATTTGTTGAGTGAGTCTGAGCCTGTTGGTGACTCCCTGTTTCAGCCTTTCTTGGGGTCATTTTTCAGTTTAAAGTGCTTCTGCAAGGTCCTTAGAGGCTCAGCTTCCTGTGAGGTCTTTAACTTTATTTTTAACCAGTGTATTTGAATTTAAAGTCTCTCTCTTGCTAAATAACCACATTAAAGGAGTTGAAATGAGACTGAGAACAAACACTTTTAAAACCTGAAAACTGGATGGGGGAGGGAGAAGATAGGTCCGTAGACTTCTGCTTGCATGTGTGGGTGGGATGCAGAACTTAATCATGCTTTTGGCCCCATCTGATTGCACATTAATTAAGCGGATGAGGAACAGGTGAGAGGAAGAGTCAGGGCTGGGTGAGTGGACAGGAGCAAGCAAGGGGTTTTGACAGCAGGCACCAGAATTCACATCGGACAAGTTGACTCAGCCTTCTTCTTCTATAAAATGGGGGTGAGGATAGTGCTTCGTAGGGTTGTTCTAAAGATGAAATAGCTCAGGTGTGTCAGGTGACTGAGGAGGTAGCTTTCTTCCCAGTCCTGGCCACAGGGATGACACTTACTGAGTGCCCTCGTCTGCTCTGGCGGTCTCCCTGCTGCCAGAGCTCATTCTCCATTCTACGCAAGAATGCATCTGCCCTGTGAAATGTCAGACCTCTGATACCATCTGTGGGAAAAGGATATGGTCAGGAGGGAAGGGCTGTCCTAAGCTAATTTAGCCTTCTGATGATCCTAATTGGGCCTTAGCTCACTCATGGGCTTTTTTTTTTTTTTCCTTGTTATTTTTTCCTTCTTTTTCTGCCATGACCATTAGCCTTAATTGCCAGGAAACCAGAGTAGTGAAAGACTATGATATGGAAGTCCCTTGGGGCAAGGAAAATATTTCCAAATTTGATTGAAAGTTTATATTCATGAATATATGTATTTTGAATGTTGATAATGCTGTAATCAAACCAAATCAAAAAAAGTCCTTAAGATCAAGGCAAAAATAGAACCTGAGATCACTGTGCTTTCCATTTTCTTAATTAGAGGTGTGAGAGAGGGAGAAGGAAGGAGAAAGGAGGTCCAGGGCTGACGCCTGCTCTACACCAGAGGTTTCCTGTAGGGGGGCCCACAGCCTGGCAGAGGAGGTTGCCAGTTTTCCGCCCACACCTCATTCATGCAGGTGTTTTGATGCTCTGGAAGATTGGCTCCGCAGTGTTCACCGTAGCCGCTCTCATCTTGTTCCCTTTCCTTCTCTCCTGCAGATCTGGGTGAGGAAGACAAGTGACAGCACCAAGATGAGGATCTACTTGGGCCAACTTCAGCGCGGACTCTTTGTGATCCGCCGGAGGTCAGCGGCTTGACTTTCTACAGTGTTCTTCTTCCCTTGACCTTTTTTCTGGAGTGGTTTTTGGTTTTGTTTTCTTCCAAATAGAAAGTTTTTAACCTGGGAATTGCTCCTTGGCCTTGGAAACTGGGGAGCGCTGTTGTGGATTCTGCGAGGTGCTGTGGTGGCAGCCACTCAGTCTTTGCGTTGCTCCTTCCTGCCTCGACCTCTTCCAGCCAGCCGTCACCAAGAACTCTTGCTTTGGGGAGTGTCGCAAGTTCGATTTACTCATTTCTTCATTTTTTTTTGGCCTATACTTTGTCTTTTTTTTTTTTTTAAGCTTCCTTTGAGTTTGAAGGGACTTTTTTTTTTTTTTTTAATTGTCTTTAGGTCTTTCTACCAGGAAGGGAGACACTCTCCATTGCATTTTCATGTTTTGAATATGATTAGTGGATCACGTAGCTCTTTCCCTTGTTGAGCCCAATTCACTGTTTCCCCAGAAGCTTGGGGCAGAGGTCCTAGCAGAAGGAGATTAATTCTCCTGGCTCTCAGCCTTCTCTGAGAAATAAATGCCTTGTGTAACATCTGGCGTATGCCATCCATTCCACTGGCTGAGCGACAGAAAAATTCGCCTGGGTGGCTACGTGCACTGAAGTAAATGGGGTTGGGGGAGGGGGCATCTCATGCTCCGAAATGTGCTGAAGGTAGCACATTTTAAGTGTTATTTAATGCAAGTGGTTTATCAGACACATTTGTTCTAGCTCAAGCCGGAACAAGTGGTCATGTCAGAAGTTTTTATTTCTAATTCATTTCTGTTCCCTGCTCTCAAGGAGATGAAGTGGTACTGGTGCTGGCCGATTATCTGGGTTATCTGTTGTAGGTGGGGAGGGGAGACTGACCGGGCGGTCATCAGTGATCTGTAGACTGTCACTCATAACTCCACTTGCGCTCTTGTCGCCGAGGCTGTTACTGCACACGGACTGTTTCGAGCCCATAGAGCCTTGTGGGAGCCCCCAGCCTCCCAGGAGGTCTGGCCCAGGCTGAAGACAAAGGAAGCTCTGCTGTGGCCACCACCGAACAAGGGAGTCCTGGGGAAACAGCCTTCCCCGTGCTCCCTGCCTCCTGCCCCTCCTTTCCAGCCTTGGAGAGATGATTTGCTGGCAGATGGGGTTTTCTGTATTCTAGCTGCCACCGTAGGATATTTAAAGAATTTGGGGTTAGAGCAACTGTGTTAGCATCTCTGTGGGAAATCAGTAGACCTTACACATCCTAAGAAATCTTTGTATGTCATGCCCTTGGTCTCAGGTGATTCTCTTTGTGTCGTCTCTTGATGTATACACCCCAAAGCAAGTTGGGGGGCCATGACGACAAGCGAATCACCTTCTTGTAAGTCCTGGCTTCAACAGAGACCAAACCTTACTGACTCAGAGTAAAGACTTGTACAGATCTGTTTTAGTTTTAATTTATAACCCACTCCCCCCCGCCCCCGGTGTTGGAGTCTCCTTTAGAGAATAGGGTAAATGATGCTTGTTTATTTAGAGTTGCCTGGGTGTTCTGTGCTTCTTCCCTGCCCGCAGCCCCCACTATGATGATTACTGGAGTGAACCAAGTCCACAGTAAACAGGGCCTTCATCTTTTGCTTCTTCGTGACAGCCTTTGCTCTATGAGAGGGCCTCTGTTGCTTGAATTGTCGCTGTGGTGTGTGTAATGTGCCATAATAGCAGGTGGCTGTATGTTCTCCGCTAGTACCCTGTGATGGAAATTTAGTTACAGTATGTGTGGTCATCACAGTTTTGTTTTTATTTTTTATTTTTGAGTGATTGTCTTATTTAGCTTCCTAGCAGTACACCAAAGTTTGTTGGTCTTTTTTTTTTTTTTTTTTTTCTTTTGGAAAGGCTCGTGTTGATAACTACTGGGGATTCAGCATCACAGCAACAAGTCGCCTTTGTTTCTGGCCTGCTCTGGTGGCACCTCTGTGCTTTTGTGAAGTTACTCTTCATGTGAAGACCAGAGTATGGGCACTTTGGCCTCTTCTCTTCTGTAAATTTTAGGGTGATGAGGCCATGCTCTGCCTCGGCCACATCGCTGCTTTCTGCTCCTCAGTATCCTCTCAGTCCCTAATCATGACTGTGGGAATGAGGGCAAGTGGGGAGTAGACTTGAGACACAGCACAGTAAGTTGTACTCGTAATCTCAGAAGCTGGAGTTTTTTATTTTCTCACCCCAGAGATGAAAAGCCAGCTGTTCAACCCCTCTGGCAGGCCCCTGCGGTGACCAGGGGTAGCAGAGCCCCCTTGTGAGGAGTTGGAGGTGCTTTTGTGATGGACAAACACAGATTTTGATATTCCTGGACTAACAAGGGGGTGGCTTTTAGCCCAGGTGGCCATTCTTATTCCAGAAAGTCTTTCTCTCTCACCAGACAGTAGGGTACCACGTGCATCCCCAAATTCAAACTGTTTCTTGCAGGTAATACTTTGAAAAAGGTTGGTCTAGACCACTGTTATGAAGAACCTGTACATGGTGTTAATCTGATCAAGAACTTGCACTTGGGTTATTCTGATCAAGAACCTATATGTGTGTTTTGTTGGAGGCACCTGCCTCAGTATTATACACAGTGTTTGCTGTGGCTATGTCCCAATATTTATTTTACCTCTGCTTGGGGGCTTTATGTTGCCTTCCCTACCCTCTGCCTCCCTCTCTTCCAAAGCCAGTGTCCTCTTGAACAATTTCCAGATTTCTGTAGCCATACCAAAGCCAGGATGTTTTCATTCGTTTGGATACCAGTATTTATGGATATCTCACTACCTAACTTAATTTTTTTTAAAAACTCCGAACTGAGTCCAGTATAAGATCCCAGAGGCTGACCTGCAAATCAAGCTACTTGTATTTATGTGTGAGACCCTGTGTTCAGGATTGGGTGACTTTTCTAAGAGAAATATTGGGGGCGGGGTGGGGTTGGTTGCATTTTTTTTTTTTTAACCTAACTTGGGGGTGGGGGAAATCCTGTTTTTTTACAGTATTTTTGTTTTTCTATTAACATTTCCTTTTAGCCTTGAATTTTTACTAAATCTCCTCCTGACTTAAAAATCTTGTTTCTAATCTGAGAATTTGAAATCTCGATATTTAATGTTACACCAATTTTTCCAAAGAGTTCAAACCAATTTAATACCAGTACATGGTAAAAATTTGCAGCCATTTCAAGCAGCTGGTAGGCTTTTTATATATCATCATTAACTGGTATCATTAAATGTTCTGAGAGGTGACTGTAAAATGTAAAAAGTATAGGGTTTTTTTTTTTTTAAATAACAATAAACTTTCAAAGACAAAACCAGCATGTAGTCTGTGTTATATCCATTGACTTGATAAATGATTGAAATTTATTTTAGGCTCCCCCCCCCCCCCCCCCCGGCAGCAATTGTGGGGAAAGGAAATTGGGAAAGAGGGAGGGATATGCTAGATACTTGCTTGGTATGAAGAGAAAGATATGGAATGATGTCAAAGACAGGCTTTCAGTTTTGTAAAGAGCAGTCTAGGAGTGTTGACCCATAAATGTGTACTCTTTCCTTGTTGGAGAAGATAAAACCATCTCATTAAAAACAGAGTCAATAACCTTGACCTTAGATAAGAAAAACCTTAGGGTAGACTTGTGTGATTGAGGAGGAGGTTGTCGTTTGGTACTCTAGAGCACTGCTTCCCAATTTTACCAAAACAAAAAAAGCTGTATTTCTACAGCTCCCTGGTGGGTAAACTGAGGCGGCTGCTCACTGCCACAGGTGGTTGACCTGGCGTGCTCACGACCCGAGTGTGGCATGCCCACTGTGAAGGGCTGCTCTGTGCTTTGGGTGTTGGAGAAGGGCAGTTACTATTTTTAACTTTTTTTTATTGTAACCTACCATTTGTACAGAAGAGTATTCAAATCTTCATTGTAGAAATTGAGTTTCCTCAAAGTGAACGCGTCCCCGTCATCTAGATTATAAAGAGCATGACCAGCACCCACACCCCCCAGCAGGCTTCCTTCCGGTTGCTACTCCTCACTAGGGTAATGGCTAGACTGATCAGTTTCCTGTGTTTTTTTTTTTTTTTTTAAAGATTTTATTTATTTATGTGACAGAGAGACAGCCAGCGAGAGAGGGAACACAGCAGGGGGAGTGGGAGAGGAAGAAGCAGGCTCATAGTGGAGGAGCCCGATGTGGGACTCGATCCTGGTACGCCGGGATCACGCCCTGAGCCGAAGGCAGACGCTTTAATGACTGCGCTACCCAGGCGTCCCTGTTTCCTGTGTTTTAATCACCTTAACCTTCAAGCTCTTGAGCTGCTGCGTCCTTTCATAGTTGTTTGGAAGAGCCAAGTGCTGGTGGAGGAGGCTAGGAGCTGGCCAGGGATGTGAGAGCTGGTAGCAGAGGATGTGGTGAAATGGGGGAGGGGAAAACCCTTCAAGTTAATCCTGTCCCCCTCCCGCTTGTCACCAAGGTGAATGGGGCTTGCCCTTCATGTTAATATCCCCTTCCCGTGAGTTCTTTGTGTGTGTCAGGCACTATACTAAACCCTTCAAGGCAGGTGTTCTCTCATTTAATCCTTGTAATGATCCAAGTACTAATACTCCCAATATATTTATTAATATAATTTGTTTATATATGTTATATTGTTGATGTATTTGTTAACACAGTCATTCTAAGACTTAATTCTCCCATGAAACCCAGAGCTCAGCATTGTGCCTGGTCATAGGAAGTGCTCGGTAAATGTTGTCCAATAACATTGTAAAATGATGTGCGGAGACAGGCGGACTGGTGAATAATAAGAGCTCCAACCCTAGGCGCTGTGCCCTTCTCTTTTATTGTCTCATCCAAACCTCATAACAACCCTGGAGAGAAGACACTGTTGTTACCACCAGTTTTCAGAGAAGGAAACAGATTCCTTTAATCACAGGGGATGGTTCAGTAATTTCTCCAAGGTCACATGCTGAGTTGCAGAGTCCCAAATCTTTCACATTCCAAGCCAGGGTTCCTAACCACTGCACCGTGCAGTCTGTTCCCAGCCCCCTCTGTTAAAGTTGCATTCAGTGTTTCCACCTTTCTGCAGCCCTTCCCTGGGAATTTGTTTTTATCTGCTCTCACCTCTTAACATACAGAGTCAGCAAATTTTAGAGGTAAAAACACTATTATTTGCTAGGACCCTATCCCCTGCTAGATAACTTGTGGCTTCTCCCTTGGTAATGGAGCCGAGAGAGTCCCAGTTGCTCGCCAAGAGGCTGCTTTCCTCTGAAACGGTGCAGGCACGAGTGCCACAGTTCTAAAACCAAGGAACCATTTAGAATGTAAAGAGTGCGCTGTCTTGATGGAGCTGACTTTATCTAATAAGCAACATGAGAGCCTTTGGAGGAAAACATGTGTCTTTTTTCTTTTTTTTTTTTCCCTCCAGATCACTTTCTTCTTCCTGCCTGCCTTGTCATCTCTAAGGAGGGGTAGGAGCCATTGAACTGGTTTCTAAAAATGTAGATGGAGAGCAGGACATCCTACATGTGGCTGCTCTCTGGATGTCGGTGGACCTTTTCATGTCATGTCTTGCTGTAGAGTCACTGAATGACAGAACACACCAGTTCAATGTCACCCGCTTTAAACTGCCTGCTCAGCTCCAACCCGCAACCGTATAACAACCAAACCCAGGAGAGAGGCAGTCTGTGGAGAGAGGCAGGAATGAAAGCAATTTCTAGTCTCTTTCACTAGTGTTAGAGACGCCCCAAATCCATCTTGGGTAAAGCTGAGCACTTTTCCTGCTTTTATAAAGGAAACGGTAGATGGAATGCATTAGAAACATGGGCACCAGCTTACTCTCTTTGGACATAATAACGTGGTGAGAAATATATTAGCTTTAGGAATTTTAGTGTTTGCCAGACTAGATATTTTTGTGAATATCTATGGTTATTAAGACTAAAAGATATATATGTTTAGGAGGATCCCTGGGGGAATGAGGGTGATAAGATACAGCATAGGTACCTAGATACTTAATCCGTTTACCCATTTTCCCTAATCTGTGTTTGCTCAATTCTCTGAAAGATACAGATCTATAAAATAACAAAATTCACTTTACTGATACGGGAAGACCAATAATCAGAATCTGAAAGATTTTCTCCCCTGTTTCTCAGAAGCTGGAGACTCAGCAGATGCTCCCCGTCTGTTGGCGTCACCTGGCTGTTGTGAATGGGTGTGGGGTCAAAGTAGGCAATATTCCAGAGCCCTCTCGGAAAGCAGTGCCCATGGGGAATAAGCAGGTACTGAAGTGGGAGGACAGTGGCCTCAGTTGGCAAATCCCTGCAGATAGTCAAGAATCATTTTATTTCAACATTGATTCTTTTAATAAGTCTTTGAGTTTTTGCTAAGATGCAATGTGGCATAGTGGCAGTGTGGTGAAGCAAAAGCTTTGAAATCGGTATTTAAATCCAGCTTTGCTGCTTCAATTAACTAGCTGCTGTGTGACTTTAGGCAACTTAATCTCTCTTAACTTCAGTTTCCTCATCTGTTCAATCATCCACCCCAGTGTGTGATTTTGAGGATTCTGATATTAACGCATAGAGCACTTACTATGTGCTAAGCGTTTTACCCATGTTAACTTACTGAATTCCTTAGAATAATCCTTATAAATCCTGTGAGGTAGTTACTATTACAATCCTCACTTTGTAGTTGAGGGAATCAAGAAACAGAGAGGTTAAGTAACTTGCCCGAAGTCACACAGCTAGTAAATGGTAAGCCAGGATGCTGAGCCCAGTTTCTCTGGAGTCCCTGTTCTCATTCACCATACTGTGCTTTGAAGGGTATGTAACACAGGACTGGACTGAGGGAGTGCCCAGTCTCTGGGGACTGTCCCTTCCATTGTCAGTGCTGCTGCCATCTGTCTGTTCTCTGTCCTTGGATGCTAATCTGCCAAATCCTGAGAGACCAGAATGATTTCGGGAAGCTAGTTTAGCACCAACAAACTACGAAGGTAAAGCTGCCAGCTCTAGAGATCATGCTAAGCATCTGCTTCTACAGATGGGCTGGAGTGCCCAGTGTGTTGGGTTGAGAAAGATTCGGAAGCCCAAGTTGGGTAGAATGGGAGGAGTGGCCTAATCAGTTAGCTTTGTCTGCCATGCACAAGGGAGCCCATTTACCTGCCATCGCTGATTTAGTTTGACCCCTTAATTTTGAAGTTGAAAACTGCCAAGGCCCAGAGGTGGTAAATGATGTGCTTAAGTTCATATGGACAGCTCTAGACAGAGAGGTGACGAGGGTCCTATATTCGTAATCCTGGCGTGGCCACTCCTTAACCCAGGGACATTTACTTAGTGTCTGTGTGCTTCAGTGTTCAGGCACACTCATCCCAGTGTGCCTGGGATTTTTCTGATTTTAGCTTTGATAGTCTTGCATCCCAGGAAGCATCTCAGACCCAGGCACACTGAGACAGTTGGTCACCCAGCTCCGTTTCCTTCTCTGTGAAGTGGGGGCGAGAGTTGCCCTTTTGCTGGGGAGTTGCTGATTCCATGGATTAACTGAGTTCTTCGGATAAAGCACTTGCAAGTAGTGTTTGGGACATAGTAAATCCTCAATACAGGTTGGTGTATGGTGGTTCTTGTTTTCATTATCATTGGAGCAGAGGGTTCCCGCTGCAGAATGGGTTCTTTCACTGGAACTTCACTGTCATCCCAAACACGACGGGATCTTACCATGATCATCTGGTCACCTGGAGTCCGTTGTTTGGGATGGTTCATCTTCTAGTTGAAATAGTTAATAATCATGAGCTTGAGGAGTGACGTAGTTACCGCATTCAGTCCACATGGCGTTTATTGAGTAGTATTCTAGGTTCTTTTGGGGGATTCAGAGAGGAGTAAAAGCATGGTTCCTTCCCTCTGGGACACTGAGGATGGACAGGCATGCTTGTCAGTCATTCTAGTTCCATGGAACTCGCCTCCATTTGGGGCGTGGAGAAAGTGGGACAGAGGGCATAATAGCTGCTGATATGTATGGAGCAGGTGGCTAAGCGCTTCCCATGCATTATCCCTATTTCTGTGTCCTCTGGATTTGTTGTTACACCTCTGGGGTTTACAGACTGGGAAACTGAGGTTTAGAAAGATTAAGAAACTTGTCTTCAGTTCACCCAGCTCCATTCCAGAGCAGGCCGATGCTGACCCAAAGTCTGCATTCTTATGAACCATGAGTGCTTTACAATTTCTTCCGAAAGAAAAGAAAATTCAAGTTTGGCCCGAAAGCTGAGGCAGTCCTTGAGCAGTGTCCGTGGCTGGGAACGGGAATTGCATACGGGGAAAGTGGGTTGAGTAAAAGCAGAGGTGGAGGGTGGGGCATGTTTAAAAAGTCAAATAAGAGTGTGTGTGCTCAACAATAAATCTGGATGAATGAGCTTTGAACTTTAAAATCCGTTTAAAATCCGTTTGCTCCCCAGCCCCGTATCTTTTTGTCCTTCCACACTTTGGGTTCACCTTCCTTTCCTTTCTGCTTCTGTCCTTTTCTCCCTTCCCAGGCCCACCCCATTCTCTCGTCCTCCCCCTTTTATATCGCCAGTGCGGTGGCTCGTGGCAGTCTTAGAGTGACGCTTTCCAATTTCACACTTACATGCTCCCGAAAGTATTCGTAAACTAACTCGTATGTAAAACCAATAAAGGGCAACAGCACACATTCCTGTTAGACAGTAATTTTGTTTGACTCCCTTTCTTCTGTTTTGATCACTCCTCTTCCTGCAAACATGGCGCTCTGACCTTATCAGAGTGGAAGTTTCAGGAATTCAAGCATGATGGCGCTCTCATCAGCGTGTGAGTAATAGGAACGCATCAGAGCTCACGCTTATCAAGCACTTACCATGTGCCTGGACAAGTGGTAAGTACTTTTCATACATTACCTTTATTTAACACCATCAACACCCGTGTGAGGTGTGTCTTGATTCCCATTTTAGCAGATGGGGAGATTGAGACCCGGAGGAGAAAAAGCTTCACCTCTGCACCACATTCATATATCTTTTCCTGTCGGCTTCTCCCATCATCACAGAGACTGCCACTTAGTCGTCCTCTGAGCCAATACCCCTCTGTTTTCCACACCTGGAGAAAGACACTGAGAAGGGCAGCAACTTGCCAAAGATCACACCGCTGATTAATGGTAGAGAAGAAACTAAATCCAGGTCTTGCAACTCTTCATCCAACAGTTGAGGGAAGAGCCAGGCTGAGGCCGAAGGGCATGGATATAAGATTTGGGTTTGAATTTTAGCTCTGTGGGTTTACAAGCTGTGTGATCTTAGGCAAGTTATGTAACCCATCTGGTCTCCAGTTTAGAAAGTGGGGATGATAATGACAGCCACCTCAGCAGTTCATTGTGAGGATTAAATGAAGTCATGCAAGCAAAGCAGCCTCAACAATGACCCTCATGCTCAAAACTAGCCTGGGTCACCCTAGCACCATAGAAAAATACATCCCCCAATGCCAGCTGCCCATGTTAGGGGCCATTGTTATTTCCGGAGTTGTCTGCCCCACCTGCCCCACCTGCTCCTGTCCCAGCATGCCTTGAGGCTAAGCCCACAGCAACCTTCCAAGGGTACCCCTGCCACTAGCCACAAACCTTGAAATTCAAGACAAGCAGATGTCCCAGCATCTGTTCTCCACCTTATTAACGCCTCACTAGAGAAGAGTTTGAAATCCTGCCCTCCACCCCCACTGGCTGTGTTTGAGAAACCCACTGGCCTGTGAGGGAGGACAGGGACTTGGTCTCCCCCCCTCCCCCCCACCGCAGATCCCTAGGGATTTGCATACTGTAGGCACACTTTAAATGCTTATTGAATGAACGACTGTTGTCTCCTTATTTCTCAGTGAAGCATATTAATCTCTAAGATCAAACTAGTAACATGCAGCTTAGAAATTAAAGGATTCTACAAAGTTGGCCACAAAATACAGTAGTCTCTTATTTTCTACCCCATTTCCCCTCCCAGAAGCAACCATTGCACCTCTTTTAGCTGATTATTTTGGTATTTCACTTCTATCTCTGCTTATTACTAATGCTGGATATTTCAGTTCTGTGCATTCTCTATTAAATTCTGACCATGGCAGCCCACCCCTCCTCCCCTAATATAGTTATTTCATAATTTTGATTAGGTAAATATTCAGTGTTTACATTATTACAGCTCTGTAAACTCTAGTCACAGCTGAGCCCTGTTGTAAAGTATGATTGCTTTTTTTTTTTTTTTCCTTCCTTGACAGCGTTCCCCCCAGGAGTTAATAATTGCCTTGTATTCTGTTGTATGCTTGGTTTCCTAGGTGCTTATTAGGAATTCAACCTCAAAGCCTTCACCAAGTGTTTAAATTCCCTTTAAGACATTCAGATACTCAAGGTAGATTTCATCACCTGGAAAAAGCTTCCCACCCCAGGGACTGGTTGCCCACCTTGGACTGGCTCCCCCGCCCCCCGACCTGGTCTGGCATATAGCTATCCCTGTGGAGTCTTCCTTCACCACCATCCTGGGGCTCCCCTTTGTCACTCTCTGGGTTTGGATCTCTCATTCTCATTCCTTTGTCTTCCTTTTTCTCTACTTTACTCCCCCATTTTGGCAAAATGCATCTTGCAGTAACTTACCAAGCATGATTAAAAACACTTTCATTCTGTTCTCTTACTTCATTGATGGTTTGGCTGGTATAACTACATTTTTAATTCCTAGAATTTAAGCCCATACATTTCCAGAATTGAAAAGGCCCACAGAGCACTTAGCACTTAACTATATTTCAGCCAGCCCCTCCCTTCCTCAACCTTTGTTTCAGGAGGTTCCATGTGCTGCTAAATTCATTATTCTCAGGTTTCTCCGCTGTCAGTTTTAAGATTCAGGTTTTGGTTTGTTTTAATTTACTTTCCAGCTTCTAAAATTTGGTTGTTTACTCTCCAGTGTTTTCCATTCTGGTGGGTTTAATTCTAGCTTGGGAATCATTTTCCTTCAAGATTTCGAAGGTATTGTTTATTGCTGTCTGGCTTCCCATGTTGTCCTGGAGAAGTCAGAAGCCATTCTGATGATTTATTCTTTGATCTTTTCCCCCCAGCTTCGTTGAGCTATAATTGACATACCATTGTGTCGGTTTAGGGCGTACAACGTGATTTGATGTACGTGTATGTTGTAAAGTGATTACCACAATAAGGTTAGTTAACCTGTCCATCACCTCAATAGGTGTACCATTTTTTGTGTGTATGTGGTGAGAACTTTTAAGATGTACTCTCCTAGCATCTTTCAAGTATACAGTATAGTATTTATTAACTATGGTTACTATACTGTCCATTACATCCCCAGGATTTATCTGTAATTGGAAGTTTGTACCCCTTGGCCACCTTCACTCTTTCCCTCCACCCCCTACCCCACTCCTGCCTCCAAAAACTACCAATCTACTCTCTCTTCCTAGGAGTTTGATTTTTTTTAGGTTCCACATATAAGTGAGATTATATAGTATTTTTCTTTCTTGGACTTACTTCACTTATCATACTGCCCTCAGGGTTCATCCATATTGTTGCAAATGGTAAGATTTCCTTCCTTTTTTATGGCTGAATAATATTTCATTGTGTATATATACCACATTTTTTTAAATTATTTTTCTTTTTTAAAAATTTTTATTAAGTTATGTTAGTCACCATACAGTACATCATTAGTTTTTGATGTAGTGTTCCATGATTCATTGTTTGCATATAACACCCAGTGCTCCATGCAATACGTGCCCTCCTTAATACCCATCCCCGGCCTAGCCCAGTCCCCATCCCTCTCCCCTCTGAAAGCCTCAGTTTGTTTCCCAGAGTCCATAGTCTCTCGTATACCACATTTTTTAAATCCATTCATTCATCACCACTTAGGTCGCTTCCATGTCTTGGCCATTATGAATAAGGCTGTGGTGACATGGGGGTACAGATATGTCTTTGAGACAATGATTTCATCTCCTTTGGATATATACCCAGAAGTAGGATTGCTGGATCACATGGTAGTTCTAATTTTTATTTTTTGAGGAGCCTTCATACTGTTTTCCATAGTGGCTGCGCCAATTTCCATTCCCACCAACAGTGCCAAAGGGTTGCCAAAAGAGTTCCCTTTTCTCCATATGTTCGCCTGTACTTTTCATCTCTTGTCTTTTTGATTATTCATTTTAATAGGTATGAGGTGATATCTCATTGTGGTTTCGATTTTCGTTTCCTTGATTAGTGATGGTGAGCAGCTTTCCTTGTACCCATTGGCCATTTGTATATCCTTGGTGATCTGACTTTTTAACATCTCTGGAAGCTTGTAAGATCTGTGGTATTTTGAAAATTCATGATGATAAGCCTTACAGTGGGCCCGTTGTGCTAAGCAGTTAGCTTTTTCAGTTCAGGAAACTTACGTCCTTGAATTCTGAGAATTAAAATACACACACACACACACACACACACACACACACACACACTTTTCATGGATATAGTAACCAGCTTCCAAGATGATGCCCACGATCCTTGCCTCCTGTCAGTCATACACCCTGTACAATTCACTGTCATTATTGGACCAGGGTTGGTCTCTGTGACCAGATGCATACAACAGAAGTGATAGTAATTCATTTCTGAGATTAGAGTATAAAAGACACAGTCACTTCTGTTTGGTTATGCTCTTTCTCTTGGATCACTTGCTTTGGGGGAAAGACAGCTACCATGTGAACAGCTGTATGGGGAAGCCCATGTGACAAGGATCTGAGGCCTCCTGCCAACAGCCAGCTAGCCACTGAAGCTTCTGCCAATAGCCATGTGAGTTAATCACTTTGGAAGAAATCCTCCAGCCCCAGTCTAGTCTTCAGATGAGACTGTAATCCCCCAGACTGCTTGACTGCAACTTCTTGGGGACCCTGAGCCAGAACCACCCAACTAAGCTGCTTCCGGGGATTCCTGACCCTAAGAAACTGGGTAAGAGAATAAATGTCAGAAACTGCTGAGTATTTGGAATAATTTGTTACGCAGCAATAGATAACTAATGGATGATTTTTATTTTTTCCACTCTATTTTCTCTATTCATGCATTCAGGGATTTCTGTTACTTGGATAATAGATTTCCTACAACAGTCTTCAGCCTTTCTTTTCTTGTGTTTCCTGTTTTCTCTTTGTCTTTTTACTTTCTGTTTTGGGAGATTTCTTTATCTTCTAACTTTTCTATTGAGTTTTACTTTGCTTTTTCATTAAAAAAAATTTTTTTTAACTATTTTAGTTTTCTGTTTTTGTACCCTTTCTTCTTTTTAAAGAGTAGTACCCATTTCTAGAGTTCTTTCATCCAGAAACCTTTTGCTTTCTCTAGAGAAAAAAATCTCTGGTCTTTTGCCAGGTTGGTCTCTTTGCAATTTTGCTGCATGAAGTAGGGAAGCAGATCTGTGGGACTGGCAGCTCGCCCCTTCCTTCCTTCCTTCCTTCCTTCCTTCCTTCCTTCCTTCCTTCCTTCCTTCCTTCCTTTTTCCTTCATCCTCCTTTCCTCCTTCTTCTTCCTCCTCCTCCTTTCCTCCTCCTTTTTTTTCTTTAAGTTTTCATTTAAATTCTAGTTAGTAACAGTGTAATGTTAGTTAGGTGTGCAATTTAGTGATTCAACACTTCATACATTACCTGGTGTTCATCGTGACAAGTGCACTCCTTAATCCCCATTGCCTATTTCCTCCATCCCTCAACCCACCTCCCCTGTGGTAACCATCACTTTGTTCTCTGTAGTTGAGAGTCTGTTTCTTGGTTTGCCTCTCTCTGTCTTTCTGCCCCCCCCACATGCTTGTTTGTTTTGTTCCTTAAATTCCACATATGAATGAAATCATATAGTATTTGTCTTTCTGACTGACTTATTTTGCTTAGCATAATACTCTCTAGCTCCGTCCATGTCATTGCAAGTGGCAAGATTTCATTCTTTTTGATGGCTGAGTAATACTCCGTTGTATCTGTGTACTATGTCTTCTTTATTCATTCATCAGTCAGTGGACACTAGGGCTGTTTCCATAGTTTGGCTATTGTAGATAATGCTGCTATAAACATCTGGGTGCATGTATCCCTTTGGATTAGTATTTTTGTATCCTTGGGTAAATACCTAGTAGTGTGATTGCTGGAAACTCACAACTTCTTAAACTGAATTCCAACCAGTCTCACTGCCTTAACCCTCATTTCTAGAGGTACCTTCATTTCTGATTGGGTGCTGCTAATCTAGGAGTCTTGGCTTTCCCCACTGTTAGCTTAAGATTTTGTTGTGTTTTTTTTTTTTTTCCTTCATCTACATTCAGCTTCTATAATTTGTTTTTTTCCTCGCCTATTGTCTCCATTCTGGTGGGTTTAAGTCCTTAAAACAGAGCAAAACAAAACACCTTTGTGTTTTTTGTTTCAGTGGGATTTCATGGAAGAAAGAACAGATATATGTATTTAACCAACTCTCTTACCATCCACCCTCATGCCTTGCCTGCCCCCACCTGTCTTTGGGACCTTCTGTGACTTATTCAGCGTCCTAAAAATAATGAAGGGGACACTGGCTAGCTCACAGTCACTGTGGTTCTGAGGTTATAATCTATGAACAACTGCAGTGGGAACATTAGTAGGTCATTTCCAAATAATCAGTACATTCTTATTTATCGCAAAGCTGCTGGTTTGTGTCTGAAGACCTGTCAGTGGCCTCTAACTGCAGACTTTGACTTCAGAACTGAGTGTCAGGATTTAAGAGGAAGAATTTACATACATGCACCTTGAAGGTCCGAATGTGTGTATGTAATACAATGCCTCTGGGTTTATATGCATATGTGTGCCTCCTTGCCAACCAAAACCCACCTTTGGACTGTGGGTGAGTTGAGAAGCATGAAAAATGTTTAGCCTAAAGTATGTTTAAATATTCATGACATCTTCAAAGCTGTTGGGAAAGACTAAGCCACCTGGAACACAGCTGTGATAGCACAATAAGGCATCTTGAAAAATCACATAGTGTCATGCAGGGCAGGGAAGAATATTCAGGTGACCTAGCCCAGGCCCCTGCTGCCCACCGTAATAAAACTATTTTGGATATGTCCATTATTAGCAAGATCAGATTAATACTTAGAGTGTAGTACTATCTTGCCAGCTTAAAGATGATTATGTTTTGGGTTATATAACTTATTTGGGATAGCAAATTCTATTTATTTACTACCTGTCCTTTCTCATGGGCTAGGGTTTTCAAGATGGCAGTTACGTGGCACACTCATGACTGCTTTCCTCTTGTACGCAGTGAAGACATTACTAATCAGTCTTGGCCCTCATTCTCTTTAGGCCCAGATGTGAGGATTCAGGATCATTTCTACACAGTGGTCCTTGTAGCTACTAGCCATTGACTGGGGATGGGGTGTAGTGGCAGGCTCGCCAGATGAAACAAGTAAGCCATTTCTGGGTGGTCTTTTCTCACCAATCTCAGATGAATCTGGGCATGGTCCCTCCAGAGCAGACTAGGATAGAACTTTCCCTTTCCTGGGCTTAAAATCACTTTAGCAATTTTGCTCTTGTTTTTGGGATCTCACCTACCATGATCATCCTGAGTTTCAATTTTAATTCCAAGGGTTTAAGCACTTGTGCACTCAGTTTCTTCAACTGAATAGCACACTTTATCCTATCACACGCCACCATCTTTTTATTCTAAACCCCAGGACCGATAGGCCAAATCCAGCCTGCCACCTGGTTTTGTAAATAAAGTTTTATTGGAACACAGCCACACCTGTGAGTTTTATGTCCTATCCATGATTGCTTTAGCACTAAAAGGGCAGAGTTGAGTAGTTGCTGTGGTGACTGTCTGACCTACAAAGCCAAAAATATTTACTATCTTGCCTTTTACAAAAAAAACTTTCCTGGCCTGGTTGTAAATGACCACACAGGCTTCTTTTGGCTCTCAGCTATTACCTAATATTTTCTCCATGGTGTATTCAACTCTTTTACAAACCCACTTAATTATGGTGTCATCCAGCCCACATTTATCTGTTGTATTCACGAGGCTTTCCTGAGCAATGTCAAGTGCTCACTGCTCTTCAGATATGCTGATAGTAACACTTCCTACTATTTGTTGAGCACTTACTATAGCCCAGGCAGTGCTAAGCACTCTACATAAATTGAGTGAACAAAAGTAAGCAAATGGCATGGCATAGTGCATTGCACAGGGCAGGTGCTCAATTATTTTTAATTTTTACAACAGCCCTATGAAGGTAGCTTACTTAGGGTAACCAGGCTGGTTAAGTGGCAAAACTAGACTCCAACTCAATATGGACTGATTCCACAAGTTGTGACCTTTCCATTAAACCTTGTTGTCCCTTTCTATTACATTTTTCCTGACTTGCCAGTCTGGAAATCTATCAAGTAATTAGAATAATGGGCACTGTATATATAAAATGCATAGACGTGGATAGTGTGGTGTATTATCTCAGATCCTCCTAACAAACAGGCAGGTTGGATATTATTCCCATTTTACAGTTGAAGAAACCGAGTCTGAGAGAATGTCACACAGATAGTAAGCTGTTTGTTGGCACAGTTCTAAGTTAGTATGAATTAAGATCTTTACACCGAATCGCTATGATATACAACTATAGTATGTGGCTGTTCAGTAGTTTCTACAATACGTATTTATAGAGCACTCACTCTAAACCAGGTACTATGCTCAACCCATAATACATTTCTTTATACAATGAATTCCTCTTCTGAGTGTGCACAAACTGATTGTCTAATGTTTGTTTTTAATTTAAGTGTATTTGATAACAGATATTTGGGGTTGCATTCTCAACTCTCCTAAAAAAAATTGAAATCTGAGATTTTTTTTTTTTTTTGTACTTTGATTTCCCCATCTGTGAAATGGGAAAGAAAATATCTGGTTGTTTTGTTTTGTTTTGTTTTGTTTTATCTTCCAATTTTCTTTTTCTAAAATTTCTAGCAAGAGAGTTGGCATTGAGCAGAGATGGCAAAGAGGGAGTCTGTGGGTAGAATCCAGCCTTTTGGCTTTTACACAGTGCATTGTAAGAAATTGAGTTAATTAAAAAAATTTTTAGATTAAGAAATTTCAAGCTTCTCCTAAATAATGAGATAACTTTACAAGACAGAGTTTGTTGTCTCACATGGACACATGGCTGGAGCTGAGTAGAAGCTTCTCCCTTTAGACAGAACACATGCTCTCCTGGTAATCAGTCCCCATCATGCTATTGTTTTCCCAACACTGAAGGCATGTCAGTTACTGTTTAAAATGTCCCATTTTAGGGGTGCTTGGGTGGCCCAGTTAAGCATTCACCTCTTGATTTTGGCTCAGGTCATTATCTTAGGGTTGTGAGATCGAGCCCTGGAGTCTGTTTGTCCCTCTCCCTCCCCCACTGCCCTTCCTCTTGCTCGTGTGCTCTCTTTCTCTAAAATAAATAGCTTTTTTTTTTTTTTAAGGTCCCATTTTAATCATTTACTTTGCCCTCTGAGCTTTGTAGACTGTTGAATTTGGAATTTCATTCAGTCAAGCAGGCGAGATTTCAGCTGGGTATAAGAAAGAATATCATCTACAAGGTGAAATGTGTTTTAGAAGCTTGATAGAACTGAATCGATAGAAAACCTTCACTTCCTGATTGTATTTTGAAGGAATTTATTTTTAAATCTGAACAGGACATTAGCTATTTTTATTTTATTTTATTTTATTTTTTTTATTAATAATGATTTTTTATTATATTATGTTAGTCACCATACAGTACATCCCCGGTTTTCGATGTAAGGCTCGATGATTCATTAGTTGTGTATAACACCCAGTGCACCATGCAATATGTGCCCTCCTTACTACCCATCACCGGTCTATCCCATTCCCCCACCCCCCTCCCCTCTGTAGCCCTCAGTTTGTTTCTCATAGTCCATAGTCTCTCATGTTTCATTCCCCCTTCTGATTACCCCCCCTTTCTTTATCCCTTTCTTCCCCTACTGATCATTCTAATTCTTATGTTCCATAGATGAGAGAAATCATATGATAGTTGTCTTTCTCTGCTTGACTTATTTCACTAAGCATTATCTCCTCCAGTGCCGTCCATGTTGTAGCAAATGTTGAGAACTCATTCTTTCTGATTGCTGAGTAATATTCCATTGTATATATGGACCACAACTTCTTAATCCAGTCATCTGTTGCAGGGCATCTCGGCTCCTTCCACGATTTAGCTATTGTGGACATTGCTGCTATGAACATTGGGGTGCATATGGCCCTTCTCTTCACTACGTCTGTATCTTTGGGGTAAACACCCAGTAGTGCAATGGCTGGATCATAGGGTAGCTCAATTTTTAACTTTTTAAGGGACCTCCACACGGTTTTCCAGAGTGGCTGTACCAACTTGCATTCCCACCAACAATGTAGGAGGGATCCCCTTTCTCCACATCCTCTCCAACAATTGTTGTTTCTTGCCTTGTCTATTTTTGCCATTCTAACTGGCGTAAGGTGGTATCTCAGTGTGGTTTTGATTTGAATTTCCTTGATGGCTAATGATTTTGAACATTTTTTCATGTGTCTGTTAGCCATTTGTATGTCTTCATTGGAAAAGTGTCTGTTCATATCTTCTGCCCATTTTTTGATTTGTTTATTTGTTTCTCCTGTATTGAGTTTGAGAAGTTCTTTGTAGATCTTGGATACCAGTCCTTTATCTGTAGTGTCATTTGCAAATATATTCTCCCATTCCGTGGGCTGCCTCTTAGTTTTTCTGACTGTTTCCTTGGATGTGCAGAAACTTTTAATCTTGATGAAGTCCCATAAATTCATTTTATCTTTTGTTTCTCTTGCCTTTGGGGATGTGTCATGAAAAAGGTTGCTTTGGCTGATGTCGTAGAGGTTGCTGCCTATGTTCTCCTCTAGAATTTTGATGGATTCCTGTCTCACATCGAGGTCTTTCATCCATTTGGAGTTTATTTTTGTGTATGGTGTGAGGTAGTGGTCAAGTTTCATTCTTTTGCATGTAGCTGTCCAATTTTCCCAGCACCATTTATTGAAGAGACTGTCTTTTTCCCACCGGATGTTTTTTCCTGCTTTATCAAATATTAGTTGCCCAAAGAGCTGAGGGTCCATTTCTGGGCTCTCTGTTCTGTTCCATTGGTCTATGTGTCTGTTTTTGTGCCAGTACCATGCAGGACATTAGCTATTTTTAATCTACACACATATGTGAGTGTAGTCTGTGATGTCTATATACTCATTAAGGGCAAAATACTACCTTTGTAAAGTTATGGGGGAACCATAATTATGTTCCGATCCCAGCTAGCGGTACGGAGAAGCCGCTGGTACCTTGGACAGCGCCAGCCCGTGTCTTTGGCGCAAGTTCCTTCTGCTGGGGAAATACTGTACTTAGCTAACTTTTAAGTACCAACTAACTCTGGACTCTTAACTTTTTAAATGATTTCACTCCTATAAAGGGAAACAATAAATAAGAGAATGGGTAACTACCAAAATATCTGTTCTTCAGGACAGTTTAATTATTTCCTTTCTATAGTTTTTTGATTTATTTACTGCTTATTTTAAAGGTCTGAATGGTGACAGGGTTTTGTTTTGTTTTGTTTTGTTTCCTCCGTATTAAAAGTTAAAAAAACATTTGCTCTTTGTTTTCTGCACTGCTGTTTCAGTAGTGTATGGAACATAATGAGTGGTCAATAATGCTCAAAGAGTGAATGTGTACTTCTCCTATGGTGACATTTATAGTTGCTCATCTCAGTTACAAAAGGCATTGGTGCTCATAGGAAAGAGGTAGAGTGTTTGATCCCTTTCTGGAAAGTATGTTTTTTTTTATGCTTTCTGAAATAGGCTACATTACCTCCCCCTGCCAGCTTCGTTCACTAGAATGAGTGATATAAGAGAATCAGATCCTAGCATCTTCCCCACTCCCAACACACACACACACACACACACACACACATACACACACACACACACACACACACTGCAATTCAAAGTGTACTTCCCACAAAATACACAGCACATGTCATCAGCACCAAAGTCATTCCTTGAGTCTAGGTCCTTGCTCAAACTTCACATTTCACAACTCATTTTCTGGCAGTAAACTGGCAGCACTTAGATCTTGTGAGGCCAAGCAGAAATCTCCTTCCCCAACCACACTACTCCATATTAATATCATTTCTCCTTCAAGCTCTTAGCACTTCCTCTCTGTACTACTCACTTGGCAGGTAATCATGCACATCTCTTGTTCTGTTATTTAAATCTGGTATTTAACCTTTCCTGTGTTGGTTTCTTTACCTCTCTTCTGGATCATATGCAAATCAAGTATAAGGAAAGGTACATATTAGTGTGGTTCCCTGTGCATAGCAAATCTGTTTCTTACTTTATCCCAGAAGTAGGCTTTGAGACAAATTTGGGTCCAGTTAGGTGATCCCTTGTAAGTAGGTGAGGGAGTAGGAAAGTGAGATAGGCAAAGGAAGAAAGGCAAAATGGTGTGGTAGAGAGTGGGTTACCCCACTGGGCAACTGCACCATACTGCTGGAGACCTTCTCACATAGTGTGATCCAGCAGAGATACAATGTAAGCCACAAATGCCAGCCCCATGTATAATTTCAAATTCTCTAGTAGCCACATTAAGAAGAGAAACTGATGAAATTAATATATTTCATTTAACCCAGTGTATCCAAAATAGCACTTCAGTATGTAATCAGTGTAAAGAATTACATGTTGGTTGATTGAAAATCTCTGGATTCTGGCCATGGCAGCCTTTTCACCTTAGTTTTGCTGTCAGCATTAAGGACTGTAGTATGTGGTTGTACAGGTTGAGCACTGCATAACTCTAGGGGGCACCACCCACCTAGGCTTCCCTACCCTGCAATATGAATGGCACCCTTAAAGTTGTTCAGTGCCCAACCTGCATAACTCCTTATGTGAGGGCTGTCAGCCTGTTACCTCTTGACCATAACTATGCTCATCACTTTGGGGAAAAGAATATAAGATTGTTAGAGCAGACATATTCACTTGGGCTTAGCTACAAAATTCTGTCCTTTAAGGGTCACTAAACATTTCAAGCACCTGACACTGTTTCCTTGCAAGCCAGCATCATGACTAATCAGCAGAAGCCAGCACCTCCAGAGCCCTGCAATCACTCTGAAGGAGCCAGCTTCACACCCACCGCTAATTTTAGCATGCAGTCTGCAGAGGTACCAATGAGTCTCTTTGCCAAGCACTCTTACAGACATGGCTTGGAAGTAAATCACCCAGACTGTGTCTGGGAGGTGGGAAAGAGCAAAGTCTGTGGCCCAGAGCTTCCTCCCCAGCTGTAGGCTTCCCCACTCCCTCTTGCCCCGACTTCCCTTTCTCTGCTGGGTTTCCTCCCCTCAGTTACCCACAAGGTGTCTGGCTGCAGGTCTCCGAGCTCTAGATGCCAGAGTTGGTTGCTCAGTCACAGAGGGGCTCTGAGCTGATTTCAGTCCTCCCTTTCATTTGTTCCTCTGTGGTGGGCAACAGGCCATACAAAGAGAATCAAATTGGTCTGATTGGTAGCATCTAGGAAAAAAAAAATAGTCAAAGCAGTGTGCAGGAAGGAAGTCATGGAATTAGTTGAATACAGAATTGGAAAGCCACTCAGAAGTCAAGCATTCCAGCCATTTCCTGGTACAGATGATGAGCGGGGGAATCGGAGAGGTTGAGGAGCTTCTTCAGGGTCACACAGTAGGTAAAGTGCCAGAGGATTAGCTTCCTGTGAAGAGACTGTGTCTTATTTACCTCCCCAGTGCATTGCGTCTGGCACATGGTTAGCATTTGACAAATGTTTGTGGAATGAATTAGTGCATTTTGATAATATCCAGATTACTAGAGGCCAAAAATACGTACATTTTCCCCCACGTATCTATGTAGTGCATGCTTTTGATGTTTGCGAATCCAGCATCCGTTACCCTTCCTGCTTAGAGTACCTCTGTCTGCTGTGCTGGTGGAGCCGTGTGATCCAAGGGTGGCCAGTCAGAGCTTTCTATTCCCCGAGCCACAGTGATTTGTTCAGTGATCCACATGTTATCCAAGGCAGATCAATCAGCCTGTGAGGACTCAGTTCTAGGGCTTTGTTTTGGCCTCTCATTAAGAGAACGGGAGAGCCAGCTTGAGAATGAAGCCCAGACAGAGGAAATTGGTGGGAGCTGGAGAGAGCAACACCAAGTTTTGGCGATAGCATTTAACCACCAGTATCCATGTGTATCTGAAGCCAGTGTCCATCCCATCCCTTCTTTTTAAAAAACCAGTTAGGTTTTTATCATTTGCATCTGAAACCAAATGACAAGTAAACTAGCGTTGGAGCACCAGTGAAAGAAGCTACAGATTACTTACTACCTTCATTATCTCCTAGTATTGGGATATTCACCCTCATATAAGCTCAGGGAGGATAATCTCCCACCAGCTTTACGGGATAAACTTTGATTAGCCTAAACTTAATGTAGTGATTTTACTTTTTGGCCAATGATTACTTTAGGCATGAGCAGGTGATACAACTCTGGTGAATGAGACCCAGAGGGAAATTTGCTGTCTGGATGCTGGGATAGGTTTTCCTCTTGGGTGTGTGGGGATGTGATGACTGGATCTGCAGCAATCAGCGAGAGGCCACGAGGAGACAAATCTGAGGATAGGAGCTGGCAGGCCATGGGTGGTAAAGCAGAGATGTAAAAAGCCTGTGTCCTTGGTGATATTATTGAACTACTAAACTTCATTAGTTCCAGACTTTTAAAAGGGTGAGATGTATTATTTTTAAACCACTTTTCATTTGCCATTGTTACAAAACCAACTTGACTGAAGTGTTTTTAAAATGTGTTTTTAAGTAGAAAAGAGAAGTGAGAACTTCAGATGAAATCTTACAGGGAAGATCAATATGTAAAATAATTTTATGGGAAGTTATGACAGCTAAAAATGTTTCCAGACATTGTCAAATGTTTCTTAGGCCAGCAGAGTTGTCCCTGGTGGAGTGAGAACCGCTAAACTTAGCGTCACTTGCTTCTCGGCCGTTTTAGAACCGTAAGTGTGCTGTGTTGTCGGGACAGTACTGAGATGTTCTTAAAAACAAAGACTTATAGAAAATAACAGGACATGGAGAGGATGTGGAGAAATTGGAGCTCTTGCACGTGGCTGTGGGGAATGAAACACGGTGCAGCCACTGTGGAAGACAGTTAGATGTTTCTTTACCAAGTTAAACATAGAGGGTCACCTGGGTAGCTCAGTTGGTTAAGCATCTGCCTTCAGCTCAGGTCATGATCCCGGGGTCCTTGGATTGAGTCCCGCATCGGGCTCCCTGCTTATCGGGGAGCCTGCTTCTCCCTCTCCCTGTGTGCGTGCTCTCACTGTCTCAAATAAATTTTAAAAAAATCTTTAAAAAAATAAATAAACTAAAAGAAAAAGTTAAACCTAGAATTACCCTATGATTTAGCTGTTCCATTCCTAGGTAGGTCCCCCAAAATGTTGAAAGCAGGGACTCAAACAGATCTTTCTGTTCTAATGTTCATAACATTATTTGCTGTAAGTAAAAGTTGGAAGCTACCCAGGCGTCCACTGACAGATGAATGGATAAGCAAAATGTGGCATAGCCATACAATAGAATAGTACTCAGCTCTAAAAGGGGTGAAGTTCCGACACAGGCTACAATAAGTGAATTTCAGTGTGAACCTTGAAAACCTTAGGCTAAGTGAAAGAAGCCAGACACAAAAGGACGAATATTACACAATTCCATTTACGGCAGCCTCCCCTCAGTCGCAGTTTTGCTTTCTGTGGTTTCAGTTACCCGCGGCTGACCGTGGCCTAGAAGCAGGAACTCCTCCTCCCGTATCGTCAGGTCAGTGAAGCCTGACGCTTGTCACCATGCCTAGGTCACGCATCTCACACCATCTTGTCCTGCAGGCATGTTATCCTCTGAGACCATCCCAGGAACAAGGGTGAGTTCAGTCCAGTCACATAGTTCGAGAGAGAGAGACCACATTCAGAGGACTCTTTATTACAGCATATTGTTATAATTGTTCTATTTTATTATCAGTTGTTATGGTTAATCTCTTACTATGCCTGATTTATAAATTAAGCTTTATCATAGGTATGTATGTACAGGAAAAAACATATATAGAGTCTGGTAATATCTGTGGTTTCAGGCATCCCCTGGGGTTCTTGGAACATATACCCCATGGATAAGGGGGGACTACTGTATATGAAATACTTAGAACAGGCAAATTCATAGAGACAGAAAGTAGAGTAAAGGTTAGCAGGGCCTGGGAGAATCCCGGGGAGTTATTGCTTAATGGGTCCAGAGATTCCATTTGGGCTGATGAAAAATTTTGAAAGTAGGTAGTGGTGTTGGTTGCACAGCATTGCAAATGTAAAATAAATGCCATCAGATTGCATGCTTAAATCTGGTTAAAATAGCAAATTTTATGTTTTCTATATATATTTGTTTTATAAAACATATAAAAATACAAATATTAAAATTTGTTTTATTTTATGCATGCAACTATAATACATTCCTACAATAAAAAAATTATTTTTTCTTAAAACCCAAATGTGTTAAAGTCACCCACTTTTGTCAAGTTCTGTAGTGTTTGGTGCAGAGCGTCACCAGGATGCTCTGGTACGTGATAGAACACTTGGGGGAACAGGGTAGATGGGACTTGGGGACTGCTGCTGGCTGCTGGCCATCAGGACTGGAGTCTGTGGCCTCCCGAGACATCCATGCCGTAGTCAGAGGTTCTGTCGAGCATTTGCCGTGTGTCGGGCACCGTGGGAAGACTTTACATGGATCACCTCATTGAACTCTTGGGACAGCTCCATAAAGGAGGTGCTCATATTGCCCCATTCTATGTGTGAGTAAGCTGAGGCCCAGAAAAAGGGGTAGAGCCAGTATTCACACAAACCCAGGGAGTTGGGACCGTATGAGTCCCATGCTTTAAGCCACTGGACTCTGTTTTCTGCTGCCCAAATGCCTCTTTTGGATTAAAAAGCCCATTTTGAATAAAATGAAGCTGTTAGTGCCTTCCAAGCAGCTGTGGTCTTTCTGACTTCACGGTTTTGTTTTGTTTTATTTATTATTTTTTAAAATCACATTCCACAGAAGGATGTGTTTTCTTCTGAACAAAGTCTGTTAGGAGGAAGGCCAAAGTATGTGGGCTTTCCAGCGAGTGGGCTACGGTGCTCCCGAGATGTGAAGTTACTGTTTCCTGCTGGGCTTTCGATGGCAATATCTAAATTTTCCTGTCTATCTTTCAGCCTTATTGAGCGTAGATTATGGCACTTGATGGTTTAATCTGTGTAATCTCTAGACAAAACATGTCTCCACTTGCCTGCCAGGAAAATGTTAATTAATTCTGCTTCTGGATCTAGAGAGGTAAATGAAGTAAGTGAAAATGCACTGTGTGTGTGTGTGTGTGTGTGTGTGTGTGCACGCGTGCGCGGTCTCGCACATGTGTATTGTTACTTAAGGATCTGTGTGAAAAGAAGCAAGTGAGCCTTAAATCTAGAGATTTTAAGTGGAAGATTCTTGAGTTTCCTTTAAGGCTTATAACCCTCCTTTCCCTGACATTGTATGTAAAACTTTGTGTCTGTGGTGTGATTATGTTTTTGGAGGGTGCACAATATAGTGTTCATCAGAATCTCGTAGCGGTTTTGGAGAATGTCAGTCTGTAATTTTGTGATGCCTGTTACTTGGCACGTCTTTCTTTTTGAAGAGCTACAATCATCTTAGGTATGAGAGGTACTTGATATTTAAGAAGCACCTTTATTTAGGTAAGGGGCTGGACGCAGAAAACAGCAGTGGGAATTATTATTTCGAGCTTGTTAAGTTTGAAGCTTGGAAAAAAAAAAAACCCAGCCAGATTGAAATAAACTTTGGCAAAAGGAGCCCGAGGACACCAATCTGCTCCTTTAACCATCAACTCCTCCTTCCTGTTCCTTCCCGGCCTTCTGTTCTGCTGCTCTAGCCCCTGCCCACCTTCTGTGCTGCAGGCCTGGAACCAGCATGGGGAATGGAAAGACCAGACATTTTCACTTTATTCAGCCTGTGTCTGGCACATAGTAGGAATTCAACAAATGGTAGCTTAAAAAAGCACACCCATCCAGATCTTTGTGAAACGGTAATTTGTTTGAGACATAGAATAAGGAGAGATTCCTGTTCTCTTACAACCTAGGATGGAGCCCATAGACAGGCTCAGAGATTAGGCATTCATGGCAAATGGGAGGCCATCTGAATGTGAGTTTCTGGACTTAAAAACGAAACCAAACATACTTTGCTGAGTATTGATCACATGCCATCTTCCGTATATGGTCCTTCATGTACGTTGTCTCCATGAGGCATCACAGCAGTCCCAGAACTTGGTACTCTCAAAACTGTGTTAGAGAATATAGTTCTTTGAGAGAACTGAGAAGTTAGGATTTTGAGGCCTGCTGTTTGCCTGATGCCGTGCCCTTCAGGTGAACCTAGCATTTCCTCATTTGACCAGGAAAGACTTGTTATGGGAGAAAGACCATGAACTGAATGTTAGCAAATGGGGTGGTATATTCAGTGGATGTGTCTGTCTGTAATTCACTTGGGGTTGAGCAATCTTTCTCAAACGTCACTGCATATACAAATCACTTAGGAATCTTGTTAAAATAGAGATTCTGATTCAGCAGTTGGGTGAAGCCAGGGTGGAGCCTGAGCTCACATTTCTTTTTTTTTTTTTTTTTTTTAAAGATTTTATTTATTTATTTGACAGAGATAGAGACAGCCAGCGAGAGAGGGAACACAAGCAGGGGGAGTGAGAGAGGAAGAAGCAGGCTCATAGCAGAGGAGCCCGATGTGGGGCTCGATCCCATAACGCCGGGATCACGCCCTGAGCCGAAGGCAGACGCTTAACCGCTGTGCCACCCAGGCGCCCCCTGAGCTCACATTTCTAACCAGTTCCCAGGTGTTGCTTGCTGCTGCTGATCTCAGACACCTTGTGTAGCCAGGGGATACAGTATTAGGTTTATAAAGGACTTGCTCATACGTGATCTGATTTACTCCTCACCCAAGCCCTGTGAGGTAGCCATTATTAGTTCTACCTTTGAGATGAGAAAACAGAGTCTGATTAGAAACAGCTACCATTTTCAAGGGTGAGGCATTTCTAGGGACACAATAGCAAATAAGACAGATACAGCTCTTATTTAAAGAAATTGAAAATCCATGAAGGAAGACTCTGCATAATTAAATTTGAAAAGTTCTGCGTGCCTCAGTGAATGTTTGTAAGATGGATGAATGGCTTGAGCTCTGGGTGTTGTCATTTACTACAGGAGGAAGAGACACGGGCTTGGGGCAGGGGAAGATGATGTATTCTTTCCTGGTGTAGCTATCTGGTAGGCAGTTCTGGGTCTGGAGTTGAGGAAAGGTATCCAGGGTGAGGAGAGTTGAAAGTTTGAGAACCATCAGTGCAAAGGTGGTGATTGAAGTTACAGAAGATTAGATTCAGGATACAGAAGAATGTGATGGAGAAGACTTTAAAGAGTAAAGAGTCTAGAACAGGCTCCTCGCTTAGGAATGTGTCTGGCCAGCAGTTATGGGTTGACAGAGGAAGAAGAGCCCATGAAAAAGACCAAGAAGCATCTGCCAGGGAGGTAGGAGGGAAGGCACAGAACCCAAGGACAGAGAGACCTTCAAGGAAGTGGTTCGTCACGGATGATGGGATGAGCCAGTATCATGTGCATGCTGATGTCATGTACTGAGGAGGACACAACATCTCTGCTGTGATAGTTAAAAATCCACTGATGAGGAAACACCAGACAAACCCAGACTGAGGGATGTTCTATGAACTGGGCTGTACTTTACACAAATACTTGCATCCTGAAAGACTAAGGCAGATTAAGGAACTGTTCCAGATAAAAGGAGACTAAAAAGACATGACAACTAAATGCAATATGTGGTTTTAGATTTGATCTTAGATCAGAAAAAAGTCACTCAAAAACATTATAGGCACAACTTAGAAATTTTTATTGCATTTTTAAAAGATTTATTTATTTTAGAGTGAGAGAGCGCATGTGAGGGCACAAGTGGGGGAAGGGGCAGAGGGAGATAATCTTCAAACAGACTCCCTGCTGAGCACAGAACCCGGTATGGGTCTCTGTCTCCGAACCCATGAGATCATGACCTGGGCTGAAACCAAGAGCTGGATGCTTAACTGACTGAGCCACCCAGGCACCCCAATTTACAAAATTTAAAATTAGCTCTTAGATAAGAGTTGCTATGGACTGAATGTTTGAGTCCCCCCTGAATTCACATGTTAAGTCCTAACACCCAATGTGATGGTATTTGGAGGCAGGGCCTTTGGGAGGTGATTAGGTCATGAAGGTGGAACCCTCATGAATGCAATTGGTGCCCTTATAAAGGAGACTCCAGAGACCTCCCTTGCCCCCATCCCTCATGTGAGGACATGGTAAGAAGACAGCAATCAAGAACCAGGAAGTGGCTCTTCCCAGACACTGGATTTGCAGGTGCCTTGATCTTGGACTTCCTAGTATCCAGAATGATGAGGAATAAATTTCTATTGTTTGTAAGCCACCCGGACTATGGTATTCTGTTAGAGCAGCCTGAACAGACTTAAGACAGTAGTGTTGCATCAATGTTATTTCTGCAGAATCTGATAATTGTGCTATGATGATATAACAGAAAGATCTGTGCTCTTAGGAAACATGAAGTATTTAGGAGTAAAGTATTGTGATATTTACAACTTACATTTCCATGGCCCAGAAAATAAGAAGGCAAAAAAATATAAGACAAAAAAAAAGATTAATCAGAGAATCTGGGTGAACAAGACATGGATATTCACTATATTATTCTTACAACTTTTCTATAGAAACATTTCAAATTAAAATGTAAAAGAAGAAAGGAGTAGAATGCATATTGAGTTCTGTGGAGAGATCAGGAAACATAAAGGTCAAAGGTGACCCTTGGATTTAGCCACATGGACTTAACCTTGAATTCATGGCACTTAAATTCTAGAAGGAAAGTCATAAATGAATATATAATTACAAATTGGAATAAGGATTGGAAAAAAAGAACAGTGTGTGATGTGAGGAAATCACATGCATGTAATTAGTGCTTTGGTCAAACCAAGATACAAAGAAGAGTCACCAGAGGGAGAGGTGAGGTCCAGGTGGACACAGGAATCAAGGAACGTTTGGGAGAGGTTACATTTGCACAGGATATGGAATGATGGGCAGGGGGTCCCAGGGAGGTGGAGTATGCATGTTCTATGTAGGGAGAGCAAGGATGGGCACTGAGAAATCTGGTGTGTCTAGGGCATGGAGTGTGGGGGAGGGGGGTGGGTGGTGGAAGAGGCAGCTGAGAAGGCAGGTAGGGGGTAGATTTAGAAGAACCTTGTTTTCCAGGCTGAGCACCGTGACCTTTGCCTGAAGAGGTTATTCCTCTCAGCCAAAAGATGGCTTCCGAAGCTTCTCTCTGCATAGGAAAATGTTTTACGAAATGCTCCCAGGTACTCAAGCCAGAAGCCAGTGTACCTTTCTTGCCACCCACCTCCTTCAGCCCCCACACCCAAATGTCAGCAAAGCCTGTCAGTTGTACCTTCTAAAGTGTCTGTTTACGGTTCTCCGCCTCTGCTGCTATCACCTAAGTGATAGTGCTTTCACTTTGGTCTATCACCCGAGATAGTCCAAAGACTATCATCGCTCTCCTAGCTGAACCCCCTGCTGCAGTGCCCCTCCATTCATTGGACAACACAATATTTAACCATGTGTCTAAGCATGTCACTACCTCCTCCCCCTTCTCCAAAATTATTAAAGTCAAGATCCTAAACATGGCCTGTTGGGTCCTATATGTTCTGGCTTCTTCCCCCTCTCCAGTTCTACCTTGTCCCATTCTTCCTTGTCTTGACTCAGCTCCAAACACTTAAGTTTTTTGGGTTTTCAATTCATTGTTGGGGCAAGGCTCTATTCTGACTCTGGTCTTTGCTCTTTCTTTCTTTTCCCTCTGCCTGGACCTCTCTCTTCTTTACCCTGATCCTTTAACTGGTTACCCCTTGTTATTACTTTGTTAGGGCTGCCATGACAAAGTACCTCAGCTTGGGTGACTTAAACAACAAATTAATTTTCTTACAGTTCTAGAAGTGTGAGATCAAGGTGTCAACAGGGTTGGTTTCTTCCAAGTCTTTGGCTTGTAGATGGCTTTCTGCATGTGTCCTCATGTGGTCTTCCCTCTGAGTGTGTGTCCATCTAAATTTCCTTTTATGAGGACACAGCCCTCTTGGATTAGGGCCCATCCTAATAACCTCACTTTAACTACCTTTTTCAAGACCCTGTCTCCATATAGTCACATTCTTAGGTCTTGGGTGAAGTTCGGGCTTCAAAATATGAGCTTTGGGGAGACACAATTCAGCCCATAACTACTCTTCTCGATGTTTAGATTGGAGGCTAAACATCACTTCCTGAGGAACTCCATTCCAAATTAGATTCCCTGTTTTCTTGTATATAGCACCCAGTTTGTTTTTCCCCTCTAATAACCATTCCATTTTGTAGTTGCATGTTCATTTATGGGTCTCCACCTAGAATTTAAGTGCCATGAATTCAAGGTCCATACGTTTTCTGGTCACTGGTATATCCCCGGTGTCTAGCACAGTCTCTGGCCCATAGTAAGCAGTCAGTGCAAATTTGTTGAATGAGTGTATTAATGAAAAGTCCAGAGACCACACAGGATCTAGCGAGTCTGTGTCTAGTTAAACTGAGACCAAAACCATTGAAAAGAGAGATGATTCTTACCCATGTTTAAATATGTGCAGAACAAGTGATTTCACACCAGCCCTTGGCACCCCCCACTGCAGTCTTTTGGCATGAAATGTGCAAATGGTGGCTGGAAATCGATTCCAGCTCAGAGATAGGCAGCTGGGGAGAACACATTTATAAAATTATTGCTGATATGTGCTGTGACATAGCCCAGCATGACACCACAGGCCAGTGTATGACCAAAACTAATGACATTGGGCTTTTTGCTTAAAAGATAAGAAAATTCAGCCTTAAGTAGGAACTCAGAACAAATTGCATTCTTGTTCAGTTGTTTTAGCTGTTTGGATTTAGACTTGATTTGAATTGGTTTTCTAGGCGGATCCATTTAATAAATTTAATATTTGGTAAAGTTTAGTGCATCAGTGCAGTTTTCCTCTAGCTTCTGGTTCACAGTCTGGAAGATCACTGAGTCTCAGGCATTCTCAGGCAAGATCATAAATTCTAAGAATCGTCTTGATAGAAGGTTCTAGAGTATTCTTTTATTCGGTCCTCTGTGGGCAAAAGGTGGTTTGATTTGTCCAGGGCAGACTGTTCATTTATTTTTATTTAGTAAACATGTGTTGAGTGTTTACTCTGTGCTAAGCACCATGGGTTAACAAAGAAGAATAAGATGTAATATCCACTCAAAAAGTTGCTCCTTGAGGGCAAGGGCCAAATCTTGATCTTGTTTTCTCTTACGTGGTGCCTGGTTCACTGCATGGTGACATTTGTCATTTTTTGGTGCCCAGTGTCAGAATCTCCATCCTATCTTTTGAAAATTTCCCATTACATGAGTCTTAGTAGGGGGCAGGGCCCTTCTCCCACTAGAGGAACTCCAAAGATGAGGTCATTGCTGCCCCAGTGTCCTTTGCAGCTCACATGTGAGATGTGACCCAGACTTGGCCAATCAGATGCACTCGTGCAAGACTTAGAAATGGGAGCGGTGTTGTGCAGAAGTAGGGCCAGTGCAGGATTTTGGAGATGGCAGGAGCAACAGTGGGCTTCTGGAGGCCAGTGATGGTGCCAAGGTCAGCGCTCAGTGCCCAGCACAGGAGGGGCAGAGGTCTGAGCTGTAGCCTGCCCCCTGTTCAGTGGCTGCTGCAGTCCTTTCCTCTCTGATTGGCTGTTATCACCCGGGTTTGGCAGTGGTCATGGCTGCTGGCCATCCTACCTTTCTTCCTGTCCATGTGCAGGCCTGGCTCTCCAGGCTTGCTGGTGATTCCATGAGCTCCCAGAATGCTTAAAGAAACCAGAGTTGGTTTCTGTTGCTTACAACTAGGAAACCTGACTTGCGTAACTCTTGCTCCACTAACCCAAAACAGCAGTAACTTCCTCACTTTTCCATAATTCACTTTAATTTTTATTCTGAGCTCTCCATTATATTGGATGGCAGAAACTTCATCTTAGTCAATTCAGGATCCCTTCTCCCCACCCATCTTTCTTTAAGATAACATCTAAAAGTAATCTTTAATATTATAAAAGCACGGAAAGGTGAAAAATAGAGAAAAATGCCACAGATAATCCCAGCTACTCTATTCAACAACTGTTACTTGTACCTTCATCTTCTTTATGTGTGATAATGCAGACCATTCTCTGTGCTGCTTAAAACATTTTAAATCTATGTTATCGGATCAGCATTTTTCCTTGTGATTTCTAGCATTTATAATTATTAATTCTATTATAAAGACTTATTTTAAAAGTTTACGTGTTATTAAAAAATTAAAGCCATAGGAGAGCTGAAACAATAGTACCATGAACACCTGTGTACCTGCCCCTTCTGGATCAATTGTTAACATTTTGCTGGATTTGCTTTCTCTCTCGTGGACTTGTATGTTTTGCTGCTGAATTATTTGAAAATAAGTTGCAGAGGGGCGCCTGGGTGGCGCAGTTGTTAAGCATCTGCCTTCGGCTCAGGGCGTGATCCCAGCGTTCTGGGATCGAGCCCCACATCAGGCTCCTCTGCTGGGAGCCTGCTTCTTCCTCTCCCACTCCCCCTGCTTGTGTTCCCTCTCTCGCTGGCTGTCTCTCTCTGTCAAATAAATAAAATCTTAAAAAAAAAAGTTGCAGAAATTAGGGAATTTCATCTCTCAGTAGTTCAGCATGCATTTTCTAATGTAAAAGGACTTTCTCTGTTATAATTGCAATACCATTATCACAGTTAAGAAAATTAACAATAATTTCATAGTATCATCTAAAATTTAGTCCATATTCAAAATTCCCCAATTGTCCCAACAATGTCTCTTATAGCTGGGTTCTGAGAGCATCTTTCTTTTTTAAGTTTCCAGAGGCTTAAATAATATCTGAGTATTGGAGGTTATCAGGGGCTGAGGCATGCAGTCTGGGAGGAACTTGGTAAGACTATTTCATGTGCCTGGATCCTCACCATGTCCCTCTTGGGTTCTTGCTGGTTTCTTGGGTGAACCACTCAGAGCACAGATCCCCAGTACTCTGATTTCCTACTGGGGGGGGGGGGGGGGTCGTCTCTCTTATAGTGCCCCCTAGTGGGGCTCGGCAGGGCAGGTGCTCCCCAATGCCCAAACTCTCTCTGCTTTCTCTTTTCATCTTCTGTTGAAGGCAGGAAACCCTGGTCTGCCTCTTTGTGTTTATTTTTCCTTTGTCCCAAGTCCCTTCAAGGTTCAGGCTTTTGAAATTTAAAAGCCTTTTTTTTTTTTTCTGTTTTCATGGTCTGACCACGGTCTGACCCCTTGAATAGAGAATGGTCATGGGATAACAGGACATACTGGTGGAAGGAGAAAAGAACATCAGTTAATATTTCAAAATATTACCCTGGTTTATTTGTTCTGTGCAGACATTAGCACATGTATTTGGCGGTTATGCCCCAGGAGGGCCATACTGGTTGTTAAAACATTAAGATACTTCTGACCTAGACCACTAATCCCATCATCCTACAAGACACGTTTTGCTGATGTATATTTTCTTCATGTTTCTCCTATGTGTATTTTTAGATCTTTATGAATATAATTACTGTGGCGATAAACTAATACCATACAGTGATAAACAGCCACTGTCTTGAGCCCCGCATCCCCAAGGCCATCCAGCCCCTCCCCCCGGGACACTTCAGACCTTTGGCAGTCACTGGGTGAATGCCCAGAAGAGCAGGGCACCTTCAGGACCCTTTCTGAATCCCTTCTGATGGGTCAGTAGGGAGACTTCCCGCCTGTTTTGAATATTCCCATGGAGAAAATATAAATCGGATCATATCACTTTCCTACTTAAAGCCCTTCATTGGCTCCCGTTTCACTCAGAATTAAGTTCCAGCTGCTTCACAGGGCACACAGGCATTATAAGGTATGGCTCTTGCTTTCCTCATTAGCTTCTGCTCTTAGAGTTTCCCCACCTGCTTCCTGTCCTGCCTCCTGCTGCTCACGTCCTCGCCGAACTGAACCCATTTATTCCTTAAAGATCCCACACCCTTTTTGGACTCTGGGTCTTCTTGCAGTTCCCTCTGCCTGGAGTTGCCTCACTAATGACTGCCAACCTTTAGGTCTTAGGTTAAAATGTCCTTTTTTTCTGGGAAGTGGTCCATGAACCTTCCTGGTCCAGTCTTAGGCTCCCTGTAGCTCTTTGAACTTCTTTTATTGTAGAACTTATAACAATTTCTTATTATTTCTGCTATCTTTTCACTAGGACTCTGAGTTCCAGAAGGTTAGCATCCATGCTTACACTGCTCACGATTTTACCCCAACTGCCTCGCCTTGTACTAAATATACATTGGAAGAAATAAGAAAGTTTACATATGCATTCATAAACGTGTATATGTATCTGTGTTTACTCACACACATACAAGTATGAGAGAGTGAACAGATGGGAATCAGAAAGGGGATAATAAGGCTAAAAATGTAATGATATCACTGCAAGGGTACAAATGGGAACACTGGTGTTTGTGTGTAGATAACTCAAAATCTAGTAGCCTGGTGAAAGGAAGTTAGAGCTGATACGGACTGGGGCAGGAGATTGTTTTACCAATAATTCATATTGTAGGTGCATCATTATGGCATCTTAAGGCCTCTTAGAAATAAAAGTCTAGTGGGGTGCCTGGGGGGCTCAGTCAGTTCAGCATCCAACTCTTGGTTTTGGCTCAGGTCATGATCTCAGGGTCATAAGATCGAGCCCCATGGGCTCCTGCTCAGCAGGGAGTCTGCTTGAGATTCTCCCTCTCTCCTCCTCCCTCTGCCCCTCCCCCTGCTTACACGCTCACCCTCTTTCTCTTTCTTTCTCTCTCAAAATAAGTAAGTAAGTAAATAAATAAATCCTTAAAAAAAGAAATAAGGGGCACCTGGGTGGCTCAGTGGTTGAGAGTCTGTCTTTGGCTAGGGTAGTATACCTGGAGTCCTGGGATCCAGCCCCACGTTGTGCTCCCTGCCCAGTGGGGAGTTTGCTTCTCCCTCTCCCTCTGCCCCTCCTCCTGCTCATGCTCTCTCTCTCTCTCATAAATAAAATCTTTAAAAATAAATAAAAAAGAAATAAAAGTCTAGAGAAAACTTGGGTTGCCTATATCTTTACAGTGTGGAGGAAGCAAGAAATTAAATGTGGGCAATCTGCCCTCCATGCTTATGAGCTCATTAACAGAGCAAAGAGAATCCTTTCTTGTCACTATTGGGAAGCAAGGCATTCAAGATTAATGTTTGATCCTATGGCCGTTAGGAACATAATAATGAGGCTGAACCCCAAAACGTTTTTCCATCTGACAGTGCTTCCTGCTTACCATAGACACTCGCTCCTCACCCTGCCAAGTTGCATCTGTTTCATAAACGTTGGTCGGCCTGTCATGAGTAATGGCTGCTCAGTCACTTAGGGGACAAATGTTCCATTTGTGCTGAAGTCATGGGGAGTCTACATGGAGGTGTTATCTGCTTCCAGCCAGCTAATGAGGTAGTCACCGGAGGTGGAGCTAGTCCAGGCAAGGTGTCCCAGGAAAGGCAGTGACTGACTCGCCAGGGCTTGACATAAAAGTTTGCTTCTCAAGGAGCTAGTTTTCATTTGTGCCATAATGTATGGAAAGGCTTGTTCATTTATTCACTTGTTTGCTCTTTTACCCCCTACTGTCATGATTGCAAGCCTAAATTCCAACAAGGAATGAGCGTGATGTGTGATGAGTTATGAATGGAGAGAGGGGAATGTCAAACTGGAGTCAGTGTCCCATCTGAAGGAGGCAGGTGCTTTTCAGCTCTGGCCAGTTGTTTCTCTGGCATAGATTTGTGATCTGTTTTTGTTCTTTATTTTTTTTTAAGATTTTATATATTTGTCAGAGAGAGAGCGTTCGCACACAAGCAAGGGGAGCGGCAGGCAGAGGGAGAAGCAGGCTCCCCACTGAGTAAGGAACCCCATGTGGGACTCAATCCGAAGACTCTGGGATCATGACCTGAGCCGAAGGCAGATGCTTAACCGGCTGAGCCACCCAGGCGTCCCTCTGGGATAGATTTGTAATACTGCTTTGCAGGCATTCCATTTTCCCTCCTTCAGAGGCCCTTCCTTCAAGGGGATTATATATCCCCTCCCTGTTGACTGGCTTTGGCCAAGGAAACGTGGGTGGAAGAGGCATGTGTCACTTCCAGGTGAAAGCCATAAGCTTGGTTTGTTGTGTCTCCTTTTCCTTCGGCCACCGTGACTGTCAGTGTTTCAGATGGAGCTCAGGGAGAGACAGGGAGCAGAGCCACAGCCTACCCGCGATGGACATGGAGTATGAGTAAGAAAGTAGTCAAAGATTTAGGCCTTATTCCTGTAGCATTGCTCACCTATCCTGACTATGTATGTAGTATTCCAGATCTTTGGATTTTTGTTTCTTTTTCTGAGAGAAGCCATAAATCCAGGTTTTTTGTGAAATATGTATATTTTAATTTTTATAATGAACCAATTATATATATAACATATAACATAATATATATATAAATTATATTTATAACATACAACGAATTATATATATATACACAAAATTCGGAAGGCGGGCCAAAAAACATCTGTGGACAATTGGTTTCATACCTCTAGGCAAGACACAAGGTACATCATGGTGTACAAAACAGACATGCTCCTTAGCTTATAGGGCTTACAAGAAATTAATGCTAGATAAATAATAATAATAATTAGTATTATTATTATTGAGTTGTCCTTGTGATAAACACTAAAAGAGAAGTACAGGGTGAAGTGAGAGCTGAGGGGAATTAATCTAGACGCGGGTCAGGAAAGGCTTCACTAGGAAGTGAGAAGGACTTGGCCAGTTCAAGGGCATAGCATGGGGTCTGGGAACAGGTGTGAAGGGCCTGGGGACAGGCCCTGAGTGGGGAAGTAGGGACTCTGACCCTAACCCTAACTCAGAAGTTGAGGAGCTGAAAGAATTTCAGTATAGCTCGAGCTCCAGTTGGCAAGAGTTGAAGTTCAAGTGGTGAGAGAGTCCTAGTAGGCCATAAAGAATAATTTTGGCTTTAGCCCGAGGGTAATAGGGAGCCATTGAGTGATTCTTAGGAAGGCATGGTCATATTCTGAGGTTGTGGAAAAATGACATTTAATCATTTTTTTATTGGTTTATTTGACATATCTTTGAGTATCCACTCTTTGGCAGGCATTGTGTTAAGCCCAGGAAATGGAAAAATAAATTCTGTCCTCAAGGAGCTTGTAGCTTAACTTAATAAGGTTGATGACACATAGACACAACTGTAAGTAAAAGTAGACAGTGGTATGTCATCATCCATTCATTCACTTATTTATTCACAACAGACATTTATTGAGCACTTAAACATACGTCCTGGGCACTTTTTATACATGTTGGGTGTCTAGTGAGCAAGACATTATGGATCTTACAGTTTAAGTCACTTTGGAGGGCAAAGTTTCTTTATTTTTAAAATGGAAAAGTATTTGTATCACAACAAAATTGTTATGATGTTTACATGAGAGAAAGTGCTTAGCATAATGTCTGGAAGATAAGTGGTCTATAAAAGACAGCTACTTACTGCGATTATTATTATTATTATTATTATTATTAACCTCATGGAAGGGAAGAATTCCTGGGATCAGTATGATTAGAGGTATTAGATGTACAAGGGGTAGCCAGAGAAAAATGTGGCTGCAGAGAGGCTGAAACTAATTAGAACTGGCAGGTGTGTGTGTGTGTGTGTGTGCACGCACCTGCACACGCCTGCATGTTGGAGGGTCATAGTGGCACACCTCTCACAAGTAGAATATTAAGACTATGATTGACAGGTCATATGACCTTCCCTGAGCTAGGAGAGGAAAGGAGAATCTGGGGAATGAGGCTGAAAGGTAAAGCTGATGCACAGAGAGATGTATAGAGAACACAGGAAGTAGATGTGCTAGTCCTTTCCTGCCTGATTCAGGATGTGTGGTCATTTGGAGTGCACAACCATTGGCAGGATGACCATAATCCTTTCTGAATAAATTAAGAGAATAAATAAAACATTTCCAAGGCACCTGTCACTTCAGCTAAGGCCCTGCAACATTAAACTAAGGCAGATGGGTACACTAAGGTTGAGTTAAAAGGCACTCTGCATTGGAAGTAGGAGTGTTAGGTGATGGGGCAGCCATTTTGACATTGAATAAATCTTTCTAAGTGCTTGGTAATAATACGGTGATAGATGCTACATAAAGATGCTATTTTGGAGCACCTGGGTTGCTCTGTCGGTTAAGCCTCTGACTGTTGATTTTGGCTCAGGTCATGATCTCAGGGATCGAGCCCCACATTGGGATCTACACTCAGTGTGAAATGTGCCTGAGATTCTCTCTTTCCCTCTCCCTCTACCCACCCCCATCTCTCCCCCAACTCTCTCTCTTTCTAAAAATAAGTAAATCTAAAAAAAGTTATACGCAAATAATGAATCATGGAACATTACATCAAAAACTAAGGATATATTGTATGGTCACTAACATAACATAATAAAAAATTATAAAAAAATTTAAAAAGTTTTAAAGATGCTATAAGCCAGATTATGTCATGTGTATGTACATGTCTATTTTGCTGAAACATACAGAGCAGCACTGTCCAACAGGCATATAATAACAACCAAATATATAATTAACATTTTTCTAGTAGCCACATTGTAACAGTAAAAAGAAACATGGGAAATTAATTTTAGTATTTTATTTAACATAATTTATCCAAAGGCAAATGTTATATTTAAACGTGTAATCAATATAACAATTATTTATTAGATATTTTGCATTCTTTTTTCATCTTTCATAGTCTGAAATTCAGTGTGCATTTTATACTTAACAACATATGTCTGTTTTGACCAACCACATGTGCTAATGGCTACCAGTATTGGGCAGCACAGAATACAGAACAGTGACTTTCAAATGTTTTTGACCAGAGTAAGAAACACACACACACACACACACACACACACACACACACACACAGATGAAGCAAAACTTTTATGAAATAATACTCACATTATGAAACTTGCACTCTGCTATTTCCTATTCCGTTCTATTCAATTTTTTAAAAAATGCTGGTCATGACCCACTAAATCGATTTTATGACCACCTGTGGGTGGAGGCCTGCTGTTTGAAAACCACCGATATGGAAAGCACGTGAGGTTACATCTTGAATGGGAGGTTAGAGGTGTAGGTTCTGGTGTTAGTGCTTCAGGCAAAAATCTAGTATGGCCCAAATTACCTTAAATTGCCCTGGGTCTTTAGAAGGGCAAAAGGCAAGAATTAACTTATCTTGTTTCTCTTTGCATTTTGATTGTGACCTTCGATTCTCTGGGGCACTGGAGCCAAATTCTAGTGTGATTGGTTTTAAGAGCCGCAGGATAAATTTTTCTCTCTTTCTCATAATTGAATTCAGATAAGGTAAATGTGTGTGTTGCCAACACCCTGGATACAATAGATGTTCAGTTGATTTACATGTATCTTATTTTCCTATAGGCGTAAAGTCTTACAGGATCCAAGAAATGGCCTTGGGATGAGAGCCATGAACCACCCTGAAATTATATGCAACTTAAAGATGTTGCGTCTTGTCTTGCAAAGGATCTTTGTTCCAACAAAAGCTAAGAAAATACATTGGTCTAGTGTGCTTATAATAATGTGGGGTAGACTTTCCTCTAGCTTCTAGGTTCTGCAGCTGGGCTGTGCAAATTAGACCAAAAAAACCAGATTAACGGGAGAAGAGATATACACATTTTATTTGGTATTTATATATATTTTTACATGTACAGAGACCTGAGGCCTTCTTAGAAAAGAAAGGAAGACCCAAAGAGGTGATTAGAACTGGGGGGCTTATATACCATCTTAACAAAAGAAAGTACATTTGTGGAGAAGTGACAGAGCAGAGGAGGAGGGGTTTGGGCTTTTAGGTGTAGTAAATTGTGGAAAGGGAAATATATGGGGGAAACTAACTAAAGATAGGAGTTACTTTAGTAAAGTTTGTACTACAGGCCCATTTCGGTGCTCAAGTTGGGTTTCCAGTGATAAGGCTTGATAATGGTTTTCTCTCCTGGTGCAGAAGGGAGGGGAAAACCCTCACAGAGGCAAATTTATGTCCTACTCTTAGGTAGAGAGGGGGAGAACGAAGAGCTCTTTGTGTCTGCTCCTTCTTAATTACCTTTACCTCCAAACAAGCCTCATGCGAAAGTGGCATATTGTGATCGCCTTCAGTGCACATAGGGATAGCTCACTAATCTTGTAATCTTAATGATCTGAATCAATCCTGCGAATCCAAAGGGAGTTAAGAAAAGTCTCTGAGGATGCAAAATAAATGTCTGGACGCTGCCTGGAACCCGTATCTGAATCATGTGCATCCTTTGAAAGCAGTGCTAAAACGCCTCTGAGGCAAAAACTGGATGGAAATGAGTGCGGGCAGGCTCTCTGGCAGTGGGAGACAAGTTTGAGGACCGTCTGAGGAAAAGGGAGAAGACAGATGCTACAGGAACAGGCCACACCTGACCTGACCACACCTAATTCTTTGCAGACATCCCGGGGCGCCTCCAAAGGTGGGAGACCGGTGGCCCCCCGCGGCTCCCACGCTCATTCTCCCAGGTGCCTCTCCTCTCCTGGTCACAGCTGATTGGACTGGAGGTGGTCAGTTGACTGTAGTTCAGCCAATCAGCCTTTGTTTCCTGAAAATTTGCATACGGAGAACTAGAAGGCAGCCACGTTGGGTGCTGGAGCTCTTAAAGGGTGTGGGCGTGTGTGAGAGCTAGGCCTGGTGTCGTGGCCAGCTAACACCCAGATAGACAAGTTATGGGGAAGCAGGACGGGGAGACTTACAGAGGAAGGTGATTTGCAGAGCAATTTAAGAAGTAGAAAGAAGCCAAGAGGCGGGAGTACCGCGGGCCAGCAACTTCTGGGTCATGTGAGGGTAGTCCAGTGGTTCTCAATAGGAAGAGATTTTTATACCCAGCACCACCCCCCAAAAGGGGTATTGGGCAGTGTCTGGAGACGTTTTTGATAGTCACAGCTGGGTGAGGGGAATGCTATCGGTTTTTAGTGGGTAGAGGCCAGAGGGATGCTGCTTAAATATTCTCTAATTCCCAGAACAGCCTCCACAACAAAGAATGATCTAGCCCCAAATGTCAGTAATGCCCATGGTAGCAGTGTTTTTTCTGTCTGGGTCCTTAAAATAAATTCCACCTTATTTAAACTATATTGAATATATCCTGTCCCCCTTCCACTTCTGTCTCTCTAATAATAATACTAGCTAATGTTTATTGAGTGCTTACTATATGCTAGTCTCACATTAAGCACTTTCTTGACATTAACACATTTAATCTTCCAAACCAACCTTATTAGTCAGGAACTATTATTAACTCATTTTATAGATGGAAAAACTGAGGCTTAACTCAGTTAACTTGCCCCAGACAAGAGTCAAGGGCATGAATCCAGAAAGCCTGGTCTCAGAGGTTAGGCTCTTCATTATTATGCATAGAGACTAAGGCCAAAAAGCTATAAAAGCAGCCACAGGAGCTCAAAAGGTGCAGTAGCTTTGGGAGGGGAGCATTTAATTTAGGAGCAAAAATGCAACGTACTCAATAGCAACAGAAGATAATACCATATTAGAGTCCAGTAATCATAGTAATGAACATTTTCAAGTGTTTATTGTGTTCAGTACTTCTCTGCTTTGCAAATGTTGGCTTATGAGGCCGCTTTTATTATTATCATCCCTATTTTATAGATGAGGAAACGATGGTACAGTGTAGTGAAGTAAATGTCACAGACCTAGTAAATGGCAGCTAAAATTCTATCCCAGATGCTCTGGCTCGAAAGTCTATGCATTTTCTAACATACTAGGCTATTTCTCAGTAAAAGCAAAAAGAAACATTTACAGTATCAAACATAAGTCAAGGCCCTTGTATTTTAAAAGATGCAAATTAAAAGAAGGGGCATGGGGAAGGAGAGAACAGTGTGAGTTGAGATTTTAACGTATGAATATGCAGGTTCAAATTCAGGGGGTCCATTATTTGCTGCTGTGACTGGGATGGGGGGCTGCTTGACTTAAGCCTGAAATGGCAAAGTGGACCTAAAGTGAATTGAAGTCCATGGTTGAAAGTCTGAGGCTTGTTCTGCTGGTCCAGGAGAGCCAAAAGTTTGGGGCAAAGGAATGAAGATTATGGTTAGGTAGGTTAGAAAGAATGCCCTGTGGCAGTGCAGAGCATAGCATACATTGGGACAGTGAGGAAGTGGAGTCAGGGAGACCTGCCACATGAGACTGATCTTGACCAGAGAGCAGGGCATACTGAGGATTTGAGAAATGGTTCAGAGCTAGAAAGGTTAGACTCAGCAAATGGCTGGACTTAGGACTGAGAAAGGGAGGAGGTAAAAATGACAGTAAGATCCTAGATGGGGATTTGGTGGTTGGTCAATCTGGAAAAGGAAAATAGCAAATGGGACCCCCCCAAAGATGTATTTTTTTAAAAGTAAAAGCAATACTGGGTGCCTGGCTGGCTCAGTCGGTAGAGCGTGAGATTCTTGATCTTGGGGTTTTGAGTTTGAGTCCCACATTGGGCATAGAGATTACTTAAAAATAAAATCTTTAAAAAAAAAAGTGAAAGCAATACAACATGACTTTTGAACATGGTAGATGGAGTAAAATTCTCTAATCCTAACCCCTAGATATAATCCATTTTTATTTATGGTATAAAAATATGTTTTTATAAATGTGTGTGTGTATATGTATGTATTAATCTTGAATTATATTATTCTGCATTTTTCCCCACAATATATTATATGCTTCTTTCCAAACCAATTCATATACGTTTACAACATTATTAATGGCTACCTAATATTCCACTGTCTGGGTATATTAAGATTCATTTAGCCAGCTGACTATTGATGGAAATTTGGGTTGTTTCCAGTTTTCTGTTTGTTTGTATGTTTGTTATTACCAGCAAAGCAATGGATGTCTTTGTATATCTTTGAATTTTTGTGCAATAAATTTTTCATAGAATTGCTGGGTCAAAGGTTGAGTACATTTAAAATTTTGATAAATTCTTCCAAATTGTCAGATAGCCAGGTTTTTAGGAGAGGTTAATGAGTTTTGGTTTGGTCAAATTAAGGTCAGAGTGCCAAAGGCCAAAGATCACTGTGGATGCCCCCAAATCATTAGTAACCCAGGTTAGGACTCTGAACAAAAGTGACAACTAGAGATATGCCAGAGGCAGAGCTATGAGAATTCTAAGCCTCGTAATGATGTAAGATAATAAACTATGCTTCAAATCTAAGTATATACTAGACACATTAATTATAAAAGGTTCTCAATGTACTGTGAAAGTATATATACAGCATAAGAAAACATAATTCCATCTTAAATTTACCATAAAACTAATACATTAACTATGATAAATGTTAATTAAACATCCAAATGATGATATTTCTTTCCTCTTTATTTAAATTTAGAAATGCTTTTGGAAGAAGGTGGTTTGGATCCCTCGGATCTCTTAAAAAGCATTCACCAGGGGCGCCTGGGTGGCACAGCGGTTAAGCGTCTGCCTTCGGCTCAGGGCGTGATCCCGGCGTTGTGGGATCGAGCCCCACATCAGGCTCCTCTGCTATGAGCCTGCTTCTTCTTCTCCCACTCCCCCTGCTTGTGTTCCCTCTCTCGCTGGCTGTCTCTATCTCTGTCGAATGAATAAATAAATAAAACCTTTAAAAAAAAAAAAAAAGCATTCACCAAATGTCAGTGCCCTTCTGCTAAAACCACTAGAAACATACTTGCAGTTGAACAAGTTGCTTGAGATTATTCTTCATTTCAGCACTGGGGGGAAATGTGCAATGGGAGCTGCGGGGCGTCTTGGTAGGAGGGTATTAGGAGGGACTTAGTATAGGATGTGGACCCAGGTTGGACGATTTGGGGAAGGGTTTAAGGAAGTGGGGCTTTGCTCTGGGTTGGGTACCTGCAGGAAGTGGGAGTAATTCTGTGATTGGGCGTGTTAATAAATCCGAAAGGAGAATAGACCAGAGTGACATCCAGTTGACTTGATAAATCGGTAAAGAAGCAGCAGGCCCTCATGTTGGACAGGATGGGGGAATTTTGGTGATTTGGCGGTTTGGACGGTGTTCCTGTTTGGTCTCAGTTGTGTTGTCTTGCTGTATTGTGGTCTCAGAGAGGCTTTGTCTGATGTTGGTGTTCTGTGTGGTTGTTTCTTTTTAAAGAAGAACACGAAGCCCTAGCTGTGAGGGCCAGCAGATTACCTCTTTGCAAGACCAAGGCCACGCTGATAGTAAGTACCAGGTCAGCTCATGGATTGTCAGGGTGGCAGCTTCTTTTTTTTTTTTTTTTTTTTTTTTTTTATCCTTCTCAGGAGGAAGTTTCCACTGTCTTTGCCTGGCTAATCCCTACTGATCCTTCAGATCTCAGCTTAGACCTCATTTCTAAGGATAGTCTTTCCTGATCCACCTCTCCGCCCTGAAAAGAAATAGGTCAGGTCTTCCTGTTACACTGTCCTCAGCAACGTGTGCTGCTCCTTTGCAGCACTCCTCACAAGTGTCATTGCTTAATTGTGCCACAAATTATTTAGTAACTGTGTCACCAGCTCACCTATAAACACGAGCGAGAGTAGAGATCATGTTTGTCTTGTTTCTCCCAGTAACGTCAGTGGCTCAGAGAGCGACGCCACTCGGTAGGTGCTCAACACTAGTATTCGATGAGCAAATATTGAATGAATATGAGACAGTGAGCTGCCTATGTGTGTGGATTATACCTCCCTCATCTCTGTATCCCAGGGCCGATAACTGCATTTAGCAAATAGTAGACTCTCAATGAATTTTTGTGTAATGAGTTGCGATGGTTAATTTCACGTGTAAACTTGACTGGGCCACAGGATGCCCAGATAGCTGATTAAATATTATTTCTGGTTATGTCTGTGAGGGTGTTTCTGGAAGAGATTAGCATTTGAATTTGTGAACTCAGTAAAGCAGATGGCCCTAATTTGTTGAGGACCTAAGTAGAACAAAAGGGTGGAAGAAGTTTGAATGAACTGGGTCTGACTGTTTGAGCTACTTCTGCCCTTGGCCCTCCTGGTTTGGGCCTTCAGACCTAGACAGGAATGAACACCATTAACACTTTGGCTCTGGGGTCTTGAACTACGTGGCTGATTTTCCTGGGTCTCCACATTACAGAAGCCAGGTTGTGGGACTTCTCAGCTTTGATAATTACATGAGCCAATACCTTATAGTAAATCTCTTCATGTAGAAGAGATCTGTATCTCCTATCGGTTCTGTCTGGAGAACTCTAATACATGGGCTAATGGCCTAATTCTTTTCCATTCATTTCATTCTGTGCAAGAAATCATTCCAGTGGCTTCAGAGTTATCCCAAATAATTGAGTATGTTCAATGCAAATGTAGTTGATGGCTCAAGTGTGTGGAGTGGTTAGCTGAAAACCATTCCGTAAAATATTTGACCCGAATTTTCTCCTCTTTGCGTCACACACCTTTTTTAATCTATCAGAAGCTCTGCATAGTCTCAGATCAAATAAAGGCCCTCAAGAAACCAGTGATGGCTATCAGAGCTCTGCACACTTCATTGGAAAGCCATAAACACAATTACTAGATCATTAAGGATTGTAAAACAGAAGCTTTGAAACAACATGCACAGAATTGCCTAGTTGGGCATGAACAGTGTCCTGCACATGCCAATGCCTCCCTGTTGGAAGCCACCTAGGAAAAGACAGAAGATTGTGAGCAGAAATGTCTTAGAGGCATAAGGAAATCTGCTAAGGAAGACCTGGGTTCTACTCACAACTCTGATGCCCCTCGGGTGATACATTAATTGAACTCTGAGAGCCTCTGTTTCCTCTCCTGTAAAACAGGTTACTTAAGGACTGATTTCATTAATGCCTTAATTCTTTACCCCTTCTGTTAGGTTCCTAGCGCTGCCTTAACAAAGTGCCATACATTGGGCAGCTTAAACAGCAGAAATTTATTATAGTCTTACAGTTCTGGAGGCTAGAAGCCCAAGATCAAGGTGCCGGTAGTGTTGGTTCTTTCTCAGGACTAATCGGCAGGAGGGGCAAAGGGGATGAATCCACTCCATGCTTCTCTCCTTGGCTTATAGGTGGCCGTTTCTTCCCTTGTGTCTTCACATTGTCTTCCCTCTGGGTTTCTGTGTCCAGATTTCCCCTTCTTATAAGGCCACTAGTCAGATTGGATTAGGACCCACTCTAATGACCTTGTTTTAACTTGATTACCTCTGTAAAGACCCTATCTCCAGATAATGTCACATTCTGGGATACCAGGGGTTACGACGTCAACGTATGAATCTTGGGGAGACAGTTCAACTCATAATACCCCTCCTATACCCACAGCCTTACCAGTTCCTCTCATAAAAGAGGTAGAGTCCATTTACCTGTCCTTTGAATCTATGCTAGCCACATGCCTTAGATTGGCCAATGGGATATTAGCAGAGGTAATGCAAGCAGAGGTCTGAAAAAATATGCATTTCTACTTTTGCTCTAGGTTTTCTGCGATTGCCATGGAAGTATTCCCAGGCTAGCCTTCTGTGTTGTGGAGCCAAGTCTTCCCAGGCATTTCAGCTGAGGCCATCTTAGATCAGCTAACAGCCAGCCAAATCCCAGACATGAAAGTGAGTCCAGCCAAGATCAGCAGAGCACTTAGATAACTGGCAATTAACCACAGACATGGGAGCAAGACAGCAAAATCAGATGAGCCCAGGCCAGGTCAGCTGAACCCCGTATTAATGTTTATTACCATATGCCCTGGAGTTTTTGTGGTTGTTTGTTATGCAGCATTATTGGGAGAATATATGACTGATACAGGATTAGTAACATCTACTCACTGAATTGTGAGGACCTATGAGAAAGTACGTAGTGTTAAATGAATTGTAGCCATGGTATTTTACAACCTCTTGAGTATTATGTGGAAGTAAAGAGTTACCAATATACATTAACATGCTGTGTAATAATAGTGTAAGAGGTTTGGAATGAATAAAGCTAATGAATTGGGCACGGGATATAAACCATAAATATGAGTATAAACTTACACACATAAATCAGTCATGATATTATATGATGTCTGCTCTGTGTGGATTCTTAGAGACCACCTCTGAGAAAAATAAGGCTCAGAGAATCAAAATGACTTATTCCAGGTCACATAGCTAGTAAGTGGCAGAGCTTTCTCTGGAATGTGAGATATTTATGATTTGCCTACCATGGGATAATATGGTATTTTCATAACTCCTCCTAAGGAAGCTGTTGGCTTTAAAAAATGAACAGAGATGATCACTTTATTTCTGGAAATCTTCTTTTTTTTTTTTTTTTTAAGATTTTATTTATTTATTTGACAGAGAGAGACAGCCAGCGAGAGAGGGAACACAGGCAGGGGGAGTGGGAGAGAAAGAAGCAGGCTCCCAGCGGAGGAGCCTGATGTGGGACTCGATCCCAGAGCACTGGGATCACACCCTGAGCCGAAGGCAGATGCTTAACGACTGCGCCACCCAGGCGCCCCTATTTCTGGAAATCTTCTTTCTTGATTTGAAGTTTGAAGTTGGGGCAGAAAAAACTAAACAGTCACCTATTCATTTGTCCACCCATCTATCTACATATCCAACCATCCATCCATCCACTCATTCAACAAATAATGATTGAGGGCGTACTGTGCATCAGGCACTGTACTAGGCACTGTATGTACTCTACTTCCATCTGCTTTCCTTTCTCCTGCTTTTCCATTCTCTTTCTCATCAGTGCCTTCTCTTTCATTCTGCTCTGTAAATGTTGGCAAGAATGGATAAAAAATGTCTTACGTGTTAGAGCAAGTGTGTATAAGATTGATGCCGATGGTTTTAGTTCTGTTGCAGTGTTAACTGCTGTGAGCACACCTTGACACACCTCAGTTTTGTTTTGTTTTATTTCGTGGTTTGGAAAGACCATGCAGTGTGGCGGTTGAGAGCATGCCGATGAGCACAAATACTCCACAGCCCCTTTCCCAACACTCTGACTGGAAGCTGGAAATGACATGTTTCTGAAGTTGATAGGTCTTTCCAATCATTGTCTGTCCATTTATTCCATTCTTTTTGGCACTTTTTATCACCCACCAGGTCAGGCTCTATATCACTGCCCGGAACCTATGGGTGGACATGAGTTGTGCAGCAGTGCACAATTACGTAGAACTTCTTATATGCCAGCATGGTTCTTCATACTGTCCGTACTTGTTTGGGCTCCACGACAACCCTGTAAGGTATGTACTAGTATTCCTCTTTTTATAGATGATGAAACTGAGGCACAGGAGGGGCGGGGTTTACCCAGAGTCACATGGATGCATGAAAGGTAAGTGACAGAGCTCTGACCTCTAGATCCAGAGTCTGTCTTCCATATTGCCTCTCTAAAACCTCTGCTGGCATTACCACTGAAGGCCATATCCTCCTCTGGACCACTGTTGGTGGTCTGCACTGCCACCACTGTGGAGCATGCCAAGTGGTGATGCCAGTGGGCGTGCGAAAGACAGTGCTTTTTTTCAGAGTAAAGCTGCTACGTATTTCAGCCTAGACTGTGAAACCAGATCCCCTCTACTCATGGACTCACCTATCAATCCCACAGTCTTTCAAGTCTTACCTTTCTTCTGAAACCAACCCTCAGCAGAACATGAATTAGTGCCCATCTTCAGAATAGAAGACAGCAGGGAGAGGAGGTAGAAAGGCATCTCATTTAAGCTTCAGTCGCTATCTGTGAGATGGGAATTTGTTAAATGAATAGTGTAACATTAGGCTCTGACTTTTATTGAGTACTTAGTATGTGTAAGTATTGTGCTAAATGCTTTGTCATTTGCACACTCTCATTTAATCCTTAAAGCAGCATTATGAACAGGGCTGGCCCAGAGCAGTTCAGTAACTTGTCCAAAGTCACACAGCTAATAAGTAGGAAGCAGAGCCTGGATTCAAAGTCAGGCTGTAGAACATCAAAGATTTCACTCTAATACAATACCAGTAGTTCTCACAGGGGCAATACTGCCCTCTAGGACTCTCTCCAGAAGTCTGTGGGCACAATTTTCATAGTTACACTGATGGGGAGTTACAAAATCATGAGGGCATGATTTGCTTTAGGGGATCAGGTGAGCTGGACATTCATCAATGTGGAGGACCTGTCCTTTTTCCTGCCAGACCTTCATGTAGGTGAAAAACTCATATATTGTCACCTGAGCCTGTTTTACATATAAACGTAGAATACATTTTGCATTTTTAAAAAATTTTAAGTAAAGTCTGTGCCACACATGGGGCTCAAACTCATGACCCTGAGTTGAAGAGTCACATGCTCCACTGACTGAGCCAGCCAGGGCACCCTGTTTTCCATGGTTTTAGCATACTCTGATTTTTCTAGGAATGCAATTTACAGTGTGCAACAAGGGATGGTTGTAGTTTATTTTGCTGAAAACTTTATTCATAGTTGTATACTGCCTCAGAAAAATCATATCAACAATGGCAATACCGTTCAAATTATTTGAGGAGCCCACACCACACCCCTGACTCGACTTGCATTTGTAGCTATTATGTGTACAGTGGTTCTTGGTTTATGTGCCAACATCAGACTACCTTATCGTGTCTTCTAGAATTCACATATGAAATTGATTTTTGAAAATTATACATGTATAGGTTGTATTATCTCTGAATTTCGTTTCAGGATAGTAAAGGGCACGTTATATTTGTTGCAAAAGGGTGGGTAGAATGGATCATTGCTCCCAATTCTTCATTCTCTTTCTTTTCTTTCTTTTTTTTTTTTTTAAAGATTTTATTTATTTATTTGACAGAGATAGAGACAGCCAGCGAGAGAGGGAACACAAGCAGGGGGAGTGGGAGAGAAAGAAGCAGGCTCATAGTGGAGGAGCCTGATGTGGGGCTCGATCCCATAACGCTGGGATCACGCCCTGAGCCGAAGGCAGACGCTTAACCGCTGTGCCACCCAGGCGCCCCCATTCTCTTTCTAAATGGCATTACACATCAGTACCTTTTGCCATGTGACTTTGCAGTACCTCCCACTAGAGTGGATAGAGAATATTTCTATGCCTCATTAGTTTGGGGCTTAGCCATGAGAGTTGCTTTGGCTAATGAAATGTGGACAGAAATGCAAATGTGCCAGTCTTGAGTCTGGTCCTCAAAGGCATCATGTGTTTTCACTGCTTCTCTTGATCTCCTGCCTTTTACTATGAGCAAATCATGCTTCACATGGCCACCACTCTGTAGAGAATGGGGAGACCTTTAGAACAGATCTGAACCCAACCTGAAGCCTGGAGCCAGGCTCATAGAACCCCAGGTGAGCTCAGCAGAACCACAGGTGACCACAGACTCATAAGTTAAATAATATACATATTTTTTTCTTGTAACCCATTGAAATTTTTAAATTTTTTTTTAAAGATTTTATTTTTTATTTATTTGACAGAGATAGAGACAGCCAGTGAGAGAGGGAACACAAGCAGGGGGAGTGGGAGAGGAAGAAGCAGGCCCCCAGCGGAGGAGCCTGACGTGGAGCTCGATCCCATAACGCCGGGATCACGCCCTGAGCTGAAGGCAGACGCTCAACCGCTGTGCCACCCAGGCGCCCCCCATTGAAATTTTTAAATTGCACATTACACGGCAGAAACTGACTCATACAAGGAGGTGTTGGCTCTGCTAAGATTGGTAAGCAGTGCATTCTGATATTCCTCCTGTAAGCAAAGCAGTTAGCTCCGGAACGCTTTTTAAATAGGAGTTCTATTAGCATCGAAGAATGGCTAAATGATACCCTGATACCGTGTTAAAGGGGATTACAGATACTCGGCTTTCAAATCCTTAGGTTAGGAGCTCTGTAGTTACTCTTAAACACTCCGACCACCAGGGTAAGATGCTGGTGCTTTGGAAGGGTATAAATTCATAGAACGAGCAGGTCAGAGATAATTGACGAGTTCTCTTTTTTAAAAGGGAATCTGGCACCATGGAAACGACAAGTATGTTCAGGTTTGTGACTGTGGATTATAATTACCAAGTTATTAACCAGAGCATTATGTGAAAGATTGATGGTTCTTGCTCAGTGTAATGTGTCCTTTAAATGCTAAATAATAAGTTAAATGCAAGGAATAAATAAGTTCGATGGCTTATTTATGGGGTAATTATGAGATATTTTCAGCCCATAAACTAGGGCATCTGTAGAAACCCAATGCTATGGAGGAGAAAGAGCCCTGAATTAGAAATCAGGAGACCTGGATTCTCTGCCACCTGCCAGTTAGTGACCTTGAACGGGTTATGTCATTGCTTTGAGCTCTAGTTTCTTCATTTGGGAAATTGGGGTGGGGGGCGTGCATAAAAATACCCATCTCATAGGTGGTTGTGAAGAGTCATTGTCAAAGACATGATTATATAAGGTGCTGAGCACAGCGCCTGTCACATAATAAGTGGTTACAAATGTTAGCTATCATTTTATCATCATATATGAGATAAGAGATTTGGCCCTTTTAGAAAGAGATTTCCTATTTTATGTTTTCCGTCAATAAGTAATTGGTACGATTTGCTGTAGACCCTCAGTGGATTCTTATTTAAAAAACACCCTTTAATTGTCCTTCCCTGCTTATAAAATTATCAGAAACTTGGGTAAATACAGGTAAGAACAAAGAAGAAAATATATATCATCCATCTAACCCACCATCTAAATATAACCACTGTTAACATTTTAATGTAGACTCCTAGTCTTTTTTTTTTCACCCATGTATAGAATTCCCTTTTTAAATCTGAAATTGGAATCATGCTGTACATGCTGATTTGCCACCTGCTTTTGAGATGTTTCCAATGTCATTAAATATTCTCCTAAAACACACTTTTTAATGGCTGCAGAGTAGGGCGTTCTTGAGGAACATTGTCTAAGTGGAAGAGTTATTCACAGAAGCCTACTTAGCGCATTCACTTAAATTATACTTTCAGACTTTCTGAAATCTTCGTTTCAAATTGGTCTAAAATGGGCCGGGGCTTGGCTTTAAAATTCCTCTCCACCGCCTCCTTCCTCCCCTAGCTGCCCCCAGGTTCTCTGTCAAGTAGTTAATGATGGTACTAGGCACTTATTCAGTAGGGGAGCTCTCAGTTTAAAGGGTCTCCATGGTGAGCCATTTTGTAAAAAAGGAAGAATGTCATTCAAATAACCACCCTCTCATTTCTCTGTTCAGTTGAGCTTTTATTTTTATTTTATTTTTTTTTAATTGTGTTCTCGCTTAGAGTAAGGTCCATCTTACAGGTAAGAATTTCCCCACTAACCTTCTGAAACTACCTTACTTGGTGCCAAGGAGCACTTTTTCTCTGCATAACAAAAAGAAATCCTTCTTTCTGTCCCCTGTACCTCCCACAATCTTTTGGATGGTTTGTCGTCTCCTCCTGGTAGTATTCAGGTTGAGCCTTAGGGACTTGTATATAAACATTTACAAAATTAATAGCTATGTACTTATTTTAATGTGGCTTAGACATATATATCACATGATATGTAATATATCAATATATGATATGTATTGTATATGTATGTATCTTGCGAATCAACCTTGAGATTTCATGAATATTACTGCTTAAGGGTCAGGCAGAATTTATTTACGGACAAAATTCATTTATGTGAAAATAACATGGCAAAAAGTCAGAGATGGTATATGGGGACTTTGACCACTTTGGTGATTGTCATGTTGCCACTAGTGTCTGGTACTTGGCATTGGGTAAACGTTGTCCCAGTTCAAGCCACCATCATCTTCCTGGACTTCTAAAGCCCTCCTAACAGATTTCTCTGCTTTCACTCTTGTCCTCCTCTGACCCATTCTCTACACAACAGCCAAAGTGATTTCTTCTCAAAACAAATTACTCTCCTTATTAATGCTTGTTGTGGGCTTCCCATTGTTCTTAAAAGTCAAAAATTTTTAACATTTGATTCTCACAACAAGGCTAAGATAGGTGTTAATATCCTTCTTTCACAGGTGAGGGAACTAGAGTTCAGAAAGAGTAAATGACTGGGTCAAGGTCACATAGCTAGGAAGTGGGGGAGGAAGGACCCAAATCTAGGTCTTCTGATTCTAGGTTTCTGTTTAAGTCCTCTCTTGATGCAGGTGATGATAAGATGTCCTTTGCTCAGCCAGTTAGAAGAAGGCAGGTATATCGATTAGTAGTGTCTGATTGGAAGTCAGAGAAGAAACACAACTCAGACTGGCTTAAGCAAAGAAGGGATTTTATTGCCTCAGGTAACTGAAAAGTCCAGAGGTAGGTCAGGGCAAGTCTGGATTCAGGAGCCTAAATGATATCATCAGGGGGCATCTCTTCTTTTTCTCCATCTTTGTGTTCTGTTTTCTTTGAGTTGATCCCATTCACAAGCAAGTTTTCCCTTTATGGTCTTCCAGTGACTGTTGGCAGTTCCCAGGAATACATCCCTCCCTGCCTACACACAACGGGGGGAGTAGACAGTTTTTGTGCCAGCTTTCCAGCAAAAGTCTCATTACGTCTCAGAGGCTCTCATTGGCTCACACGATTATCCCTGAACCAATCATTTTAACCAGAGGATTTAATGTTTATTTTTTATTTATTTTATTTATATTTTAAGATTTTATTTATTTGAGAGGGAGAGAGAGCATGAGCTAGGGGAGGGGCAGAGGGAGAGGAAGAGGAACAAGCAGACTCTCTGCTGAGCATGGAGCTAGACACAGGGCTTGATCCCAGGACCCTGATATCATGACCCGAGCCGAAGTCAGATGCTTAACTGACTGAGCCACCCAGGTGCCCCAGGATTTAATGTTTAATGTGCTGATTCAATTGGACCTGGGTCCTATGTTCTGACCCTGGGCTGGGGATGGAGCCCCACATGTAGCACACTGAATGAGACTGGAAAGGTGGTGTTCGCCAGAGATAACTCAGAATACTTCATCAGGAGAAGAGTGAATGGATGCAAGTTGGCAAAATCTACAGAGGTCTGACACTTTGGTCCTACCTAGACATAGGACCTTGAGCATTAGTGTGTAAAATTCAAAGACTTGTTTAGGAGAGGGGAGAAGTGAGTGGGTTTTGTACATTTGTCCATTTGGAGGGTGGGCACATGGGATGATGAGTGGCCCATGGGGTAATGGTAGTTCTGGTCCTGGCCAGAAGCAAAGCTTAGCTCCCCACTCAGCCACTGTTTCTTTTAAGGCCCCTGTAGTGGTCAGATCCCGTGTGCATGGGCTCAGGGTAAGTGCAAACAACAGTTCAGATTTAGAGGAGTGGGAGCAGGCTGGTATTCCATTTCATTTCTAGAGATCCTATTTTCCTTCTTTAAAATGAACGTTTATTGCTCTTCCCTAATTACAAAAATAAAACACGTTCATAAAAAGGGAAATAAAGAAAATACTTGGTAGGTACACAATAATTATGAGGTAACTAAAGGAATAAAAATAAATATCCATAATCTTGTAACTCAGAGGTAACCTCTTTAGCATTTTTTCTGACCTTTTTCCATGCATGTGAATATATTGGTTGCATGTAGGGCACATGCATACACACAAATATTTTTTATTTTTATTTTTTATTTAAAGACTTTATTTGAGACAGACAGAGAGAGCATGCATGCAAGGGTAGGGAGGAGAGGGGAAGGGAGAGAGAATCCTCAGGCGGACTCCCCGCTGAGCAGGAAGCCCAATGCCGGGCTAGATCTCACAACCCTGAGATCATGACCTGAGTGGAAACCAAGAGTTGGAGGCTTAACCGACTGAGCCACCCAGGTGCCCCCTCAACACAAATATTTTAAACAAAGATTTGGATCTTATATGAAGTACTCTTTAGAATTTTTTCCATTTAATTTTTTTTCCATTTTATTTTAAAGTTCTTATGTATTCTTTAAAATAGTCTATAGTTAAAAAGGGGTATTCAAATCAATAGTGAAATATACTAGCCACTCCTCTTCCATTCCCTAAAGGTAGTTGTTGTTAGTGATCTTAACATATTCTTACAGACCTTTTTCCATGTGCACCCACATCAAGCATACACCCAGGTTTGTTCATTTCCTTTTCTTCCCTCCCTCTCTCCCTTCCACAAATATTTTCCAAGTGCCAGTCTTGGCCATACGTGGTACCAGGACATTAAGTGATTGTTTCTAGGAATTTCCAGTAGACAGAGTTATTAAGTATATACTTAAAAAACACAAAACACATGATAAATTCATATTGATGCTTCCTATTCAAATCATGGCTGTAGGGTTTTTTTTTTTTAAAGATTTTATTTATTTATTTGACAGAGATAAAGACAGCCAGCGAGAGAGGGAACACAAGCAGGGGGAGTGGGAGAGGAAGAAGCAGGCTCCCAGTGGAGGAGCCTGACGTGGGGCTCGATCCCAGAACGCCAGGATCACGCCCTGAGCCGAAGGCAGACGCCCAACCACTGTGCCACCCAGGCGCCCCTGTTTTTTTTTTTTTTTTTAAGATTTTCTTTATTTGTGAGAGAGAGAGAAAGAGAGAGCACGAGCAGGGAGAGGGGCAGAGGGACAAGCAGACTCCCTGCTGAGCGGGTAGCCCGATGCTATGGGGCTCAATCCCAGGACCCCGAGATCATGACCTGAGCTGAACAAAGTTAGACACTTATCCGACTGAGCCACCCAGACGCCCCTATAGGGTTTATTTTTAAGACTTTATTTTAGTAGAGTAGTTTTAGGTTTACCACAAAATTGAGAGAGACATATAGAGGTTTCTCATAAGTGCTTCCATACATGCATAGCCAGCACCCCCCTCAGCTCCCATTATCAACATCACTTACCAGAATGGTAGAATTTTTTTTTTAACCAAAGATGAATTTACATTGACATATCATAATTACCCAAAGTCAATACTTTACCTTAGGGTACATTTTTGATGTTGTACATTCTATGGGCTTTGATACGTATATAAGGACATGTATCTGTCATTATAATATATAGAGTATTTTCTCTGCCTTAAAGAATCCTCTGTGCTCCACTTATATTCATTTCTCCCCACGTGCCCCCCCAGACCTCTGGCTGCCACCACTTTTTATTGCTTCTTCTTGCTTAGTTTTGCCTTTTCTGGAATGTCATATGGTTGGAATTACACAGTGTGTAGCCTTTTCAGATTGGCTTCTTTTACTTAGCAATATGCATTTAAAGTTCTCCATGTCTTTTCATGGCTTGATAGCTAATTTCTCTTTAGTGCTAAATAGTATTCCTTTGTGTGGATGGACCATTGACCTACTGAAGGACATCTTGGTTGTGTCCGGGTTTTGGCAATTACAAGGAAAGCTTCTGTAAACAGCCACGTACAGTTTTTGTGTGAACATAAGTTTTCAGCTCCTGTGGGTAAATACCAAGGACTGTGATTGCTGGATCGTATGGTAAGAGCATATTTAGTTTTGTAAGAAATAGGGTTTTTATTTAACCTCAATACTCTTAACTCTATTTCCTTCCCCCAATGCTGGGAATCTCGTTCCCAAAGATACCACCATAATTATTTTTTTGCCTCAAAATCCTTCAATACACACACACCAGTCTGGAAATAATAATATCATTATTTACACCATCAATTTGATTAATACAAATAGTTTAGGATTTTTTTTTAATTGAGGTGAAACACATAACATAAAAATCACCTTTTTAGCCATTTTATTTTATTTTTTTGCATTTCTTTTTTACCCACTTTAAAATGTGTGATTCAGTGGATTTAAGTATGTTCACAATGTTGTGCAACTATCACCACTATTTAAATGCAAAGCACTTTCATCATCCCAATAAGAAATCCTATACCCATTCAGCAGTGACTTCTTATTCTCTCTCCTGCCCATCTCTGCATGCACACCCCCCCCCCATGGCAGTCATTAATCTACTTCCTGTCTCTATGGAGTTGCCTGTTCTGGACATTTCCTGTAAAAAGAATCATGCATTATGCAGCCTTTTGTGCCTAGCTTCTTTCCCTTAGCATATTTTCAAGCTCATTTATGTTGTGGCATGTATCAGTACTGGACTCATTTTGTGGCTGAATAATATTCCATTGCATGGATAGACCGTATTTGCTTATCTGCTCATCCATTGATGGACACTTGGGTTGATTCCATAGTTGGCTGTTATGAATAATGCTGCTGTGAACATTCTTGTACACATTTTGTTTGAACATTTTGTCTTCAATTCTTGTGGATATGTTGTGGGTTTTTTTGTTGTTGTTTTTTTTTTTTTGCATTCCTTTTTTTTTTTTCTTTTCTATTCTTGGGGTATACTCCATGAGGGGCATCTAGTCAGATTTTATATTTTAAAGTTACTTGAAAAAATTCTTCTCTGTGTGGTTATAATACTAAGTGAATACATATTTAGTTTCATTTATTTTATTTTACTTTGAATTTTTAGGAATTGCTTTTAAATTTAATTCTGTTTGAAGGTCAGTTTAGGATAGAAATTCTTGGCCCACATTTTCTTTCCTTGAAGATCTTAAATGTGATTCTTTGTTTCTTCTAGCATAAAGTGCTGCTGTTAAAAAGCCTAATGACAGTCTGATTTTATTTATCCTATAAGTGACTTGATCTTTTTGGCTTGGTGCCCAGAATATAATCTTTTTTTTTTTTCCTTTTCGCTTTTAAGTAATTTTCCTGGATCTGTTTCAGTGTTGGGCATTTTAAGTTGATTTTCTTGAGTTATGATTCTGTTTTTTTCTCTTCCGTTGCTTTGGATTTCTTTCTAAGGGACTTGTATGAATATTCTGTAGCTATTACTTTCTTAATTTCTTTTAGCCCATTTTGCCATATCGGGTTACAGTATTTTTTTTTTCCTTCTGTTTTTGGTGGGCATGTATTTCTGGCATGTTTTCCTTGTCTGTAAATTCTCTGTTTTTTTATAATTTTGACTGGTATTTGACAGTGATACTTTTTTTTACTTACTTTTTAAGTGAAATGAGTTTTCCTATATTTCCTTTTAGAAAAATCAAGCTAGGATAGCTTTTCCAGCTTCCTGTTTCTAGAGCTCCCATCTTTAGTTGTTCTCATTATGTGATAAAAATATGGCCCCCATGCTTTGAAATGTGCTTTCTCTACCCTCCATTTCTGCTTACATGTGGGCATTCTCTTTCCTTTGCCCCAGTTGTCCCTCCCCTGTTTGGATTCTACTTTTAGCAATTTCTCCTCAATTCAGGCTTTGCCCTGGTAGAGAGTGTTTGTTTGCTTTGAGACCAGTATCTAAACCTTCTTCATCTCATGTTGGTCTCCTGCACTCACTTGAGTTAGAACCTGCAGACTCCTTCGTAGTTCCAGCTGATGTTCTCAGGTCAGCCTGCCTTGCTTCCCTGTGAATGTCGGTTGGTTTGGGGGTCTCAGAAGGACCCCTTTTCCTTCCCTCTGTTTCATCTTGCAAAGATGCTGACATCATGTGGGTCCAATAGCTGCTGATGGTTTGTCCCCACCCACTCATAATTTGGGATTTGTGGGGCTCTCTGTCACCTAGTTTTGTTGTAGATCTTGTCTGGTTTTGCTCTGTGTTTTGGATCATGCCTAGAGGCAGAGCCTGAGATAGGGACTCTAGTACATTGATTGATTAACTGGGGGAAGTGCTCTCAGAAGAAAAGGAAGGAGAGAAGCAGGAGACAGCATAGAAAGGAGTAAGCAAAGATGGGATCTCAGCTGAAGAAGAGCATCAGCCTGATCCCATGGCATATTCTGGGGTATGACTCACACAACAGAGGTTGTGCTACCTTAAGTAAGTGGGATCACCTTTCTACCCCTCTTGTCAGCCAGTTATTGGCTGTGGGTAGCCTCTGAGAGGTGCAACTTCCGGGACAAAGGGCTCCCATTGGATCCAGAGAAGGGGGCAGCTGTGAGCTGTTAGTATGGGGGGTGGGTACCTCAGCCCAATAAAGGGATTCTGGGGGGCACCATTAGCATCCCCTACCTCTCCCAGCTACTCTCTCTGTTTTTATAGGGAAACTTGGGGCAGTTCTAAAACCATGTCACTGTCTTTGTCACCTTCCTAGAATCCGAGTTATCCTTTATATATGTAGTCTTTCTTCTTCCAGCACGCACCTGATCCCTTCTTTACACAGAGCCCCTGTCTGAAAGAAACAATCCTACAGTAATAAATTAAGGATTATATAAAGATTTCTCTGAGGCAAGACTTTATGTCTTTTTAGTTCTGAATCCCTAGTGCCTTGAAAAGTGCATATGGTGGGTATTATGAGTTCCTTGGATGAGTTTGACATGGTAGGGGGTACATAGAGGAAAGAAATACACTGCCTGTGGACTTGTTCTTTCCTGACCTTGGAGGAAATCGCTGGCAGGTCCCATGGCTTTGGGGAACCATTCAGTTACAAGGACAGGCTCCTTGTAGTAACTCCAAAGCCTTGTCTCTTTTCTAACTTAAAGCTCCTCCTTCTCCCTTTGAAGGAGCAGAGCTGGGGGAGGGCGCATGGGCTGACTTCACTAGTTCTACAGTCTGTTTTCTTTGTGGCAGTCTGTGGTTTCTGCTCCCCCCACCCCGAGGTTGGAGGAGAGTGAGTAGAAGGAGAGATTGGGATAGGGAATGGGACAGCAGTGAAGAAGTTGTCATGTAGCTGATGCCGTTGCAATTTGAGATTGCTATCCTCTGGGCAGAGTGGAAGTCAAAGCTTACTCTCCCATGAGGTGCTTTTGTGGGTTCCCAGGAGAGCCTGCCCCTTGGGTCTCTGACTATAGACTCTGCTTCTAACCCTCTAGCTATGCATTGGTCTGTGCATATCTCTACACTTTAGGATGATGCCAACCAGCTTCCTTCTGTGGGAACCATATTAATGTCCAGGAAGTTCATTCCTTTGACTCCCCCTGCCAGTGGAGGGGAAGCTTTATTCCGTTCCCCAATATGGAAAACTCCAAACACAGCCTCTTGTCCTGTTGGACTTTTGTTGAGAACCCAACACCATGCCCTGAGTTCACCAGACTTCAGGAGACACATATCGAGCTCTCTGAGGCCTCTTGTGTTTGGCTTGAGATGAGAGGACATACTCCTCAGTCCCTGTTGTGAAGTGGTGCGGTGCAGGGGAGAAGCACAGCCCTCCAACAAATACCCATCGCCAAATCCCCACTCCAACTCCTTCAAACCCCAACCTCATACTTGTAGCCCGGAGATGTGGGATGGGTGAATGCCTGCCAATCCAGTTTAATAGTCCCTTGGCATGTCCTATACAGGCAGGATGGTACCTTAATTTAGGATATCAGGGTGTTGGTCCAACTTCAAGAAAGGAAATTATTTTAATATCCTGTTCTATAGCTGTTCAATAAATATTTCTTTGGTGGCTTACTTGTGCAGGATTATGGTTTTGTTTTTACCTGAGAGAAGCAGGAGAGTTTCTGAGTTAATGAGTTAATGAGTACAGGAGTTAATGAGTACAGAGTTTCTGTTTGGGCTAATAAATTACTAGTTTTAGAAATGGGTGGTATGCTTGTGTCCACCCATTCCCCCAAATCCATATGTTGAAGTCCTAATGCCCAATGTGATGGTATGAGGAAGTGGGGCCTTTGGGTGGTAAGCAGGTCATGAGGGTTGAGCCCTCATGAATGGGATTACTGTCCTTAGAAGAGAGGTCCCAGAGAGCTTGCTAGCCCCTTCCCACCATGTGAGGATACCACAGTGAGGCTGAAACCTGGAAGAGGTTCTCTTACCAGAACATAATTATGTTGGTGCCTTGATCTTGGACTCCCCAGCCTTAGAACTGTGAGAAATAAATTTATGTTCTTTATAAGCCACCTTATCTATAATAGCTTGTTATAACAGCAGCGTCAATGAATTAAGACAGTGCAGTTGGTTACACAACATTGTGAGTGCACTTAATGCCACCTAACTGTACACCTGAATATGATTAAAATGGTAAATTTTATGTTATATATGTTTTACCATGATAAAAAAAATTTTCCTCTTGACCTACGTACCTTACCGCCCCTGGAAAGCACTGGTTTGAGATGAGGTGAGTAATTCAAGAGGGAATCCAAGGTGGCATGATCAGTCAGATTGGCATGATGGAGTGACGCTGTCTTCCATATAGGAGGGAGAATAGCCATGTCCAGGATCTGGTCCAACAAGAGACCATTGCAGAGTGACCCAGTATTGCCAGTCATAGCATGACATTCCATTTTCTCATTGGGATGTCAAGCAACAGGGTCAACCGACACCCATCCCATTGAAGAACAGCCTCTTCTACCACCATCCTGCATTGAGATGTGAATGTCAGACAAGATGTTTCCCTGGACTGCTTGATGTCTCCAGGTGTTATGGGCTGAATTGTGTACCCCCCATCTCCCCAAATTCATAGGTTAAAGTTGTAACTCCCAGTACCTCAGAATGTGACTATGTTTGGAGATAGGGTCTTTCAGGAGGTAATTGAGGTTAAGTGAGGTCATCGGGGTGGGCCTTAATGCAATGTGACTGGTATGTTTATTTATAAAAAGAGATTAGGGCACAGACACGTATAAAGAGAAGACCTTGATTTTGGACTTTTAGCCTCCAGAATTGTGAAAAAATAAATTTCCCTTGTTTAAGCCACCCAGTCTGTGGTACTTTGTGATGGTAACCCTAGCAGACTAGTATGCTGGGTAACTTAAATAATTTACAGCCTAAAGGAAGTTTCTCTGGAATTCTTGAATATTATTTAAAAAGAGGTCATCAGGTCTCAAGTGGGTAATATTTATCACAAAAGAATATGTTGCTCCTGGGAGAATTTCAAGGAAAGATTGGGAAGGTACAGATTTGGGTGAGGCTTTCTTTTAAATTGTATTACTATACTTCACCTACCCTGGCCATGAACATGGTCATGTGTGTGAGTCTGTGTGTATATTTTCAAGACACGGGGAAAGAAGGGGCTGAAGAAGAAGAAAAAAGAACAGACCAGACTCTTCTGTCCATGGTTGCCTTTAATAAGGAAGAGTGACCCAACTGGGATTTTTTATGACTGAATGTCTGTTTGAACTCAACTGGACAGGAATCATCTTTCAAAGCCATTCTGAGTTGCCTTTAACTCTCTCTCTGGAATAGCAACCGCATCAGCAGGAGCTTTTGCAGCTCAGACCAACTCTGTTTCCTTGACAATAAGATCATCCTATGTAGACCCAGGTACTGCTAACCAAGTTAGGTACAGAATAATTTAAAGCCTCAGCACTCTGGATTTGGAAATCAGCTGAAGGAATGACAGTTAAGGTCTGATTTATGCCTTATTTGTCTTGAAGCGGTAAAGGAAAGAATAATTGAGCACATGAGTCTTGGACAAAATTGGTATAAAAGCATATTGGAAAGGATTGTTATATTTCCTGAATCTCGGGATGTTACAGGCTCTGCCTTCATTACCCGGACAGTAGTTTATTTTTTATTTACTTACTTACTTTTAATTTTTATTTTTTTTAGAGAGGGAGAGAGGGCAGGGGAAGGGCAGAGGAGGGGAGAGAGAGAGAGAGAGAGAGAGAGCGAGCACGCGAGCAAGCATCCTCATGCCCAGCACAGAGCCAGACACAGGGCTCAATCTCACAACCCTGAGATCATGACCTGAGCCGAAATCAAGAGTCTGACACTTAACCGACTGAGCCACCTAGGCGCCCCTACCTGACGATATTTTAATATTCATTCTGGTAACTGTTAGTAAAAATGTTTATTCTATGTCTAAAATGCTTCACGCAAGTATATTAGGAACCATTCATAACCAACCCATCCAGGTACCCACCCACCCATGCATCAGTTCACCCACCTGTCCATTCACCCATATACCTACTCATCTACCCATCCACCTATCTGTCCACTCGCCTGTCCATCCACATGCCCATCCATCCATCCATCACCCATACACCCACCCACCTAATCACCCACCTTCCTAATATTTCTCTGATCTAGTAACTTTTCTCCATCCCATTTTTCTTCCCTGCATGTCTGCAGTAGCCCCCTCCCTGGTCTCCTTTCCTCCAGCCTGTCCCATCTTGCATCTTTTTTCCACATTGTACAGCTTGAATGATTTCTCTACACTTCCATTTCCTCATTTGTAATTATTGTACATGGGTTATTGTACATGAGATCATCATTTACTCATCCAACAGCAATGTATTGAGCTCCTACTTCAGGGGTCAGTCTCCATTATAGGCACTGGGGAGAGAGCAGCAAACAAGACAAACAGGTCTTGCCCTCAGGGAGCTTTTGTTCTACGGGCAAGACAGGTGGTAACCACATAACGCACGGTGCAATTTCAGATAGCGACGTGTTTAGAAGAAAAACAGTGATGTACATAAAGGGCTTAGCACCATGTCTAGCACATATAGATGTTAAATTAATGGTAGTTGTCATTAACAGTTATTAATATTATCAGTCTCTCTAAAGCCTTTCGATACTAATTATGATCATCGAGCATTTATTGAGCATTTAATATGAAGCGAGCTATTATGCTGAGCCCTTTAATGGTGGATAGGAAGTGAATATGATTAATTTCCTTATTTTAGATGTGAAAACTGAGGCACAATCCCTCATTGTTTTCGAGGAAATGTCCAAACTCCTTATTTGGGTACTCAAGGCCTTTCCAGCCTCATGTCTTGCTGACCTTGTTGTCTCCTGCCTTTTTACCTTCATTCCTCAAAGCTCAGTCCATGCTCACTCCACTGGGAAGTTTTCCTTGACCGCAGTCCTCCCCATTCCCTGGCGCCCCCCCCCCCAAGGCAGGGTCATGAGCTTTGCCCCTGTGTCCCCACCGTTTTCCATCATGGTTCTCATCATGCGGGACTGCAGCTGTCCACTTTGTGTCTGCTGCCTCTGAGAGAATGCAGGTTCTATGAGGGGGAGAGGGGGTCTTGGCTTTTCTCTTTAACCCCAGCATCCAGTCCAGTGGTGGGCACATAATAAGTGCTCAATATATGAATCCCTGTTTTAATCGTTTCTCTCTGGAGGAAAGGCTTCTTCTTTGAGAGGTTGTGTAGCTCAGAGAGGAGTTGCCTTGGGACCCAGTGTGGGTTAGAAACCCCGGGAAAGCGTGACTCAGCTAGTTACTCATTTCCCTTTGCCCCCACTGGATGGTACAAACAAGATAGAAGGCTGGTAGGAAAATGTTTTGCAGACAAACAAGGTCCAAACAGAGCTGGTTTGTAGCGTTGATAAAAGCATATTTATTTAGGTCTGAATTTAATGTCCTGGCTTGACATGTTTGCCACAGGAAAAAACCCCAGATTTTTCAGAATCTGAATCTGGAAGCCAGGAATAGATTAGAGGATGAAAGAAAAAGGGCTTCTTGACCTTTTTAAATAACAACTTCCCTACAACAATCAAGTATGCCGAGAGCATAGCTTTTGTAACTAAATTGTCTAGTTTAAATTCCCTTTATGCCGCTTACCGGTGTGAGACCCTGAGCACAGTTTTAACTACTCTGTGGTCCTCAGTGTTACCATCTATAAAATGAGGAGATAAAAGTTCTTGGTTCATACGCTCGTTATGAGGATTAAATTAGAAAATACTGTATGTGAAGTGCCTGGTAATACTTGTTTCTTTGTACTTACTTTAATGTGGCTATTAGAAACTTCCAAATCACAAGAGTGGCTTCTGCTCTAATTACACTGGACAGTGTTGTTCAAGACTGGTTGCTGTGAGCATACAGACTGTACTTTCCTAATCTCTGTACAGTCTACGCTTAGTCAGGACATGTGTGCTGAATATGTTCTTGATGAAATGTTTGGCTTCACTGTGATCTTACTTGTAGTTTGTTTAACTCAGAATCATCATTTGATTCATTTTTTGCCTTGATTGTGGTTCAGATGGGGGGTACTCCTTTTCCGATGCCTCAGCCTCGGGAGGGTGGGTTGGAAACCGCAGAAGCAAAAAAGTTCGCACCACCACTCTCCACCCCATCAGGCCGGCCCAGAAACCCAGATGGTGGCCCCCAGAGGGACACCTCCAGGACAGATTTGCATCCAGGAGGTGAATGGTCTGGCTTCAGGAAAGAGAATCTATTCCAGAGGAAGTTAGAGAGTAGATTCTGTTCCAGAGAGGAGTGTTGCCCCAGGCACTTCCAGAAAAAACTGGAGAAGCAGCAGATGGGGAATGAATATTGGGCATGATATGACGGTTCTCATTCAATTAAAATAGCAAATGGGAAAGTAATAGGAACAGGGTGTTTAGTGGTGGGCTTCAGATGAAGACCAGGCTGAGTGAGCAGAAGATCAAAGCAACATTATTATCTCATGTGGGAAAGACATGGCCATGAATTTTTTTTCCACTTAAGAAAGTTTTTTCCCTTCTTAGTCTTTTGTAGGAGTTGATATTGACTTATATTTGACATGTCTAGTAACCATTTATAGTTGCTATTAAAAGAAACTTTTAAAATAACTATGAAAAGTCAGGTACCATTTTCCCTCCTGGGTTTCTTAGTTTTTAAGTCCTGAATGTTCTGTCAGCCCTCTGGGTCTGCCCAATTGCCTGCCAGGCAGGTCAGGAATCCCTGGGTGACTGGGATGGAAGGAGCTAGGAGGAGCCAGTCAACTCAAGGGCAAATATATACCTGTCCCTGAGGCAATGAGGGGTGGGTCCTGGAAACAGTGTGCAGTGACTCAAGGGGCCTCATCTTTCTCAGGAATCCTTTGGTTCCAAGGATCGGAAACCCAATTAGATTTGTTGAGGGAAAAGGACTTATTGGGCAGACTTTGTGAAATCTCATAGGACCCCAGGGCATTAGGGAGCAGGATTGTTGTCAGGCCTCCATTTTGTTAGAGATGGTTCTCTCATCTCTTCCATGATTCTTTCTGCTGAGTAATTTCCTCTCCTAGGAGTACTGCAGTCTGTTTAACTCAGTAATTTCCTCTCCTGCATTTTCCTCTCTCTTGATTTCAGCATGGCTTTGGCCTGCCATAGAGCCCACACCAGGCCTGACTCAGGCGTTGTGGGCTCAGACCCCACCAATCCCTGATGATCATATCTGTTTGTGGTAGGAATTGAATAAAGGAAAATCTTGATTTTTTTTTTTTTTTTGGTGGTGGAGGTGGTGGTGGGGATTGGATGTTTTACCACCTCTCACCAACTTAACAATTGTGTAAGACCTATGTTCCTAGTTTTTAATAGTTTTTAATATAAATCTTTTATGTGGAAATAAATTTTTGTTGGGAAAGCCCCAGCTGAGAGCTATGCCCTATGGTGTGTGACCTCTAAAAATAGACTCATCTTGGTAGTGGTTACTGTTTATTACTTCCCAATATAAATTTTTCTCCTTAACAGAACCCTAATTTTGTTTATATAGTCTTCCAACGACAGCTTTAAGAGTAGACCTAGATCAGGGATCAGCAAACTTTTCCAGAAAAAGGCCAAAGAGTAAATACTTTAAGCTTTTGGTGGTGAGGGGGGTTGAATATGGGTTCTGTCACAACTAGTTGTGTGACAACTGTGTTGTAGTGTAAAACCAACCATAGACAATATGTAAATGAATGAGTGTGTCTGTGTTCCAATAAAACTTTATTTATAAAATCAGTCAGTGAGCCAAACTGTGGCTTGCCAACCCTAATCTAGATTACTCTAGGGCAGGATTTCTCAATCTCAGCGCTATCAACATTTTGGACCAGGTAATTCTTTGTTGTCAGGGACTGTTTTGTGCATTATAGTATGTTTAGCAGCATTCCTAACTTCTACCCACTAGACACCAGTAGCCTCTCACCCCCAGTGTGACAGCTAAAAATGTTTTGGAGCATTGCCAAATGTCCCTGGGGCATTTCCCTGGTGACTGTTATTGGTTTGGGGTAGTCATATGAACTTGATCTAGTCCAAGTGGTAAAGGGCTTATAGTCCACAGTTTGGAGAGGTTCTGTGTCCCTCCCGTGAGACTTACACAAGAAAGCGTCAGCACCAAGTGCTACCCACAACCGTCTTACAACCACGGCAGGCATCAGACTCTGGATGGAATCTGCCCTGTGGATGGCAGAGCTTAGGGACAAGAATTTAAGACCTCTTTGAGCAGCTGAATCAACCAGACCTGAAACCCTCCTTACATATGGACTTCCTGATGGATAAGATGACACATTTCCTTATTGTTTTAGATGGAGTTTGTCAGGCATATTCAGGGAGGTAATTTGCCAATGTGCACAGAAAGATTTCAATGTGTTAACCTCTAGTATCCCTGTGTTTGTGTGTGATGGCTGGATGTCAGTCATGCAGCCCACAGGACGGCAGGGGCTGTGATTAGTGTCAACTTAGTATCGCCGTGTTTCCTTTTGGCTCCACACAGGCCTTGGAGCATTATCTTAATACCCGGCCCCCTGCAAACATGGCTTCTTTCTGGCTGTACTGTGGTGGGAGTTCTCTGTGAACTTGTTCAGCAGTGTGGGTCTTTTAGAGGAGCTTAGGCTGCCTGATAGGTTATAGAGAATTTTTTAGCGGTATCTTCCTGGGAAGGAGATTTGATCAGAAAACAGTGGCAGTGTTTGGCCTGATACATGGGCGTCAGGTTCCGAATTGCAAACACAGTGGCTACGAAGATAACAGGAAACCAATTTCTCTCAATTCAAATCACAGTTCCTCTTGGGATCATGCCCTTACTGCTTTCAAGTCTCCCTTGTCTTCTCGCCCCACCCCCCTCCCAGCCTTCCCCTCCAGTTCTTGGCTGCTACTGAGGTGGTAAAAATGCACGTAGAACGACATCCATAAAAAGAAGACTTCTAAGAAGGTTTTCACGGCAAGCTATTGAGTGATGTTGAAAAGGCTCCTGGACTTAGGCTGAGAGGCCCTGGCTTCAGAATTTGGTTCTGAGCTTGCAGGTCATTTCACTTTGCTGAGCCTCAGTTTACTCATCTGTGGGAATGGGTAGAGTCGTATGTACCCATCTACTGAATGAGATAATGTTCGTGGAAGAGTTTAATGAGGCAGGAAATCAGTGGAGAGCTACTTGAACAGAACAGGGGTGTGATCAGTGGATACTTCAGGCCTACATTCTTCTCCCTTTCTGTTTGGTGGTATCTATCATTCGATTGCGGTTGAGGTTTCCCGACTCTGGGCTGAGATTAATGGGATGTACAGAAGTGGGGTGTTTGCGGGATATTGGCGAAGACATGGCTCTAGGCAGTGGTCTCAGGGCCAGGTGGCAGGGGCACCTCTAGGCATCTTCCCAGGCCTCACAGACAACTATTGGCAGTCCCGGGGTCCTCAGGGCCCACAAGAAGGAGAAAATACCGCCAGCTGGTCCTCTAAATGGGAAGCAAAGGGATGGGAGTTGGCTTTATAATCTGCCAGTCCTGAGTTTGAACCCTCCTCTGCCATTGATTCGCTGTGTAAGCCTTGGGAAAATTAGTTAACCTCTCTATGCTCCATCACTAAAATGGTGATAATGATAGGCCTTTCATCATGGTATTTGAGAGAATTGCGTAAAGTATATGCCTGGTCCATAAGGAGTGTGCAAAAATTGCCAGCTTTGGTTTTTACTTTTATTATTTGAAAGCTTCCTCCTTTTAGATTTCCTAAAATGCCCCAAGGGCTTATTATGGAATGTGGTTGTTAGGGTGAAGGGGGGAAAGAGTGGTAAAGATGTTGACTTGAGGACAAACTATCTGGATAAAACTGTAAAAGCTGCCAGGCTCTGGCCACGTTTGCTACATTTCATCACCTGCTCCTGAAAGCCAGCTCGGGTCCTTCCACCTCCTTCAGCCTTTACACTCAGCCCATCGCTAAGTTCTGCTGTTGGTTTTCCCCCAAACGTATCCTGAATGAGGCCTGTTTCTCCATCTCCCTTGCTTCCAGCCCTGCTGGAGCCACCATGGTCTCTCGTCTAAACCCTGGCAGCGGCTTCCTTGCTGGTCTCGGCTTCTGTCTTCCCGCCACCCACTCTCCCCACAACAGCTGGAGGGGAGGTTTGAAAATGTAAATCAGAGCACATCTCCAGCTCCTTGAAACCCTCCAGTGACTTCCCACTGCACCTAGAATAACAGCCAACATTTCCCATGGTCTGGTGGAAAATGTTCTCGAACCACCCCCTTGCGGTGGCTCAATTTTTCTCATTTTTCAGGTCTTCATTTATAAGTTGTCTCTGACCTGTTTAAGTTGGGTGCTTCTCGTCCTCTTTGCCTCCACAGTTACAGCTGGTAATGACAGACCTATTTGTGTGTTTTTTCATGCAGTACCTGCCCTTCCTATTGTACTGTAAGGAACGCAGGGGTGGTGTCTGTCTTGTTTACCACTCTGTCCTTGTACCTGGAGCGTAGTAGGTACTTCATAATATCTGGTCTGGTGAATGAATGGCATCAGGCCAGTGATGCTGTTTGTCTTTCTTCACGTCACGCCTTCCGAGGGGGGGGCAGCTCTGTATACAGGTGCTGTGGAGTGCTTAATAATTGGCTTCTCTCTCCATATGGTAAGAGGCAAAAGAGCTTAGTGGTTAAATATGTGCACTCTGATAGCCAGACTCTCCGGGTTCAAATCCCAGCTCTGCCCCTTGTTACCTGTGTGCCCTCTAGCAAGTTACTTAGCCTCTCTTTGACTTGGTTTCTCCTTTGTCAAATAGGGATTTATCAGTATCTGCCTATGAGGGCGAATTAAGATGATGTTTGTGAAACCACTGGCAAGTGTCTGCCTCGTTGATGTGCTGAGCCATGGTGGCTGTGATTATCCAGTTTGCATGTGTTGACATTTCCCTTTCTGTGTGAGTTTTACCCCTTCTCTTTCTAATTTTTTGAAGTCAAAGCACTATTTATTTGACTCCACTTTGAGCATCTATTTCCTGTTCTACTCTGGGCATCAGAAATGATCCCACAGATACAGTTCCTGTTCTCATAGGGCTTACATATCAGCAGGGAATACAGGCTTTGAACAAATAATTATAGGTGAGATGAGTGAAATGAAAAAGAAATAGTGTGCAGGGAGAATAAATTCCAGGGGAATGAAAACTCTTGTGTGTGTGTGGGGGGTTGGGGTCAAAGAAGTTCTACTCAAGAATGTAGATCTATGCTGAAGATAGAGCTAAAGATCTACCCAGGAGATAGAAGGGGCTATAAGGGTGGGGTGGGGCAAGGGGAGAGTATGCCAAGCAGAAGGAACAGCTTGTGCAAAGGTCCTGAGGCTGCAGAGAATAGGGCCCATTCATTACTAATATGTGCAAATAAGTACATAGTTGGAAAACCTGGTTATGGAAAACAATTGTTTTTTCAGTGATCTCCCCAAAGAAGACCCAGAGATAAAGATTTGAATATAAGAACTTTATCTGGGGGGTGATTCTGAATGGAGAGGTGAGACTGGGAAAGGATGCAAAATCAAAGTTACTACTATGGGCAGGTGGGGAACTGTGGGGGCCAGTGTCAAACATGCATCTCAGTTGTCCCACCCAATGGATGATGGAGCTGGGGTATTTATACATCACCTTCCATTAGTCATTGTTGGAGGGCTGCTCTCAGTGGGGGTTGGGGGGCATTAATTCCCTGGCACTTCCGTCCTGCCATGTGTATGAGCAAAAGTGGATTCCAGTCACCAGAGAAAGCTGTCAAGCAAATGAGAGCAGGTGCTGGCTCTATTGGAAGTTGGGCCAGTATGGTAAAAGGTGAGGGGACCTGGCAGGGAACCAGTGCATCTGCTATACACCCCAAGCCCCTTTAATGCTTGAAGCTTTTGGGGTCAGCATGTGAAGCCCCTTATGAGCTACTGAGAAAGATTTTGGACTCTCCTTTGGGGAGCCACTGTTGGCTTTTAAGCTAAAGTGAGGCTTAATCAGACCTACGACTTAGATGATTGTGGTCCTTGGGTGGAGAATGAACTGTTGTGGCGAAGGAGCAGAGAGAGAATTTGGGAGGCAGTCATGGCTCTCTGGGCAAGAGATGATGGTGGCTTAGAGCAGGTGGGGTGGGGCTAGAGAGGGTTAGGAGCCGGAATAGACCAGATTGAGTTAGAGTCTGCATCCGAGGAAGGTGGCAGCCCTTTTCCATAATATCTTCCTTATGCTAAATTAGATGCAGGTGTCTCTGAGACTTGGCAAGTGGGGCTGTAATTTTCCCATGCCCCCCACCCTCCAACCCCTTACCTGATAAAGCTCCGTCATCTGCTGCAGTCCCGCTGCCCACTTTTCACAGCACTTTCCAGACTGCTGGGGCCAGCATAAAATAAAAAGCCCCTATTTCCCACCTTGCCAGCTTCCCTTCTGCCTTGCCCACCCTGCTGTGCCTAGCAAGGCTTGGCTCCAGTACCAGCTTCTGAACCAGCATTATTGTCAAGGAATGTGGAAGCAGCCAGGCCAGGGAGCAAGGGGCGGGGATGAGCATCCCATTTGCCATCTGTGGCTCAAGTGAGAGCCATGTTGATGAGATCCAGGACCATCCCTGTGTGATCTGGAGAATGCATTTCAGCTGAGCTGGCAAGGGGATGTCATCTCTGGGCTCATGTGGGTGTCCTGTGGGGTCACTGTGTTCTCCGAGTGTGGGGCTGGAATGAGGGGTCTAGAGGTCTGCTTTGTCCCCAACCCAAGTTCCTCTGCCGGGTCCTGCTGGGCACGAAATGCTGCCATGCTGTTCTTGCAGCTCTAGAATGGTGCCAGCCCTGGCCAGACATATCCTCGTTAAAAATCACTCGATTACCATTCGACCATAAACACTTTATATTAAGATTTCCCTAATTTAAAGATACCTTAAGGGTCATTCATTTAACAAATCTTGATTTCTGGAAAATTTCTCTTCTGAGTAAAGCCCACCCCCACCCCAATTCCACACTCCAATCACAAGGGCGCCAAGAGAGCTGTTGTTACTGCAATGAGCCTCGCCTTTGGCCTTAGATGCATAGACCCCAGACCCACACTGGGCCCCTTAGAATGGTCCCCTGGGGGTCTGGCCTGAGAATAGAGAGGGAAAGGCAGTCCCTTGTACCTGAAACTGTAATGTATGGAAAATGGTGAATGGCTGGTTTTTGCCCAAGAAGACTGGGAGAGATAGCAATCTGTTTCAGGAGGAGGGGAAGAGAGATAGAGAGAGAGAGAGAGAGAAAGCAATCTGTTTCGGGAGGAGAGAGAGAGAGGGAGAGAGAGAAAGAAGACACCTAGATTGCTAATTCTTCCTGGTCTGGCTATTTCCTATTCTTTTAGTTCCATGAAACCCCCCAATATTCTTATAATAAATTTGCCCTTTTCGCTTATGCTTGGTTAAGGTGAGTGTCTTTTATGTGGACGAGAGGGGGAAAATATCTCTGCCCACAGACTGGCAACGTTTTGGAACACTTTAAAGAGTTAAAGAGAAAGTTCATCTCAACTCCTGGTCCCAGAAATGTTTAGAGCCACCCTGGAAAGAGACCCTGTGCCCATGAGCAGCTCCTCCCCACTCATCCCTGCAGCATGCCCGCCCCAGGCCCTGGTAGCTGCTCATCTCCTCTCTGTATCTGTAGATTTGCCTACTCTGGCATTTCTTATAAACGAAATTGTACACTGTGTGGCCTTTTGTGTCTGCCTTCTTTCCCTTAGCATCACGTGTTCAAGGTTCATCTGTGTTAGAGCACGTATTAGTGCTTTGTTCCATTTATGGCTGAATCCTATTTCACTGAATAGGGAGACTGCATTTTGTTTATCCATTCATCAGATGATGGACGTCTGAGTTGTTTCTTCCTTTTGGTTATTGTGACTAGTGTTGCTATGAACACTTAAAATAGCAGGTCAGAGCATGTCACTCCTATGCTGACTCCCTCATGTCTTCCAAGCTTAGAATAAACTCACAAGCTTTCACCATGGCCCAGAGGGCCCTACCTGACCTGGCTCCTGCCTCCCTCTCTGACTCCTCTCTTCTCTTTGCTATTCCTTGAACACACCAAGATGGGAATGATCTCTCCCTAGGTATTCCCAGGACTCTCTCCTTTACTTTGCTGACGTCTCTAATCACATATATCACTTCCTCAGAGAGGCCTCCTCGTCCATCACTCCTGACCTTGCTATATTCTTCTTCATAGGGTTTCCTATAAGTGACGTTGTATTACTTTTGTGCTTGCCTTTTTGTGTTTTTTCCCCCCTAAAATGTAAATTCTATGATAGGTGGGACCTTTTTCACTGCTGTATCCTCTGTACTTGGCACATAGTAGGAACTCAACCAGTATTTGTCAAATGAGAGAATGAATGAATGAATGAATGAATGAATGAATGAATGAAAAGACAGGACCTTGCAGATGACATATGAGAAACTGAGGCCCAGGGAGGGGCAGGGCCTGGCTGAGTTTACATGGCCAACTTGCTGTCCTAATTCCAGTCCTGTATTTGCTCTTCCAGACTCCCCTTCCCTCAGATATTTGGATGCTGGTAGTTTATGCTAATTCCAGTCACCCCTACTTGGGACTACTTCCTGCTAAACCAGTTAGCAAATTGGAATCTCAAATTGTTCAAATTGGGTACCTCTCACAATTTCTTTACCTCTCCAGCTGCCCCTCCCATCATTTCCCAACACACATCCTACCTTTCCACCCTTCTGAGGTATTTGCAGGTTCTCGAACACTGGATGTTCCCTCATGCCTCCACACCTTTGCCCATGCTGTTCCCTCTGTCTGGACACTCTCCTCACAACCACCTTCTATAGGTGGCCAACTCAGACTCATTTTCATGACTCAGATGGCCTTCTATACCTTTAGGAAGACTTTCCTAACATGCTCTTCCAGCCGGACTGAACAGGAAGCCTCTCCACTGCATACCGAACACCCTGTTATAACCACATCACTCTACTGAGATTGACCAGGTCTCCTCTCTATTGTAGACCCTGAGTCTACAATGACAGGGTCATGCCTTTCAAACTGAGACTTTGGAGCACGTGGGTGGCTCAGTCAATTAAGCATCTGCCTTCAGCTCAGGTCATGATCCTGGGGACCTGGGATTGAGCCCCGCGTCTGGGCTTCCTGCTTGGCAGGGAGCCTGCTTCTTCCTCTCCTTCTGCCTGCCACTCCCCCTGCTTGTGGTCTCTCTCTCTCTCTCTCTCTGTCAAATAAGGAAATAAAATCTTCAAACAACAACGACAACAACAACAGCAGCAACAACAACAACTTTATCCCCAACCTCCTGCATAGGGTCTGGCACAGTGAAGGCACTCAGCAGCTGTGGGCTTATGTGAGTTTCTTTGTTTTTTGATCAAAGGAAGAGAAGTGGATGCAGCAGAGACCCATAGCCCTCCAACCTTCCAGTGTGCTCCAGCCAATTTTTGACTGCCACAATCCATGTCTGTTCCAGAATGGCCAGGATTCAAACTGCCTGTGAGAGGTAGGCCAGAGGGTAAACATTAACACCTTGTGCTTCAAGAGCAGCCCTCAACCAATGACTCTTGGGAGTTGATGTATAAATACCCCAGCTGTCTCTCTCCTTGGGCGTATTATTTCATCTGAGACCTGAATGATGAATAGGAGGGAAAAGATGTGTTTTGCACCTGTCCTCAGGGTCTCCTCATGGAGAAACAATGGGATTAGGCTCCTCTTGCCCTCTGTGGTAGCCTGCTGTTTCCTCGCTTCTATACTGGTGTTTCCTCCACTTCATAAATGTACCGCTTTCACTCGATTTCTTGTCCAGTCTAGTAGAATGGTCAGAATGCCGACACCCCAGCCAAAGGCCCCAGCATGGGTGTGTTCCTTTTTTCCTCAGGACCATGATGACACCAGCCTGAATGTATCGGCCAACCAAATGAGCTCATAAATGCCAATTAGTTACATTGATGAGCAATGTTTATGGGTTCCTGCAGATCAATTCATAAATATTATAAATTGCAACAATTTCTAAATAATGCCCTGTGACTAATGGCTCTGGTTGTAGTGGATTTTATCACTTTGTTGAGTACCTAATCGTCCTCAGCATCACTGAATGTTTTTGTGACCTGCAACAACATGACAATGACTCAGAGTCCAGCAGCTCCAAGGTCAAAGAGATTGACTTTCTAGCTTCTCTTCTAGGTGACAGTGATCCTGGTATTTTAATTTTTAGTGGTCTAATCTTTTGTGCATGTGCGTGTGTGTGTGTGCGTTTGGTGGTGGAAAGCTGTCCTTTTCCACTGACTTAGGAAATATCATGTATTCTGGCTTTTACCTATTGTTTCAGAGGCTCATTCATTCATTCAACAGATATTTATTTATGGAGCTCTTTCTGTGTGCCCAACACTGTGTGAATGCTGGGAATATAGTGGTGTGTTGGCCAGGATAGGCAAGGTTGTGCTGTTACAAGTTAGCTTTGAAATCCCAGGAGCTTAAAATGACAAAGGTGTTTTTCCTCATTCATGCTACACATTCACTGTAGATCAACAGAAGACAGTCCTCCATGTAGTCACTTAGGGATCCAGGCTAATGGAATCTTGCCAATCACTGCATAGGGGAATTGACAACTGGAGAGTTACCGTGCCAGCTTTTCTATGTGTTAGCCCAGAAGTGACATGTATCACTTCTGTACTCAGCTTATGGGCCAAAATTAGTCACATGGCCCTAGTTAATAGCAAAGGAGGCTGGGAAATGTGGAGGGAGCACATGGAATATTTGGTGTGCTTAACTCTCCCTAGAGAGCTTGTGTTGTAGCTTGGATTGTAGGAGAAGGTTGGGGTCAAACAAATTATTACATAAATAATTGTTTAACAGTAAGTGGGGTGAAGGCTACAAAGGAGAATTTGAGATGCTATGAGCGTGTAAAATAGGAGACCTGATGCCTTCTAAATGGTCTGGGATGGCTTCCCAAGGAAGGGGTGTTTCAGCTGAGATCTGAAAAGTGGATAGGTGCTGGTCAGAGGGAGTGAGGCACCCAGCTGTCTCACAAGAGAGATGACTTCAGGCTCTACCCTCAAAGAACTTACAGTGTAGGTTGGGAGATAAGAAATATATAGAAATAATGATAATACCAGTTAGCTGCCAATGGCAGCCTACATCATTGGACATATGCTGTGTTAAGTGCTTTCTGTGCATTATTTCTTTTAATCTGCCCTTGCAATAGGTTTAGAAACACACTGCCCAGCATGTGTTTGCGTAGGACTTGAACTTGTGTGTGCACCTGAAGTTCATGCTCTTTACCACTGTGTGCCACTCCCACCAGGGTGATTGCCTGGCAACTGACCAGTTTAGCTCAGTGCTCAGTGACTGATGGGGTATAAGTCACCGAATCTCCCCAGACCTCAGTTCATCATGAAGATGAGAGCATTTGGCTAGATCAGAGCTTTTCAAACATATTTTAATGTAGTGGAATATTTTTAAAAATGCAAGCCAATATATAAAACAGGTAGAAGAGGTTAGTAACCTGGGGAGGATCCCTAAACCTTACCCTAACATCTTCCCATCTTCTTTATCAGTCCCTGGGGCCCCACTGAGGGTCCTGGCATGTGGTAAGTGCTCAGTGAACTACTGAACCATCTAAAGTTACTTCCAGCCCTCAAGTCTGCTGAGTGTTCCCAGTATCACAATTAGCTGTGGCTATTTGATTATAACAACAAACTCCCTTCTTGTCCATTGTGGTAGGTAGAATAATGACCTTCTACCAACCTCCCACCACCACTCAAGGATATCCACATCCTAATCCCAGAAACCTGTAAATGTTACCTTTGATGGCAAAACAGACTTTGCAGGTAAGGTAGAGTTAAGGATCTTGCGAATGGAGGATTGTACTGGATCATCTTGGTGGACCCAATATAACCTCAGTGGTCCTTGTAAGAGGGGACAGGTAAATCAGAGAAGGTGATGTGGAGTTGGAAGTAAAGGTCAGAGAGAGAGAAAGAGAGAGAGGTTTGAAGATGCTACACTGCTATTTTTGAAGATGGAAAAAGGGGCCACAAACCAAGGAATGTGGGCTGTTTGCTCCAGAAGGAACAAAGCTCTGCTGACTCCTTGAATTAAGTCCTGTAAGACTCATTTTGTACTTCTGACCTCCACAACTGTCAGATAACACATTTGAGTTGTTTTAAGCCCCTAAGTGTATGATAATTTGTTACAGCAGCAACAGGAGACTCATACATTCCTCTGAGACAAGAATCTAACCCACACTGCAAGTTGCTTCTGTCTGTGTTAAGAGCCAGCCGATTAATTGTAACTACCACGTGCCAGCCACTATGCTTTGTGCTTTATGTCTCTTATGCAATTCTCCAAGCAGCCCTGTGAGTAGAGACTGTCATGTCCCTTTAGTAAAGATGAGAAAACCGGGGCTCTAAAGATGAGAAAAGTTCAGGGTCACACAGGTGAGCATCTTTCCAACCATCACCTTGAACTCTATCAGGTAAATTGATTATCTTTGTTTAATTAAGGTTTTTTTGTTCTTTCGTTTGGAACATATTCCTCCATTTCTTCATTTTGTTTGACTCTCTGTGTTGTGGTTATGCATTAGATAAAACAGCCACCTCTCCCAGTCTTGAAGGAGTGGCCTTGTATAGGATATGAACCTTCTCGTTCAACCCTGCCCTAGCTCTCAGTTATTTCTCAAACCTGTGTGACTGTCCAAGTAGCCTGTTTTATTTTTATGGCTCCCAGTAGTCGAGGGTGTGCCAAGACATGTCAGTGTCCCAAAGGGCAGGATCTCAGTCTGCACCTGGACTCAGGCTGATTAGAAGTCAGACCATCAGGCAGCAGCTCTTAAGGTATGCAAATGTATACAGTCCTGGTAAGCCCCGTGAGCCACTAGAACCAGGCAATGTAGAGGTGTCCCTTAGCAATACATGCAAAAATTGGGGCACCACACAAGGGTGTAAAATGCCTTTCCAGGAGATACCAGCTAGTGGAGCAAGGCAGGGAGACACAGATTGTGTCCATCAGCCTGTGTTCCCTGAGAGCTCCTCCACAGGCTCCTCGCTGTGTGCCAGACCAGTATCCTGCCCCTCAGGCTGAAGCTCCTGCGCAAGCAAATACGCCTCTTTCTCAGAAAGACTGGGGGTGTGTTTGTTTGCTTTCTGTGCAGTGCTCTGGGGGAGGTAGCCTGCCGAGGAATGTCTCTGATTGTTACAGTCTTGTGGGACCTAGGCTGGCAAACTCCTCTGGCCTCTAGAGCCAGGTGATAAAGAGGTGTCCCTTGGGCAGGCACAAATACCAGGGCACTGGATGCACGTAAAAGCTCTGTCTGGGAGCTGTTGGTGCTCTGGAGCATGGCAGGGCAGAGCTGAAGATGGTACCCACCAGCCAGCAGGTCTGTGCAAAATCAGACACCTGCCCTTCAGGCTGCCACTTGGAGATGAGCAAATGAGCCTCATTCAGAAAAAGTCTGGGCACCTCTCCATCAGCTTCCTGTGCACTGGGCCTGGGGTGGTGGGTCCACCAGCCCGTTCTCAGATCCCTGTAGTCTTGTGGATCTAAGGGATGTCAGCTTTCAAAGCTAGATGTTTTGGGGGCTTGGCCCTCAACTGGAAGTCAAAGTTGGGGTGCCTGACATGTGCTTCAAACCCTTTGCTTCTCAGGGAGCAGCTCTGGGTTTTGAGTCCCCTCCTGATTAGGGATTGCTGTGCCGGCGATGGGGTTTGTGGCGACATTGGGTCCCAGCCTCTCCGCCTGGATGAAGGTCTTCTCTTGTTTGAAGATGAACAGGTTTTTCCTACAAGTGGACCCACCTGTCCTGTGTTCTTCAGCACACCTCTAGGCACTGCCTTCCAAGGTCTTATCCCAGAATTCATCCTGTGTCCTGGCTCCTCTTCATAGATTCTTTGTCTATAATCTTGTTCAGGTATATATATCCTTTAAAAAAGAAGGATCCTTTCTGTGAAATTTGCTCTCCTCTTTGGCTACTTTATTCCCATGTTTCTTGTCTTCTTAAAAAATATCTGTAGCCTCCATTTCACTGCCCACTCAACTCCCCCCTACCCCGCCCCGGTAAATTTGCATCCGCACCTCACCCTACCCACATTATTCTGTTGCTTCCAAACTTTCAAAGGCCACCGAAGATCTTGCAAATGCAACTCTCCATTCTCCTCCTTGCTTCTCAATTTCCTTCACTCCTGCAGCACGTTCTGTCTTTTCCTTTGCAAAAATCTTTCCCTGCTTTTCATGACACTGTTCTGCCGTCTTTATAAACTTTATTCATTTTTCTCCTTCAAAACTCACTTCTTCTAGGCCCCTGGGTGGCTCAGTTGATTAAGTGTCTGCCGTCAGCTCAGGTCATGATCCTGGAGTCCCAGGATCGAGTCCCTCAAGGGGCTCCCCGCTGAGTGGGGAGTCTGCTTCTCCCTCTGACCCTCCCCCCTCTCCTGCTTTCTCTCTCACTCTCTCTCAAATAAATAAATAAATAAATAAAATCTTAAAAAAAAAAAAGAAACAACCCTCATTTCTTCCTCTCTGCCAAGAACAAGTGCTCTTCATGGGTTCATGCTTATCACTCTTCTTGCTGGCTACACCTTTGCTTCTGAAGCCTGGCTGTACCTTAGACTCACCTGGGGAGTTTCAAAAAAATACTGATGCCCCTAGTTTTAGGGCAGGGAAACTCTTCTGTGTGAGACTACAATGGTGGATATGTGGCTTTCCTTTTTTACTGAAGTATAATTGACATACCATATTATATTAGTTTCAGGCATACAACATAGTGATTTGATATTTATATGCAGTATGAAATGATCACCATGGTAAGTATAGTTGCCATCTGTCACCTTACGAAGTTTTTACAATATTGCTGTGTTCCCTACGCTGCACATTACATCCCCATGTCTTATTTACTTTATAACTGGAAGATTGTACCTCTAATTTCTTTCATCTGTTTGTCCATCCCTCCACCCCGCTCCCCTTCGGCAGCCATCAGTTTGTTCTCTGTATCTCTGAATCTGTTTCTGTTTTGTTTGTTCCTTTGTTTTGCTTTGTAGATTCCACATATGAGTGAAGTCATGCAGTAATTGTCTTTCTCCCTCTGACTATTTCACTTAGCATCATACCAGCTGTATCCATCCATAGTACTCATTTTATGACTCAGTAATATTCCATTGTGTGTATATATGTATAGACATACTACATCTTTATCCATTCATCTATCGATGGACACTCAAGTTGCTGCCGTATCTTGCCTCTTGTAAATAACGCTGTGATGAGCACAGGGGTGCATATGTCTTTTCAAATTGGTGTTTTCTTTTTCTTCAGATAAATACCCAGAAGTGGAATTGCTGGATCGTATGGTGATTCTATTCTATTTTTAAAGGAACCTCCATACTGCTTTCCATAATGGCTGTGCCAATTCACATTCCTGCGGACAGTGCACGAGGGGTCCCTTTTCGCCATATCCTCGCCAACAGTTGTTATTTCTTATCTTTTGATAATAGCCACCCTGACAGGTGTGAGGTGATATCTCATTGTGGTTTTGATTTGCACTTCCCTGATGGTGAGTGATGATGGACATGTTTTCATGTGCCTCTTGGTCATCTATATGTTGTTTTTGAAAAAATATCTATTCAGGTCCTCTGCCCGTTTTTAATTGGATTGGTTTTTTTTGATATTGAGTTGTATGAGTTCTTTATATATTTTGGATGTTAACCCCTTACTGGATATATCATTTACAAATATCTTCTCTCATTTCAGAAGGTTGCCTTTTCATTTTGTTGATGGTTTCCTTTGCTGCGCAAAAGTGTTTTAGTTCGATGTGGTCCCATTTTTTTCTTATTAATTAAATAAATAATTATTTTTAAAAAGTAGGCGCCATATTCAATGTGGGGCTTGAACTCACGACCCCAAGATTAAGAGTCACGTGCTCTATGGAGTGAGTCAGCCAGTCGCCTGGCTGTGCTCCCATTTAAAAATTTTTACTTTTGTTGTTCTTACCTGGGGAGATAGATTTAAAAAAATATTGCTAAGGCTGATGTCAAAGAGCTTACTGCCTATGTTTTCTCCTAGGAGTTTTATAGTTTCAGGTCTCACATCTAGGTCTTTAATCCATTTTGAGTTTATTTTTGTGTATGGTATAAGAAAGTGGTCAGTTTCATTCTTTTGCACATAGCTGACCAGTTTTCCCAATACCATTTGTTGAAGAGACTGTCTTTTCCCGATTGTACATTCTTGTCTCCCTAGTCATAGGTTAATTGACAATATAAGCATGGGTTTATTTCTGGGCTCTCTATTATGTTCCACTGATCTGTATGTCTGCTATTATACCAGGACCATATGGTTTTTTGTTTGTGTTTTTGTTTTGGACCATACTGTTTTGATTACCATAGCTTTGGAGTATAGTTGGAAATCTGGGAGTGTGATGCCTTCACCTTTGTTCTTTCTCAGCATTGCTTTGGCTGTTTGGGGCCTTTTGTGGTTCCATACAAATTTTAGGATTATTTGTTTTAGTTCTGTGAAAAATGCTATTGGTATTTTGATAGGGATTGCATTGAATCTGAGGTACATGTCTTTATACATTTGTCAAAACCATAGAATGTGCAATACCAAGAGTGAACCCTAATGGAAACTATGTACTTTGGGTGATAATGATATGTCAGTGTTGGTTCCCTGACTGTCACAAATATACCACTCTAATGGGGGCTGTTGATGGTAGCAGGGGCTCTGTGTGTGTGTGGGGGGGGGCATATGTGGAAACTCTCTGTACTTTTTGCTTACTTTTGCTTGTGAACCTGAAACTGTTCTTTTAAAAAAATCTATTATTTAAAAAATGCTGATGCACAGGCCGTACGACCAGAAGTTTTGACTGACTTGACACAGTTGATGCTAAGATGCAAGGTTGAGAAATGCCAGGCAGGACTCTCTTCCTGAGGATTTTTCTCTCTGTGTAGCTCCACTGATCACTTGAAGGAAATCCCCAAATTTAAGTTTCCAACCCCTGCTCTTTTCCCTGATTCCTAGGTCTCTAACCTTCAATTGTATGGATGTGTGAGATCCTGTCAAACTCAACGTTCTTTTTCATTTTCCAGATTCCTCTTGTGTCGTCCCATTTTTTGATTGGCACACCCATCATTGGCCTGGCTGTTCAGGTTCTGTAAACCTCAGAACCCCAGCAACAGGGACTCTGTGAGTTCCGGTCTCCAACTACTCCCCAGGCAGAACCCCCTCACCCTCCCTTCCTGCCTCTGTGTGAACCTTTCTAGCCACGGAAGCTCAGTCCTTGGCTAGGATCATGTCCTTTTCAAAAACACCTTTATTTTTTATTACACAGCTGATACATGTGGATTGTAGGGAAAAAAATAGTGGAAAGCATAAAGGCGAAAATAAAAACCACCCATAATACTATCACCCACCAACTACTATTAATGGTTAAGTATATAAAAATAAAAATAAAGAAAAAAGGTTACATTGTGAAGTTTGCCATTTTTCACTTACCATGACATCATAAATATTCCCCTATCATAAGTACCCTTTCAAACCATTTAAAATAATTTTTATATTATTTTGTCTGCGAAAGTATTACATGTTCATTGTCCAAAAGTAAACCAGGGGGATGTCCGTGGAATAGGAAATAAAGGTGTCTCCACTTCCTCCTGCTGGATTATCCAAACAGCAGTCTAAAGGGGTGCGGGTGGGGGGGTCCTCCCATTTTTCTTCTTGTTGAGACAGATAATTTGATAATTTCAAAGAAAGCATTTGCTGGCATTCTTTATGCTTATTTTCTGGATTTTTAAAAACTGAATTATATAATTTTCCCAGAGCTCAGGGCTTTTAGAAGTTTTAAGCTGGCTCTTTAGGGCTACTGCTCCCACCTCCCTGGGGCTATCTACATGTAATAATTCTGACGATACATTTTTAAAGGCCAAGGCAACCTTTCTATTTTAAGGGCTGTCCTGAAGATTGGAAAGCTCTTCTTTGTGTTGTGTTGAAAACTGCTTCTTGTTCCTTTTACTCTTGGCCCCAGGGTTTCTTTATGGAGCTAGTGAAAACAAAACAAAAGAAACAAAAAGACAAAACAAAAACGAACAAAAACCCAAACAGTCAACTCCCACTCTCTTTCTGACTTGAATCCTTGCCACCCTGTCCACTGAGAACTGATTCTTGTCTGCCTTTGGAGACAGGATAAGGTTAAGAACACGGGTCCAGAGTCAAAGCTCGTGGGCTCCTGCAACGGGCTTCTTAATTCTCCATGAGTCTCCGTGTGCTCACCTGCAAAATGGGGATACTACCGCAACCTACCTTATTGGGTTGCTGTGGGGATTCAGTGAGTAATATGTGTGAAGCCCTTACACCAGGCCGAGCATGTACTGCCATCAGGAATCCACAGGGTCTGGATTCTTCAAAGGGAAGGACAAGGTGGTGAGATAGTCAGACTCTGAGCCTGGAAAACTCGTTGCCTGCAGGGACCCTGTTTTTGTTTGCATCATCAACTTAGAATTCATTTTGGTGATTAACATTGTGTGTCTCCCTATGGCTGCAGGGCCCAGAACTTGAAATTTTGAGATTGGTGGGAAGAACACAGGGGACAGTCAGGGGGCCAAGGAGAAGGAAGGCGCGTGGCCAGGGGGTAGAATGCTGTGAGAAAAAGCAAGCGATCCAGACCTGACGGTTGCTGGCCCCAGTGCTTTGTAGCTGAGTGAACTTGGACAAGCCCTTTAAACCTCAATTTTCTCATCTGCAAAATGGGTTCATTAATGTGTGATGAGGAATAATAATACACCTTACCTCACCGATTCAGTTCTTATTTGGTGCCCACCCACCTTCACTCCTTTAAAACTCATAACAACCCCATGAGGCAAGAATTTAAAAAAAAAGTTTATTTGAATTCGATTTAGTTAACACATAGTGTATTGTTAGTTTCAGGGGTAGAATTTAGTGATTCATCAATTGCATATAACAGCCAGTGCTCATTACTTCAAGTGCCCTCCATAATGCCCATCACCCACTTACCCCATGCCCCCACCCCTACCCCCTCCAGGCACCTTCAGTTATTTTCCTGTAGTTGAGTCTCTTATGGTTTGCCTCCTTCTCTTTTAATCTCATTTTATTTTTCCATGTTCATCTGTTTTGTTTCATAAATTCCACATGTGAATGAAATCATATGGTATTTGTCTTTCTCTGAGTATTTCACTTAGCATAATACCCTCTAGTTCCATCCACATCGTTGCAAATGGCAAAATTTCATTCTTTCTGATGGCTGCATAGTATTCCATTGTATGTATATACCACATCTTCCTTATCCATTCCTCTGTCGATGGACATCTAGGTTCTTTCCATATTTTGGCTCTTGTGGACATGGATGCTATAAGCATAGGGGTGCAGGTGCCCCTTCGAATCACTATGTTTGTATCCTTTGGATAAATACTTGGAAGTGCAGTTGCTGGGTTGTACGGTAGCTCTATTGTTAACGTACCAGCTTGCATTCCCACCAACAGTGTAAGAAGGTTCTCCTTTCCCCATAAGGCAAGAATTTAACATCCTTATTCTACTGATGAAGACACTGAGGCAGAGTTGCTTTCTCAACCTGACACACTTAGAAAGTGGCAGGGCTGGGATTGGAATCCAGACAGGCTCCAGAGTCTGGGCTCAATGATCTCGTTGTGCTGATAAAGCAAATGGTCCTAAACCCACCCCTTACTGAGCTTCTTGCTTGCTGCCACTTTCTCTCCTTTAATGCTCATAACGTCCTTGGTTAAATAACTGGCCCCCCAAAGTGACCCTGTAGGCGTGCAGGGACTCTTCCCATGGGTGGAAGAGCAGGGGTCCCCATCCCTGCCTGCACACTGGATTCAGGCAGGGGACTTGGGAAAAATGATGATGCCCAGATCCACACCAGAGGCTTCTCATTTCTTTAGTCTGGGCTGGGGGCCCTGCATGGGGAATTTTTGAAGTACCCTGGGTGATTCTAGTCTGCAGATAGGGTTGAGAACCATGGAGTAGAGGGGTTTTGTCTTTCTGAAGGTTCTGAACCTCAGCTGCACATTTGAACCATCTGGGAGCTTCTATATTCTGAGCTCATTGGTTTGAGCGTCATGCATTGAGCTCATTAATGCTTATCAAATCTTACTAGGTGCCAGCCACTGCACTCACTCACTGAAGCCTTGCGTGATCAGCTTGTCCTGGTTTGCTGGCGATTTTCCAATCCAAGAGCTCCCACGGGTCAGATGTGAGCAAACCAGGAGGCTTGGTCACCTTATTTAATCCTTCTCTAAACCCACATTTCTTACTGACCTCATTCACTTATTTCACAACAAATCTCTGAGAAAGGTTCTACTGTTAAACCCATGTTGCAGATGAAGAAACCGAGGCACAGAGAGAATTGGTCACACAGTTAGCAGACCTTGGCTACAGAATACCATCATGACCAGCATTTCATTGTCTCTCAGGACAAGCCGTAAAGTTTGGTTCCACTTTGCAGACAGGGAAAGTAAGTTTCATGGAGGGTAAAGACACTCCACAGTCCGTGGCCACCGTGTTAGATGGGAGGTCGGATCCTCCGTTGCACGGCTTCTGTTAGGTTGCGTGTGAGGATGAAGAACACCCCCTTGAAGGGCCTTAGGTTCATCGGCTCTGACACTCTTTGCATCTGTCAGCAGATCTTGGGCCTCCCGGCCTCCCCTCCTGCGTGTGCAGAGCGTGGACTCCTTTCCCCCACGGGCCGCGGGGGCTATGAGCGGAAAAGGCCAAGATGATTACTGGCAGTTGGGTGCTGTTCATTTAGAACATCTGCCCTCAGGTCCCCAAGGCCAGCTCCATCAAAGGGTACACACCTGTGCCAGGCCCCGCCAGACACCGAAAACAGCCTCTTTCCTCTGGGGAGAGATCTGGGAAGGGCTGATCAGGCTGCTGAAATGTCACCTGAGGTGCAGAGTGCTGGGGGACACGCAGGCAGAGAGGCAGGCTTGTACAAGGGATTGTTTTAGCAGAAGCTGGAGTTCTGGGGATAAGTGCAGAGAGAAGTGTGAGATATGAGTGGCCCGGTTTCTCTACTGAAGGAAGCCAGATTTCTTCTCCCTCCAGAACAGGGAGCAGTTGAGTGGTTCGGGGAGAGGGTTCAGGGTGCTTCCTGCCCTGCAGCAGCTTGGCAGCCTCTTTTGCAGGAAGATTTGCAAATTTGAAGCCTCGATGCAGGGATTCTCCTAGTACATGAGCTGATTCTAAGAGGTACAGGGACACACTTAAACATGTTCGTTGTTATGTAATTATATTAATATAATTAGAAGAATATAACAAGGCACTAAAATAGAAGTTCAAGAGGGCAGGGACTTTGTTTTGTTCATGGCTGTAGACTCAGGATCTGGGACAGCTTCTGGCCTGTAGTTGGTGCCCAATGAATGAATGAATGACTCTCCCAGCACATGTATGGTTTTATCAGAACATGGAACTGGAACTTAGGCTTATAGGATGGATAGGATTTAGTTAGGAAGAAATAGGTGAGATTGGGGGGAGGGGACGATCCAGGTGGGGCTAAGAGGATGAAAAAGGCCCACAGCAGGATAAGCTCACACCTATTAAAGCTTGCTCTACACCAGGCACTCTGTGAAGCGCCTTCACTTATGAACTAATTAAACTCTCATAACAATCCTCAGAATATCTCCACTTTGCAGACAGGGAAACTGAGGCTCAGAGCCGTGAAATATCTTGCACAAGGACAGGCTGCAGCCCTGGCCTGTCTTGGCTGTTTACAAGAGTCCTGCAAGGCCACAGGCTCTCGGGCCCATCTGGAGGTCTGCAGCCGGTGGAGCGCGTGTCCCAGCCTGCAGGAGGCCCGCTGCTGCCTCAGCCCGGGTGGCAAGGGCCTGGCGTCCTTTCTGCTCTTGGCCCGAGGGAACCCGCTCATCCCACACCAGACCTGCTCTCTTTTTAACCCAGCTGCTGTTTTCACAGATTTCCATTTTTAGCTCCCCGGACTGGAACGCAGTGTTCAATGCACTGTAAACCTCAATGTCAGTTTGATTATAAGAGAGGCGTGTGTGGGCTCCGGCTCTCTCGTTTCCGTGTGTAATAATAACCCTCCGGATCTCTCGCCCCTTTTCTTCCAAGTCCCTCAAAGCGTTTCATAGGTAGTGTCCCATTTAAGCCGCCAGTTCCCTAGGGAGGCAGCTGGAGGCTGTTACGTGAAACAGCTTTGGCAATATTCAGTTCTTTTCATCTGGAAAGGGTTCTAGTCATCGCTGTCTTAAATTCCCAGTGGAATAAGGAAAATGCTAAGGGGAGGGGTGGTTGGTGTTTAATGAATGCCTCCTATATGCAACTTATCAACCCTGGGAGGTGCATCTGTGAATTGCCCATTTTTATGGATGAGAGAAATGGCTCAGAGAGGCCAAGTGACTTGCTCAAGGTCACACAGCTAATAATTGGCAGATTATGGATTTAACCCCAGATTTACCTCCAAGGCCTTTGGTTTTTCCATTGCATCATTAAGTTAGATGTGGAAATAAAGGCATAGTCAGATCTTAATTGTCTTGGCTCCCACACCAAGCCAGCAACCTGTCTCCCCCAACCTTAGAGCTCCAAGTGAGGAAGCTATAGGTTGGAAGGATTATTTCTCATCAGTCATGACCATCTCTCACCTTCTTAAAAATATTGAAAGTAGGAGGGTACATTGTTTCTCCTTCCATTCTCATTCATTCACTCACTCATTTATGCATGCATGCAGCAAGCATTTACTGTTCCCTTTTCTTTGAGCATGAGTAGGATGAGATACAGTCCCACTGAGTCTCTTTTCCTTGGGGTCTTAATTTCTGCTAAAGGCGTGATCTGGAACAAGTGACTTCATCTCCCTGAGCCTCAGTGTCCTCACCTGAAGAATAGGGATATAATGGTTCTTATTTCATAGGGGTTGTATGGGGAGCCAACAGCATTTGAGAGTCAAGGAGTGGCTCAGCCTCCAGGGTAGACATGCAGGCCCTGAGGGGAGTGTTTGGGGAGATGTTTTTGGGACAGAAAAACGTGCGTAGTTCATGTTATGGGCATGGTTTTATGAACATGGTGACCTCCACTGTTAGGCAGCCCAAACTACTACATCCGTGTGCCACACACTGGCTGTTTTGGGAGAGGTTGGAAAGCCAAGCTTATTCAAACCGAAAAGCATTGATTGAACACTTACTTGGTAGAGGGGCTGTGGGGAATTGGATTCAAGTCCCAGCTCTGCCACGTGACGGTTGTGTGACTTTGGGACAGCTGATGCACCTCTCTGGACTTCAGTTTTTGCTTCTGTAAATGGGAAATGATAATGTATACAGCGTTCTTGTGAGGATGAGAAATGATTTGTAGAAAGCATTTAGCATAGTGCCTGGCACCTGTTGGTACCCAGTAAATAGATGTTATTACTAATGCTGATGGGTGCTGATTGAGATTCTGCAGCATCAAAAAACTTAAAATCCATGTATTAGGTCTTTAGCTGTAGCCGGATCCAGGTGCTCTTATGATGTCATGCCCTGATCCCATTCCAGACACCCTCAGCTCTGCTTTCATTCATGTTGGCTTTGCTTTCAGGAAGTTCCTCTCCTCCTGGTGGCAAGTTGATCCCTGGTAGCTCAAGATTTATATGCTACCCACAAATCCAATGGAACAGGATCTTCTTTTTCCCTATAGCTATAGCAAAGCCCATGGCCTTGAATCCTATTGAATCAACTTGGGTTATGTCCCATCCTGAACCAATCATTGAGGTTATGGTGGACGAAGTAAGTTGATTGTCCAGGTCTGAGGCATGTCCCTCAGTCATGCTGGGGGATTGGGGTCATCAGCTTTAGACAAACCACAGGGAGTAAGAGTGGAAGAGGGCAGTTCTTCTAAGGCAATGAGTGCTGAAGAGGTGTGTTAGGCTGGGTTCTCCTAGGAGCGGACCAGAGACAAGGATTTGTGTGCAAGTAGTTGATTAGGAGATGCATATGGGAGAAACTGGTAAGGGAGCAGGGGCAGCAGGCTAAGGAAAGGGGAGGGAGGCTAATAAGGGTGTGACTTCAGGTGAAGTGCCAGCCTTAGATCCTGTGAGGAGCTCTGGAGTGTAATTTATGCCTCAAGGGTATGTTCTACGTCTGGGCGCCTGGGTGGCTCAGTCGGTGAAGCATCTGCCTTCGGCTCAGGTCATGATCCCGGAGTCCTGGTATTGAGCCCCGACTTGGGCTCCCTGCTTAGTGGGGAGCCTGCTTCTCCCTCTGCCCCTCACCCTGCTCATGCTCACTCTCTCTCTCTCAGATAAATAAATGAAATCTTAAAAAAAGAAAAGAAAAGAATATGTCCTACCTCAAGACACAGGAACTGGCCATATGTACCCATGAACCAGTCATTGGTATTGGGGTTTCCCTGGGTGAGTTCACAGGGACTCCAGTACTTCAAGGACAGTGCTCTAGAGAAGGTCACAGGCATGAGGCTTTGGCAGCAATGCACACAGAAGCTCAGGGGTGTAAAAGGGATGCAGAGGGTCTGGTGTCCATGATGGTGGGGACAGTCCACAGCTGTCTGCAATGGAAGGAGATGAAGGAAGAGTGAAGGAGGGGAGGCAAGGGAGGGAATGGGCGCCAAAGAGAAGATGAGGCAGATGAGAGGGTCTCTTATCCTGGTCTGCGTCAAGGAGGAGAAACCAAGAAGCCAGCGCCCCGGCTCTGCTGTCTTTCTGGCACACTGTCGCTGATGGTAGCCATCCTCACAGGGTCCCTCACAGTCCTCAGCAACATGCCATGAACTCGCTGTGCAGAAATGAGCAACGATGTGATTCAGCAAAGAATGCAAGCAGCAGAGAAGCCAGAGGGGTTGTCTCAGTCCCCCGCTAGATGGATGAGGTTGGCATGAGGTCACTGGGCCCAGGGAGCCTGGGGTACCCGCCCATGCCAAGGCTAAACCTCCAGCAGCTGGAGGTCTGGGGGTTCAGAAGTCCCTTGGGCTCATTTAGCCTTTCACTGTCTCCTTCCTACCCACCTCTCACCCCTCCAAAGGCCTCTCTGTCTATCGGGAGCAGCTACCCCCCTCACTGCACCAACTTTCAGCTGTCACCTTCTTCCCCAAGCCATCTGGCACTGGAGCTTTCTGCAGAGGGAGCCGAGAGGCAGTGAGGGAGAAGTAAGTGGATGTGCCAGGCCAAGTCATTAGCTCCATCCTCAGGGTCATGGTTGCTGCTCTGCTAATTATTTTGATGGTGATGAGGTGGCTCAGGCTGGAGGTGACAAAGAGACTCATTTATTGAGCACTTGCTATGTGCCAGGTTCAGTGCTAAGTGCCCCACAGCACGATCTCATGTCATCACATCCAATAGCCATAGGAACTGGCATACTAGGACTCTCCTAGTTGTGAGTAATAGAAACCCAGGCCAATCTGGCTCGAGGGGAGAAGAGACTTTTTGGCTCACAAAAGGGCAAAGTTGAGGGGAATTAGGCACAGCTGGATCTAGGAGTTTAAAAAATGTCATCAGTCTCTTTCCACCATTCCACTGCGCCCTCTTCCATGCTGGCTTCTCCCTCTTCCATGCTGGCTTTGCCCCCAGGCAGCTCCTCTGTTCTCTGCCATTCAGTGATGACAAGTTAGCCACTAGCGGTGATGGGGTGCCAGTCACCAGCTCAGCAAACCCATTGGGAAGAGTGGGTCTCCTTTCCAGTGGTTCATACATACCATAATGGAGTCTCATTGGACAAAGTTGGGTCTTATATTAATTTCTGAACCAATCACTGTGGCTGGGGGTGGAATACTCTGATGGACCTATTCCCATTTCCTCAGTGTGACAGTGTGCATCTCAGAATGATGACCTCAGCCATAAAATGAGGATAATAGTGTCTGTCTGTGGTGTGTAGAAGTCCTCAGCACAGCCCCGGGCCCACGGTAGACTCTCGGTAGGTGGTGGCTGTCAGGGCAGGGGCGTGTTATTACATCGACTCTGCATAAGGAAGTGGATACTGCATAAGGAAGTAAGTCAGGCACCAGGCAAAGAAAATTCAAACCGGAGCAGAGAGGGGAGGCTTGAGGAAATGGCTCAGCTGATGCAGTGCCAGGACCTCATGAAAAGCAATGCATCAGAAATGCTTTGGTTACTCGAGTGAAAAAATCAAATTAAACTTTGCATCCGGGAGTAGGGCTGCTGTAGCCAGGAAACAATGTCAGCTTCACTGAAAAGGGCTGTGGCTCTTTTAGCCGGAGGAAAGCCAGGAGCTGCCAGAGAGCCAGCGTGTTACCTTCTCCTGGGGCTGGTCTCTCTCCAGGACGAGGTGTTTCAGCATCTCGGGTGGTTCCCTGAGAGCAGCTGTCCCTGCTCCCTCTCTGGGTGAAGCCCCCATTCTTCCAGAAGAGGGCCTTGTTTATACCAGGCTTCCTTCCCTCCCCAGAGAAAGCCAGGAGGGACGGAAAAGGAGGAAGTGGCAGGAAAGCAGCAAAGGAGGGCTGAGATTTTTTTTTTTTTTAAAGATTTTATATATTTGAGAGAGAGAGAACACAAATGGAGGGGGATGCAGAGGGAGAGGGAGAAGCAAACTCCCTGCTGAGCAGGGAGCCCAACACGGGAGTCGATCCCAGGACCCTGAGATCATGACCTGAGCCGAAAGCAGATGCTTCACTGACTGAGCCACCCAGGCGCTCCGGGCTGTGATTTTTTTAGAAAATGAAAATAAAAATTTGGGGCTGCAGGATGCTCTGGCCAAATGGAATCTTACTATGAACTCTAACAGGGAGGGTGGATCTATCAAGGGGACCCGTAGTGTCAACACTCTGGATAGGATTTTTGCAATATTTAGTAAAGCTCAATAGACACGGGCACATTCCGTGATCCAGCAATTCCACTTGTTGGTATATCCCTAGAGAACCAGTTCCCCAACTTCGGTGGGCAGATGGAACACCGGGGACCTTATTAAAATGCAGATTCTTTTTTTTTTTAATAATGATTTTTTATTATATTATTTTAATCACCATACAGTACATCCCCAGTTTCCGATGTAAGGCTCGATGATTCATTAGTTGCGTATAACACCCAGTGCACCATGCAATACGTGCCCTCCTTACTACCCATCACCGGCCTATCCCATTCCCCCACCCCCCTCCCCTCTGTGGCCCTCAGTTTGTTTCTCATAGTCCATAGTCTCTCATGTTTCATTCCCCCTTCTGGTTACCCCCCCTAAAATGCAGATTCTGATTCAGTAGGTCCTGTAGGGGCCTGAGGTTCTGTATTTCTGGCTAGCTCCTGGGTGATGCTTGGACCACAGTTTGACTAGCAAGGCCCGAGGGAACTGTTTCCTAAACTTTCTTGGGCTCTGACTGCCAATAAGATATAAATTCTAGATGGCAACCCACAAGGCACTTATCTATAATTGAAACAAAAGTTTTATGAAGCAATACTTACCCTTGCTATACGATGCACTCCTAGTCTTTTCTCTTCCCTTTTGTCAAAAACAAAAACAGAAAAACACTGCATTGACCGCAAAGCCACTGAAATGATTTCATTATTCACCAGCCGGTCTCACGCCACACTTTGAGAAACAGACCCCTAGAGAAATTCTTATACACGCAGACCAGGAAACAGGAAGGCTCGCTGATGCATTGTCCGTAATAACAACCACAAAAAATTGGAAAAAAAAAAAAAAAAAGCCCCAAAAGAAAACAAAAGAAAAAAACAACATCATCAACCCCGAAAGTTCTATCCGCAGGAGACTGTATCAGGACATTTGTGATAATATGCACAGAGTAGAACCATGAAAATAAGTGAATTTGAAACACATGCATCAGCATGTATCTCAAAACCAAAAGTCCAGTAAAAATACAAGCTGAGGCAGGACCCATGTTCTTGGATACCATTTTTATGCAGTTTAGAAACAGGCAAAAGAATTCTATTTGTTAGGAAGTCATACATATGTAGTAAAGGTATAAAAGCTCATAAGGGAATGATTAACACCAAATTCAGGAGAGTGATAGCCTCTTGGGGAAGAGAGCGGGCAGGGATGGGGTGCCTTTGGGGCTTCATTAGTATATGTAAAGCTTCATTTCCCAAGATGGTTGATGAGTCCATGGTGCTCATTATATTAGTCTCTCCTTTTTTTTTTTTTTTTTTTTACAGGCTTAAGGCATTCCATAATAATTAAAATTTTTAAAAAGAAAGAAAAAGAAAAGGGGGGGTGCTTGAGTTTAAATTCGTAGGGGGTTGTATTAGTTTCCTGGGGCTTCCAATAACAAATTATTTAAAACTCGGTGGCTTAAAACCACCGAGTCGAATTTATTCTTGCAAGGTTCTGAAGACCAAAAGTGTGAAACCAAGATGTCCGTAGAGTTTGTCTCTCTGGAGGCTCTAAGGGAGGATATGTTCTGTGCCTCTCTCCTAGCTCTTGATAACCACTGGCAACCCTTGGCATGCCTTTGCAGTGGGGCTTCCTATTGCACTGTCTGCCTCTGCCTTCACATGGCCTTCTGTCTGTGCCTCATATTTCCTTCTCCTTTCTGTCTCTCTTTTTTAAAAGGTTTATTTATTTATTTTAGACAGAGAGTGAGTGTGAGGGAGCAGATGTACCTGCATGTGTGGGGGGGGGGGAGGGGCAGAGGGAGAGGAAGAGAATCTCAGGTAGACTCCCTGCTGAGCATGGGACGTGGATGTGGGGCTTGATCCCAGGATCCTGAGATCACGACCTGAGCTGAAACCAAGAGTGCCGGACGCTTAACCGACTGAGCCACCCAGGCACCCCCCTTCTCCTTTCTCTTATAAGAATACCAGTCATTGGATTTAGGGCTCACTGTAAATGCAGGATGATCTCATCTGGAGATCCTTAACTCAATTACTTCTGCAAAGACCCTACTTCCAAATAAATTCATTGGTATCAGGGGCTAGGATTGGGCATATCTTTTTTGGAGCCAAATTCAACCCATTATAAGAATGTAGAGCCCTGCCCATTCAACCCTTTCCTCTTGAATTTTATTATGATGATAGTGCTTATTGCAGGGCTTTTCTATCTCAGTTAACATTTGGGTTAGAAAAGGCCTGGGGGGCTCTTCTGTGCTTTGATGTTTAGTAGCACCCTTGGTCTCTATCCATTAGGTGCCAATTGTTGCTCCAGACATTGCTTAATGTTTCCTGGGGGTAGGGTTGCAAGATAAAACATAAGGCCCCAGTTAAATATGAATTTCAGATAAACAATAAAGTTTAGTATAAGAATATCCCAAATACTGCATGGGACATACTTATATTAAAAGATTATTATTGTTGGGGTGCCTGGGTGGCTCAGTTGGTTGAGTGTCCGTCCAACTCTTGATTTTGGTTCAGGTCATGATCTCAGGGTCCTGAAATCGAGTCCCTCATCAGGCTCTGTGTTTAGCTTAATATTATTCTCTCTCCCTCTCTCTACCCCTCCCCCCTCTAAAAATTATTATTGCTTATACTGGGCAATCCTGTTCTACCCCCACTCCCCACCAGATCAGGCAACCCTAACTAGGGAAAAAAATTACCCCTGGTGTAGAAAAACTAATTGAAGACTGGCATTACAAATTCACAGTCATCGAGTGCTTCTCTATGCCCACCACTGTGCTAAGCCATATTCATGAATTGCATTTACTCCTCAAAGTAACCCAGCCAATAAGTAGAGGGTTCGGTTTTGAACCCAGGTCCACGTTTTCATGGACACTGTGAGTTGGGTAGGAGGGTGGCTGCTTGGCAGACTGTGAACGCCTCATGTGCTTAGGGGAAACTGTGGCTGATGTCTAGACCATCCCGGTGACAGAACTGGGTTAGTGACAACAAGACCTGCAGAATAGGCTGGCCAGAGGAGAAGATGGCAGGCTACAGGAGGATGGGCTCTAACGGACGATCCTGGGATGTGGGGTCATTTGCCAAGAAGAGAAGCGGTGGAGCAGCTGGCTGGGGCAGGACAGTCACAATAGGTAGCAGACCTGGGCTTGAATGTCGGTTTCACCACCAGGTGTGGCCTTGAGTAGATGCTGTAGAGACATTTTTTCTGCACTTGGTGTATGCTGGGTACTGCTCCTAGTGCCAGCCCTCCACGATCTCATTGAACCCTCAAATGACTCTCATAGGGCAGGTCTTCTCACAGATGAGGATGTTGAGGCTTAAGGCAGATGAGGCAACGTGCCCCATATCGTGAGCTAGTGAGGGACAGAGCTGGGACTCCCACCAGGGACAGCTGGACTCCAGCGGTTTTCCATTAATATCTCCTCAAGGCTGAGCTTCCTCCTCTCCCCAGTGGAAGTCCCATTCCCAGCATCTTATTGTCGATTTTAGGATGAAATGACTTGTGGGCCTAAAGCACTTAGCGTAGGGCCTGGCATACGGGAACCAGCAGCGATCGTTACTAAGGCAGGGGAGTGAGGCCTGAAGCAGGGATCCCTCCTGCCCTCCTACAGGCTCTGGGTGTTTAGCAGGGATTGTGTCTCACTCATGTATGTTCATTTCATTTTAAAATCAACCTACAGTGAGCACTTACTATGTGCCAGGCACTGTTCTAGGCCCTAAACATGCAGCTAAGACTAAGACAAAATCTTTGCCCTCAGAGTCCAGCATTTACCCACCAAGCCCAGAGCCCATAGTAGGCCCTCAAGAAATGGCTGCTGAATGAATGACTATATGAATGAGTGAATGAATGACTACATGAATGAATGAATGACTACATGAATGAATGAATGGAGAGAGCAAGGGAGTCCTGCTTTCTTAATGCTGTCATCAATTCTGCCACAACTGCCATGGCTAATCTTGGGGTAATGGATTAGCACTGTCTTCTAATAAAGGTGGTTTCATCCATCTGAAGGATCAGGATAATAATATATTCTTTGCAAAGCTGTTGGGTGGCTTAATTAGCTAATATTTATAAAGTGCCTCCAAAGCCACAGATAAAAGCAAGGTAAAAACACCTTGTGCGATTGCTATTAATAATTTACTGTCCCCCTGCACCGGGCCTTTCAGATGTGTTTCTTGAAACAAGAAGAGGTAGGGCCTAGTTTTGGGTTAGACCCTAGATGAAGATCAGCTACTCTTTCATTAGGTCAAAACAAGCCCTTTTTCCTCTTCGTGGAGTCTCACCATTTTCGTCATACTCAGGTGAGCTGCCTTGTTTGGGGAACATCTGTTGTTGAGACAATAACTTTCTCTCTTTGTAGCTATCATTTCATGTGGGTATGTCCAACTGAGTCTTCCCAGGGCCTCACCTGGGCCCTATATAATAGTTAAAGGGGCACAAGAGCACTTGCATAACTAATTGATGATTTGCATATAATTTGAATAACCTCTTGGGTCTGTGAAGTTATTACCTGATTTAATTTCCAAAAGCTTTGTCATTTCTGTTCATATAATCATAAAAATGGAGAAGATTTCAGACCCTACAAGGGACTTGTTTCCCCCGAGTCCTTTGAGGGGTGGAAGGGAGGGACATTTGTTGAGCATCTACTATGTGCTTACAAATTCATTTAATCTTTGGAATCACCTAAGGAACTAAAAAACTGATGCCTGGTTTCCACCCTGAGAGATTATGATATAATTGGGAGTAACCTTTGGGGGACAGCCTTGCTGTCAGTAGCTTTGAATCCTCCCCAGGTGATTCTAAGATGCTGCAAAGACAGAACTACTTGTTTAATCTTTATTTAAAAAACAACAACAACAACAACAACCCATGAACCACCCCCTCCCCCAACCCCACCACCACCATGTTAAAGATGTGGGAACTGAGGCTTGGGGCATTAGGGGAAGGACACTCATCATATTACTAATGTTCACAGCTGACCATTTTGGTACTTAGTATGTACCAGCCTCTGTGCTGAGCACGTTGATGTGTGTGTGTGTCTTTTTAAATTCTTGCAATGACTCGTTGAAGCAGGGGTTAATAATAGCCCTTTTTTATAGATGAACCAACTGAGTCTCAAAAAGTATGTCATCTTCCCAAGGTCCCCAAACTAGCAGGAGATCATCCACGGAGGAGACGTGAGTGTGCTTGGATTAGGATTAGACTCTGTCAGGACCTGAATTTCGATTCCAACCTCTGGTTTATGCAGGATCCAATTTGTATGTTCCTTGAGGATCCTGTCTTTGTCTTCTTCTGTGTTCCTCTGGGCTTAGCACAGTGCTGGGCTCTTAAAGGCACCTGGAGAATATTGAGAGTCGTCATGCAGCAGCAGTTAGGGCCAAGGAGTGGGCTTTCCAGGCATTAAGGAGTAAGAGTCTTTGACCTGGTAAACCAGTTCTTCCTCCCTTCCTCCTCCTCTCCGGTATTTTTTGAGGTCTGTGCTGAAGACACAAGACAGACAAGTTCTGTTATGTAGCAATCATCATTTGTCAGCCGATATTGGAGCTTTGAATTAAGCAGCAGAAGGTGGGCTGTGCTTTTTTCTCCCTGTAAAATGATGTGAGAAAATAGTTTCAGCACACCAAAGGAAAGAATGGTGACTGTTTTTTTTATTTTATTTATTTTGGAGGATTTTTTTTTTCCCCCTCATCTGGAAAGTGGTAAGAGGAAAGAAATTTTATCACATTCATCCAGCCCGGCGTGCTCCTGAATAGTGAGTCATTTGGTGCCATGCTATTCAAATATACATTCATTCATTCATTCAGTGCTTTTTGAGCTCCTGCCATTTGCCTGGCCCTGTTCTAGCTGATGGAGATATGTTATAAAATGAGGTAGAGTCCCTTTATCCATGGTGACCTGAATGATGAGAAAAAGTAAGTCCTGTGTAGATCTTGAGGAATAGTGTGGTGAGCAGAGGGAACAGTAAGTGTGGAACCCTGAGATGTGAATGACTTGGTGGATTTAAGGAACAGTTGGACTGAGTGTGGCTCAGAGTGGACAAAGTGCCGGAGAAGGCATGGGGTCGGCAGGTGGCCAGATCACACAATGCCCTGTAGCCATGATAAGGCATTTAAATATTACTCTGCATGAGATAGGAAGCCATTGGGTGGTTTTGAGCAGGGAAGTGACACAATCCAACTTACATTTCCTAAGGATCACTCTGGATGCTGTTGTGGAAACAGACTGTAGGGAGGAGTGGAAGCCTGGAGTAGAGTTAGGAGGTGTGGAAACAGTCTGGGTGAAAGATGATAGTGGTTTGAACCAGGGGGTAGCAATGGAGGCAGTTATAGTTGGTTGCATTTGGCATTTATTTTAAAAGTTGAGCCTTCGGGACTTGCTGATTAACTCACTGTGTTGGATGAAGAAAGGAGAGAGGAATCAAGGTTGACCCTGCTTTTTTGACCTGAATGAATTAAGGTCCTATCTTCTGAGATGGAAAAAACTGAAGGAGAAGTCCATAGTCAACTAAATTTGAAAAACATCAACCATTATATTTTCTTTTTAGCAAATTCAGTAAATTCACAGTAGCGTATTAAAGGTTCTGAGATGGCCTGCAATAAAGACATCTGCTTAACTTTGGTTAACCTAGAATTTCCCAGCTTACTTGATCATGTAATTTTGTCTGTTGTCACATCACACAACATGTGGTAAGATTCTTCAGACTTTCCCTGAATAACACCAGAGTGTAGAATCTTCTCTGTGTGTGTGTGTGTGCCCAGGTTGCGGAAGTGATTTGCACCTGTGCAGTGTTCTAGATTCTGATGGATGTGCTGTGTGCTTCTGTTCTGTTCACCTTCAAATACTTCACCACCATCCTCGTCCATTTAACTAGCATTCGTGCTTCCAGTCCAACCGAACCACGTCTCCACACCAAATCAGAGAGTGCCACTCCCCTGCCTAAAACTTTAAATGACTTCCCATTGCCTTTAGGATGGATACCAAATGCTTTACTATGGCTTTGCCACATGCTTCGCAATATGACCTTCCATCTATCTGCCCGGCCACCTTTTCACCCTGGCTAAGCTGAACTTTTTAAAGCATCCTTGCTCTCTCTCACCCCTGTGCTTTTATAAATGTTCTTCCACCTACCTGGAATACTCTCCAAGTTCCTTTTACCCAGCTTTTGGGTGTTATCTTGGATAGCACCCCTCTAGGAGCTATCTCCTGCCTTCTCATGCTTGAGTTCAGCATCTCTTCTCTGTGCTCATGGTTGGCCTAGGTTGCCCTACTGAGCTTTATTGAGGCGTAATTGACAAATAGAAATTCTATATATTTAAGATGTACAACTTGATGTTTTGGTATACATATATGTTGTGAAATTATCAGTACAATCAGGCTTATGTCTAGGCACTAGATATTTTGGATATGACACCAAAGCAAAGGCACAAAACAAAAGCCAAAACAGGCAAGTGGGATTGCATCAAGCTAGAAAGCATCTGGATGGCAAAGGAAACAGCAGCGTGAAAAGGTAACCTATGGAATGGTAGAAAATATTTGCAAACCATATATCTGATAAGGAGTTCATATTCCAACATATATGAGGAACTCCTACAACTCAGTAGCAAAACCAAGTAAACTAATAAAAAAAAAATGGACAAAGGACCTGAATAGATATCTCTCAAAAGAAGACCTACATATGGCCAACAGGTATATGAAAAAGTGCTCACCATCACCAACCATTAGTGCAACGCACATCAAAACCACAATGAGATATCACCTAATACATGTTAGGATATCTATGATTAAAAAGACTAAAGATGACAAGTGTTGGGGAGCATGTGAAGAAAAGGGAACCTTTTTTTGTACAATGTTGGTATGGAATGTACATTGCTGCAGCCACTATGGAAAACAGTATGGAGGTTCCTCAAAATATAAAAAACAGAACTACCTTACGATCCAGCAGTCCCACTTCTGGGTATGACTCTAGCTCTTCATAGCATTTATCACATGATATTTTTATTTGCTCTCTTTCCCATCACTAAGGGTTGAGTTACATGAAGGCTTGGCCAGTTATCTTATTTCCCATTATAATCCTAGTGCCTAGCACAATGCCCAACACAGAGTACTAAATGCACAGGAAATCATTATTGGGATGAATGAGTAGCTGAGTGAGGCTGGAGGTCATGGACAATACCTAAGACTTTGATTTACTTCTGCAAACCTTTGCTGGGAATTCAAAGATTCCCAGGAACCTAGGAACTAAAAACCAGGAGCATAGTTCTTGTGTGGAAAGACAGTGCTGGAATGGAGATTTTATGGGAAGATGGAAGAGGGAGCAATTAAGTTGGCCCAGAGCTGGAGATTGAAGAAACTATAGGAGAAAAAGTAATAGTTAACCTGGACCTTCAGGGGCAACTAAGAATTTGCCAGCCAGGAATGTAAGGATGGGGGAGTGGAGGGAGGATGCTTGGGGCAGAATAAGAATGTGAAGATGAGGCTGGGGGTGGCACATTTGGGACCAGTGAGTTGTATGCCTGCAGGGTTGAGATGGAGTCCATATCAGGATGCTTTGGCCTTCGAGTAGAAGAAAGCCCTACCAGAAGTGGTTTCAATATCAGGAAAAAATTACGTTGCATCTTGAGATGTCAGGAGGGAGGTGGCTCCAGGGCAGCTAATTTGGCAGCTCAGTGTCACCAAGGAGTCGTTTTTCCCATATTCCCACATTGTCATTCCAGTGAATGAATTTGAGGCTGTGTTCTCCTCTGTTGATTGAAATCTCTGTTTTTAATCATAGATATCCTAACAGTGAGGGAATGATTTCCCAGATGCCCCATCCCAGGTCCCATTGGCCAGGCCTGTGTCACATGTCTAAGCCTGAGCAAGTTCCTGGAGAGGAATGTGTGCCCACCACAACTGATGTAGGTCAAGCAAGATTTACATGTGCACCTGGGACCAAGGAGGGGCATGTGGCTGCTCAATAGAGGAGCAAAATCAGGCTTCTTTTTAACAAGAAATGGGAGGGCAATGGGTCAGGCAGCCAGTTCTGGCCACCGTGGAGACCTGCAGCACCTGTGCTCTGTCCAAAGTCTCTGCTACCACTGGCTCCAGCCCAGTGTTGCCACAAGGGTGGGGGCCTAGTGTTGCCAGACATTGCAATTAAAAATAAAATCCAGAACTGGAGATTTTTTAAAAAATTATTTGTTTTGGCAGGGTGGAGGGCGTGGGAGGCAGAGGGAGAGGGAGAGAATCCTCAAGCAGACTCCCTGCCAAGCCTGGAGCCTGATGCAGGGCTCGATCCCAGGACTCTGAGATCATGACCTGAGCTGAAATCAAGAGTTGGACGCTTAACTGACTGAGGCACCCAGGTGTTCCAAGAACTCGAGGTTTTTATGTGAAATCTTGTGATCTCTAACTTTTGGCAACTCATATAAATTAAAAAGCAACCTTAGGGGCGCCTGGGTGGCACAGCGGTTAAGCATCTGCCTTCAGCTCAGGGCGTGATCCCAGCGTTCTGGGATCGAGTCCCACATCGGGCTCCTCCGCTATGAGCCTGCTTCTTCCTCTCCCACTCCCCCTGCTTGTGTTCCCTCTCTCGCTGGCTGTCTCTATCTCTGTCAAATAAATAAATAAAATCTTAAAAAAAAAAAAAGCAACCTTAGTTCAAATAAAATTTCTGTGGGTTTATCAGACATATACAGATTCTAAAGGGAAAAGCCCCTTCACCACCATGCTAATTTTCTCCCGTTCTCCAGAAATGAACACTGTTAGCACTGTATGTATCATTCTGGATCTTTCATTTTTCATTTTTTTTAAGTAATGTCAACACCCACCGTGGGCCTCAAACTCACAACCTTGAGACCAAGAGTCGCTTGCTCTCCCAACTGAGCCAACTAGGCGCCCCTGGATCTTTCATTTTTCTATGAACTTATGTATACTAAGTACACTTATACAGTTTTCTTTGTTTTTTGTTTTTGTTTTTGGTGTATGCACATGTTGTGTTTAACCTCAGGGGGATTTTATTATGCATATTGCTTTATGGCAAGCTCTTTTCAGTGAACAAGAGGTCTCCGAGATCTTTCCACATCAGCGCACAGATCTGTGAATGATATATGAGAGAGAGAGAGAAAGATTTGTGTCAGGCATGACTGTTTAGAAAATGCTATCCCATACCATAGCCATGCAAGTAACATTCCTTGGCACTCCAGTGCGAAAATCCCTTCAAGGGAATTCTTTTGTTTTCAGACTGGGTGGTGGCTTTGTCCATCAACTTGGGTGATAAGAATTTACAAGCCCCACAATCCTTTTCTTGTTTGTTGCAAAATTGGGTGAGCCTCCAGGGAGATTCTTGGGAGGTTTGGAGGCCATAGAGGAGGTCGTATGTGTTATTGCGGATCTGCTTAATCGTCTTGGGGGCATGATGAGCGGCAGGCAGCTGGGCCTGCAGCTGCTTTACCTTCAGCGTCTCCCACTCCTGTGTGTTCAGGTGTATGTGCTCAGGTGTGCAGGTGTGTGTGTTCAGCGCTATGACTAAGGGCCCAGCTTCCTCAGGATACTCACACCAGTAATACCACAGGTACCAGGAACCTTCATGGGTTTCAGTCGGCCTTCATGGTGTTCCGGCATGTTCTTAGATCCCTGTTCTCTTTCTGCCTGCCTTCCTGAGGACTTCAAGCTCCAGCATGAGGCATGAAGACCATAGCCTTACGGCAGCTGCCTGATTAGCCCTCACTGTTGCATGAAGCTAATTCCTTGCAACAAATCCCTTTGTTTTGCATATATTTACATATAATAACTACATGTGCAAAGTATATGTTATTATGTATATTTAAAATATATGTTATATATATGCATATTTTGTAAATATGTGAAAATTGATCCAGCTATCATCTCATAGTGGTTTTGCTTCTCTGGTTGAACCCTAGTTGACATCAGAATAACAACAGCAACTATAACAAGAAACACTTATGGGGTGTTTTTTAAGTGTCAGCACTGTGCAAAGTACACTATGTATATTGTCTTACTTAATCCTCACGATAACTCTGCAAGCAAGGGCTGTCATTCCCATTTTACATGCAAAGAGAATGGGTCTAGCAAAGTCACTGCCATCCTAGAGCTCCAGAGTGGCAGAGCCTGAGGCTAATCTGGGTTTGTCTGACTCCAAAGCCTGGGCTTGAAACCATTGCACCATACTGCTTCCCTTTAAAACAAATTCTAGCCAGACTTCACATTAGAAATATAGTTTATGGGCATTCTGAGGCGTGAACATTGGGGCACCCCTCCAACTGCAGAGAAAGAGGAGAGTGTGCTTGCTTTGGAAACAGGATGTGCCTCGAAGGTCCTGATGTCTTTGAGAGTCTGGTTTAGAGGCAAGTGTGATGTTCTCGCCCACTTATAAAACAGGCCCCCTGCTCTCCTTCTGGAAGCCACTCATGTTCTTTGAACAAAGTATGGTATGTGTACCTCTGGTTATGCACAGGCTGACTTTAGATATCACTGAACACTATATAACAGTTGAATCACATATTCTCCTTTCAAATGATTTGTCTACTGATTATAGAGGCGAGAAAGTATTAGCACAGTGCTAATATGTTTCTAACACCTCTCTAACATCGGCTGGTCTACCTTTGAACAAGAAAAAAAAAAAAAACAGGGCATAGCCTGATAGTCTCCAGTGGGCAACTGTACCTACAGAGAATTTAGTAGCATTGGGTACATTGTTTATTTTTTTTGTAGTTACCTTCTAAGAATGACAAGGAATAGTGGTGTGTTTTTTTTTGTTTTTTTTTTTTTAAGATTTTATTTATTTGTTCGACAGAGATAGAGACAGGCAGCGAGAGAGGGAACACAAGCAGGGGGAGTGGGAGAGGAAGAAGCAGGCTCACAGCGGAGGAGCCTGATGTGGGGCTCGATCCCAGAACGCCGGGATCACGCCCTGAGCCGAAGGCAGACGCTTAACCGCTGTGCCACCCAGGCGCCCCAGGAATAGTGGGTTTTTAATGTCATATGCTAGAATTTGTAAGTTAGAATTTTACTAAAAAGATGTGAGTCAGTTTAAAGAAATACTGTAGTAGTGCCTGTGGTTTTAGTGAAAATTGTTAAGGTGGTAAAACGGCTGAAGTCTGTGAAGCAGTGGTTAGATCAACATGGGGGAACCAACCAAGTGATACTACTTTCATTGTTCTCGTCCTGTTGATATGTCTTGGCCCATTCGAAACCCATCAGAGTAGTTGCTCAATAAGTATTTGTTGAATGAATAAATGAGCCCTTCAAGAAGTCTTCTCAGCCCCTTCCAGCTAGAATCCTCCCATCTGGAAACTCACAGCACTTACTGGGCTAGCACTCATTCCATAAACATTTTTTGGACACCTACAGTGTGCCTGGTACCAAAAATGCCACAGCCGAACAAGATGCCAAATATTGGGCAATTTAACGAGTATATCCTGTGATGATGCTTATATAAATTATTATAAAATTTGCATGGTAATACATACTTTTCATGTGCAGGCTCTGTTTTCCATATTAACTCTAACCGTAAAGCCAGGATCCAAATGACATATTGAGAATGTTAGGGAAAATAGAATGAAAAACGAAAAGCAAAACAAAAATGAAATGGTGGTACAGCTAGACCCATACTGGCCAAGACAGTGGCCCCTAGTCACGTGTGGCAGTTAAACATATGACATGTAGCTAGTGTCAGTGGAGATGTGCCTTGACTGTAGATTGCACACTGGGTTTCAAAGGCAGTATGAATAAAAGAATGTAGGAGATCTCGTTTATACTTCTCTATGCTGTAATGTGTTGTAATTATATTTGGGTTGTATCGGGGTAAATGAAATATATTATTAAAATGAATCCCAACAATTTCTTTTTACTTCTTTAACATGGCCAGTAGAAAATTTAAAATTTAAATTTAAAATTCGGGATGTGGCTCACATTCTCTTTCTATTGGACAGTGACAGTAGCTAGACTGTAAGACCCAAAAGGCTAGACACCTTGTCTTCTTGTTTCACTACTGTGTTTCCAGCATCTAGCACAATGCCTGGACATAGCAAGTGTTCAGTAAGCCTTTATTAAACCACATTGGACTGTGGAGTAATGCAATGGTGCGATATTGTGATTTATAATAACAGACAGATATTTGGTCTCAGTCCCAGTTCCCAGCCCTGAGCTCCTAAAAACCCTTGCAATTTCCTAAGCGATGAGAGCCATTAAGGTGTCTTTTGTTATGTTAATAGGTGACTTTTGGACCCCACCTCTCTGGGTGGGGGCTGGTTGCCAGGAGAACCAACCTGATGATTTAGAGGGTCAGAACTTTCAGTACCAACCCTCCTTCCTACTCCCACTTCTGAGCTTGGGAGAGGAGGGGAGCAGGAGGTTGAATCAATTGCCAATGGCAGTGATTTAATCAATCATGCCCATGTAATTAAGCCTACTTAAAGACTCAAAGGACAGGGCTCAGAGAACTTCTGGGTTGGTGAACACGTGGATATTTGTGGAGAATGGTGTCCTTTTAAAGGGCGTGGAAGCTCCAAGGCCTCTTCCCATACCTTGTCCTATGCATTCTATCCTTTTATAATAAGGTGGTGATCCAGGAAGTAAAATGTTTCTCCGAGTTCTGTGAGCTGCCCTGGCAAATTAGTTGAACTTCTGATTTATAGCCAGTGGGTGGGAAGTACAGGTAACAATCTGGGCTAGCGACTGGTGTCGGAAGTGGTTGGGGGCAGTGAACCTTTAACCTGTGAAACCAATTATTATCTCCAGATAGATAGTGTCAGAATTGAGCTGAATTATTGGATGTGTTGTTGGTTGTGGGTGGGTGGGGGATGCCTCCCTCCACACACGGTGGAATTGGAGTCCTTTTAGAAGACAGAGAGGCTTCTTCAACAATTGGTTCAGTATACAACTAGCATTGCTATTTTTCACACTTAACTGATTTTTTTCCGCAAATCTTTAAGAACTCTTACTTTTTTTTAAAAGTGTCTCAGATAATGATTTAATTTAGATTTAACAAGCCAGTTATTGCAGGTCAATTAAGTGCCACTTTATGATTTAAAACCTATTTATTCAGATTAACAACCATTAAATGGTTTTATCACACCTCTTTTGGTTAATACTACTTAAAACTATTTTCAGTCATTTAAAACATCATTTCACATCCATGGACACTTAAAATAAATCTTTTAAAGTCAAGATGATATCTTTAAAAAAAATCTCTGTGGTCATTTGTAACCTGATTTATTATAGAAGAATGCACAGATATAATTTACTAAGAAGCAAAATAACCAAACTATAGGTAAAGTTCTATAGACTATATAAGGTGACCAGAAGGTAGACAGAGTTGACTGAGCAGTGAGCTTATATTTAAGTATTAGTATTTTTTAAATAACAGCTTTATTGAGCACCCTTTGAAAAAAAGATTATTTATTTACTTATTAGAGAGAGAAGGGAAGGTGTAGGAGGGACAGAGGGAGAGGGAGAGGCAGAGAATCCCAAGCAGAGCCTGATGTGGGGCTCGATCTCACGACCCATGAGATCATGACCTGAGCCGAAATCATGAGCCGGGTTCCTAACTGACTCAGCCACCCAAGCACCCCTAATTGAGCACCTTTTTAAAGTATACAATTCAGTAGTTTTTAGTATGTTATCGAGTTATGAAACCATTACCATTTTAAATTCTGGAACATTTCTTTCATTCTAAAAAGGAAATCCCATACCTATTAGCAGAAAATCTTAATTCCAGTCTGTCTCCATGCCCTGGCAACCACTAGTTGACCTTCTGTCTCTATGGATTTGCCTGTTCTGGACATTTCATATAGGCGGAACTATACAATATGTGACAGTTTGTGTCTGGCTTCTTCACCTGGCATAATGCATAATGTTGTAAGATGGGTCAGTATTTCTTTTTTCTTTTTCTTTTTCTTTTTTTTTTTTTTAGAGCAAGCACACGTGGGGAGGAGGGGCAGAGGAAGAGGGAGAGAGAATCTAAAGCAGGTTCTACGATCAGTGCAGAGCCTGACATGGGGCTCGATCTCAGGACCCAAGACCATAATGTGAGCCAAAATCAAGAGTTGGAAGCTTAACTGACTGAGCCATCCAAGCACCCCCATTTTATTTCTGAATAATCTTCCATTGTGTGGATATACCACATCCACTCATCAGCTAATGAACATTTGGGTTATGGAAAAGTAATACTTTTTAAAAATTACACACTTTATAACAAAAATTTCACATGATGTATATGTGTACTAATAATGATACTAGTATTTGTTGAGCACTTATTACGTACCAGGTGTTCTAAATGCTTGTATGTTTTAGCATATTTAATGTTCACAACAACCCTAGGAGGGGAGGATGGTCACCATGACTGCCATTATTCTTATGGGGAAATTGGGAAATGGGAAGATTAAGTTACCTATCACAGGATAAACAGCTAGTATGTTATTCAAACCCAGGAATTCTGGCTTGCAAAACCCTGCACTTTACTTTTCATTAACAAAATTATTATACAAAGAACTGTCTTGGGGGATGGGTATACAATTCTGTGAATGTTAAAACATATAAATTTGTGTTACTACCGCCGCCACAGTCAGATAAGGAACTCTCCCATAATCCCAAAATACTCTTGTGTGTCCCATCCTGACCCATTCTAACTGTTGGAGGAGGAGACGGCTAGTTGACCTGAGAACTAGATCCCGGCAGTTGGAGGCTCTTTACTCCTCTTCTGTCTTTGGAATGTAGGTCCCACCCACCATTCCCACAGTGGGAGCCATTTTCAAGCACACAGCCTTGGAGTAAGCTGGTGCTGAGACTACATGGACCAAATCTGTCACTGACTCTCATAGTGAAGACCTCTATATAAACGTTTAAGGTTTTGACGGGTAGTGTAGGTATCTCCTTGGCTTGCGGCCACTCAAAACAAGCCTCTTAAGTAAGTTACCTCGTTTGTTAAACCAGCCACCTACCAATCTGGAGCGGCCTGCCTCTTTCTTCAGCCTCTCCTTGCCCCACGTGTCCAGGGACCAGTTTGCAAACCAAAACTAACCCCATGGCGACCATCGATCTCTTCTCCAACCTATGGTTTTTTTGTTTTTTTCAATGACTGTCATGTAAATGGAATCATATAGTAGGTAACTGGTGAGACTGGCTTATTTCACGCAACATAATGCCTTTTAGATTGATGCAAGTTGTTACAGGTGATAACAGTTCATTCCTTTTTATTGCCGAGTAGGGTTCAGTTGTATGTCTGTGCCAGTTTGTTTATCCAGCCACTGAAAAAATCATTTTAACTGAGGTGTGACATTCAAACAGAAAGTGCACAAATATATGGATACCGACAGGCGAATTCACGAACGCACCCATATAATCACCACCCAGGTTAAGAACTAGAATCTTGCCAGTGCCCTAGATATGCCTTTGTGCCCTCTTCCAGGTAACCTTACTTCTGTTTTTACTTCTATCTCCATAGGCTACTTTGGCCTGTTTTTGAACTTTATACATAGGGACTCATATAAAATTTGCTTTTTTAAAAAAGATTTTATTTCTTTATTTCCTTATTTGGGAAAGAGAGACAGAGCACAAGCAGGGGGGAGGGGCAGAGGGAGAAGCAGGATCCCCACTGAGCAGGGAGCCCAATTCAGGGTTCCATCCCAGGACCCTGAGATCATGACCTGAGCCGAAATCCAGAGTTGGATGCTTAACCGACTGAACCACCCAGGCTCCCCAAATCTAATTTATGAATCATTTAAATTGGAAAGTGCTTTATAGGCCCTGTGGAAAAAAATCTTTGCCTATTCTAGGTTTGTCTTTCAGAAAAGCTTTTTTGTTGTACCTCTACATTTAAGTCTACCATCCACCTGGAATTTATTTCTGTATATAGTGTGAAGCAAGATTCATTTTTTTTCCCATGTGGATTTCCACTGACTGAGCCCCAGTTTTCAAAAATAATGTTTTTCCCTATTGCACTCCAATAGTGTCTGTCATAAATCAAGTAACAGTACATTGTAGGTCTGTTTCTGGACTCTTTATTCTCTTCCACTGATCCATTTGTCCCACTTTGCAACATTACCCCCCCGTTCTTAATTACTGTCGCTTTTTCATAATTCATTTTTTAAAGTTTTTATTTATTTAAGTAATCTCTACACCCAACGTGGGGCTTGAACTCACAAGCCGGAGATCAAGAGTCACATTTTCTTCCGACTGAGCCAGCCAGGAGCCCCTATCATAATTCCTAATGTCTGGAAGTGCGAATCTTCCAATCTTGATATCATCAAGATTGTCATGGATATTCTCAGCCCTTGTTATTTCCATATAAATTATAGAATTAGCATATCAATTCCAGCAAAAAAAGAAACCCGTTGGGATTTTGATTGGGGTTTTGTTAAAATTTGTAGCTTAATTTAGGGAGAATAACTTTACAATATTGAGTCTTCCAATCCATGAACGTTATTTATTCCTGCATTTATTTAGGTCTCGTATCAGTCAGGGTTCAGTGAAGAGACAGAAACCAGACCAGTAATTTGAACAGGGAAAATTTCACATGAAAATATGTTAGCTAGTTCAACTAGTAAAAAGGTGGATAGCTATTTCAAAGGATAGAACATGATTCTAAGGGGTACAGAGGAGCAACTGGAGAAGGCAGTGAATAAGTGAAGATACTTGGAAACTTAGGACTCTCTCCTCACTGCCAAGGCTGGAATTCAGACCTCTTTGGAGGTGTGGCTGCCATAGAAACATCTGGTCTACTGGTGATGGTGAACGGGAGGGGTGGGCTACAACTGACCTGCAGAAATGGTCTTAGTGGGCGGAGGGGAGGAGGAGGAGGAGGGCATGGGCTGAACGGTTGGTCTGCAGGACTTCTGATGTGGTGGGTAGAAGTGGTAATAATGGGCATCCTTAACTCATTCCAGCCTGAGAGAGGAAATGTTCAATATGTCACCACTACGTATGACGGCTCTAGTTATTTTGTAGCTACTCTTTATCAGAACTGTCTTAGTGTGCTGAGATTAACCATGAATGAGTATTTGACTCTTTTCAAATGCTTTTCCACATCTATTGAGATGAATCCTTTTTTTTTTTTTTTTTTGGTCCTTTGTTTGATTAATATGGAGAATTTTAGTGATTTCTTTTCAGACACAAAACAAACTTTGTACTCTTGGAGTGAACCAGAGTTGGTCATGATATAGCACCCTTTTTATGGAAGTATACATTTGATTTCATAATATTTTGTTTGGGAATTTTGTATCTGGGTCTATGAAAGTGTGGACTGTAATTTTCTTTTCTCGTAATTTACTCGTCAAGTTTTGGTATCTGGGTGTTTGTATCAAGGTCATGCTGACCTCAAAAACTGAATCAAGAAATGTTTCATCTTTTTATATTTCCTAGTAGAGATTTTGTGAGGTCAATATTACATCTTTTTTAAATGCTTGGAAGAATTCACCAGTGAAGGTATCTGGGCCTGGGGATTTCTTTGTGGGAATGTTAATTACAGATTTGGTTTCTTTAATAGATATAGAAGTATTCAGATGTTTTATTTCTCCTTGTGTCAATTTTGGTAAGGTGTGTTCATCTCATCTAAATTGTCAAATTCTGGGGCACCTGGGTGAGCAGATCATGATCTCAGGTACTGGGATGGGCCCTGCTTCAAGCTCCATACTCAGTGGGGAGCTGCTTGTGGATTCTCTCTCTCCCTCTCCCTCTGCCCTTCCCACCCACTTGTGCTCTCTCTCTCTCAAAATAAAATATAAAGGTCTTAAAAAAATTGTCAAATTTTTAGATATAATGTTGTTTATATTATTCTATCATTACTATTAAAGATAATACTATCTTTTCCATGCCTGTAGGATCTTGCTTTGACACTTACCAATTTTTATTAGCCTTTTTGGAGAACCAGTTTTGAGTTTTGTTGATTTTCTGTATTGTAAGTTTTCTTTTAATTTAATTGATTTTTTTAATCTTATTTTCTTCCTTCTAGGTTCTTTGAGTTTGATTTGTTGTTCTTTTTTTTTTTTTCTTAAGATTTTACTCATTTATTTGACAGAGAGACAGCCAGTGAGAGAGGGAACACAAGCAGGGGGAGTGGGAGAGGAAGAAGCAGGCTCTCAGCAGAGGAGCCTGATGCGTGGGGCTTGATCCCAGGGACTTGGGATCACGCCCTGAGCCAAAGGCAGACGCTTAACGACTGAGCCACCCAGGTGCCCCTGATTTGTTGTTCTTTTATTAACTTCTTGAGATGGATATATATATTATTGATTTCCATCTTCATTTCTTTTCTGGTATATCCATTTAAAGCTCTAAGTTTTTGTTTAACAAGAGTGTTAGCTACTTACCATACTTTCTCCTGTCTTATTTGTATTATCATTCAGCTAAAAATATTCCTAATTTCCTTTGTGATTTTTTCTTTTTTTGTGTAATTTTTTTAAAAGATTTGTTTATTTTTTAGAGAGAAAGAGGGCAAGCAAGCATGTGCAGGGGGAAGGAACCGAGGGAGAGGGAGAATCTCAAGCAGACTCCCTGCTGAGCATGGAGCTCAACTTGGGGCTTCATCTCACAACCCTGAGATCATGACCTGAGCCAAAATCAAGAGTCAGAGGCTTCACTGACTGAGTCACCCAGGCACCCCTGTGACTTTTTTCCCCCTAATTTCCAAGCAGGTTTTAAGAGATTTTTAAGTTACCATGATTGATTCCTGCCATAATTGCGCTGTAGTAAGAATATATATTCTGGATAATATTCATCTTTGCAATTTGTTTACATTTGTTTTATGACCCAGTGTTCCAGTCATTTTGGGTCAGTGTTCCACGTGCACTTGAAGGGATGTGTATTCTTTTATCATTGGGTGCATTGGATGTTTTCCACTGACTTATCCCCTGTTTCATTAATCTTTTTTTTTAAAGCTATGTCCAATCTCTTGCTAAAGAGTCCAATGTCAGACAAGTCAAATTCATTAATCATGTTGCTTAGATCTTTATACTCCTACGTTTTTTTTTTTCTTTTGTCTCCTTGTTTTATTAGCTCCTGAGAGAGGTTGTTAAAATATTCCACTACTCTTACGGATTTGTCTACTTTTCTTTTTAGATTTTTGATTTGTATATTTTGAAAGTATGATATTACGTGCCTATGAATATAAAATTGTCTCTTCCTGGTGGATTAACCTTTTTATTGGAATTTTCCTCTTTATGTCTAGTTACGTGTCTTGCCTTCAAGTTTACTTGGTTTGATATTAGTATAACTGCAGTGCCTTTCTTTTGGTTAGTGTTTTATTTTTTTTCCTTCCTTTTACTTTCAACCTTTTTGTGTCCTTATGTTTAGGGTGTATCTCATATGAGCATATAACTGTTTTGTGCTGGTATAGTCTGATAAGCTGGGTCTGTTCATTAGAGTATTTGGTCTGTTTACATGTAATGTAATTACTAATACGTTTGGTTTTATACCCACAATATTACTATTCTTTCTATTTGTTCTACTTCCCCCCTTTCTTCCTTTCCTGACTTAATTTGGACCAGTCAAAAAAACTTTTAAATTAAACCAGTTTTTCTTTCATTAACTTGTTACTTATGCCTTCGTTTAGTAGTTACCCTGGAAATTAAGACATCCCTCTTTTGTTTATTGGAGTCTAATATAAATGAGTATTTTCACCACTTTCCAGACAATTCTAGGGCCTATTACAGTCTAATTTATCTTCCTTGTGCATTTTGTGTTTTTAATTGTATTCACTTAAATGTACATGTATTTAAAACCCCACAGGAAATTATTGCTAATGTTTTCCATATTCATTTAGATTTACTCATACGTTTATTTTTTTTTCTGTTGCTCTTCAATCTTTCCTGCATTTCTGTCTGGGATTGTTTTCCTTTTGTCTATAGAACTCCCTTTAGTTATTTCTTTTAGTCAGACCTGCTGGTGACAAATTCTCTCAGTTTTAATTGGTTTGAAAATATCTTTATTTTACTTTCGTCCTTGAAGGTTATTTTCATTATGTGTAGAATTCTAACTTGGACATCACCTCCTTTCATTGCCTTTTTGCTTCGGTCACATCTGTTGAGAGGTCAGCTCTCATATAGTGGCTTTGATCCTAAACTGCATGCCTCATACAGCACAAATGTGGGGAAACAGGTACAGTGTTTTTGAATCACTTCTCGTTATCTCCTTTCCTTGGGAGGACTATTTTGGACCTTCAACTCCTAGCTGTTTTGACATCCCCAAATACTAATTTTTGTCTCCCGCCCGCATGAAGCATCCTAACCACTCTGATGACTTCTCTGTCTTTTATTTTTTATTTTCATTTTTTTGAGATAGAGAGAGCAAGTGTGCATGAGCTGTGGGTGGTGGGGGGCAGAGGGAGAGGGAGAGAGAATCTTAAGCAGACTCCATGCCAGCACGGTGCCCAGTGCAGGGCTGGGTCTCACAACCTTGAGATCATGACCTGAGCTGAAGTCCCGAGTCAGACACTTAGCCAAGTGAGCCACCCAGGCACCCGCTTCTCTTCCTCTTAGCAGCTACCCTCTGCTCTGCCTCTGAGCTTCTCACCCCATGGTGCTTAAGAGTCATCAGTGTCCCCAGGGAAAAAACGATGTGCACAACGTCAGGCACATCTCACCGAACTTCCCTTCTTTCCAGGATTTTTGTACTGTAAGTCCTGGAGGTACCCCCGGGGACTTCAAATACAATTTTTGTGTGTTTGTGCCCCATCAGCTTTTCTAGTTACACGGGGTGGGAACATTGGCCTCAGCAGTGGCTCCATCACAGCTGCACTTGGAAGTTCCATAATTGGTTTCTTCTTCTGAACGCTTTCTCTGACACACTTTGCATTTTATTTATGCTTCTGGTCCCTTGAGGTTTCTGTTTTCTGCATGTTGCCTCTAGGGCTGCTGGTCCTGCAACATGGGCTGTGTGGTCATTGTCACTGGTGGCTCCAGTGGTTGTGCGTCATGGTGGCCCTGAAGTTCACCCCAGAAGACCCAGCATGGTCTGGGCCCTGGCTTATCTCTCTCAGTGCCACTTCCACCCAGAATGGGCGAGGGAGACGGATCTTCTTCAGGGAGAGGCCTTTCTTAACGCCTCAGCCAGGTGGTCTTAGCGAACTCTCGTTAATGCCTACATCCTTTCTTTCTAGCGCTCTTCACAAATGTAATTTTCCACTGATTTGTGGAATTGGCTGAGTAGTTTATCTTTTCCCCTCCAGAATGTGGTCTGGGCCATGAAGACAGTGACCTTGTCTGTCTCATTTACACAATATCACCAGTGTCCACCACTGTGCCCAGTACACGTTTACTGAATTAATTTCAGGCTTGTGATGATAGGAGATGAGAACGAGGTGGGGAGAACTAACATTCATTACAGTTTTGCTATTTATCATCTTATTCAGTTTTTTTAAAGATTTTATTTATTTGTCAGAGAGAGAGAGAGCAAGCATGCACACAAGCAGGGGGAGTGGGAGAGGGAGAAGCACTTCCTTCTGAGCAGGAAGCCCAGTGCAGGACTCAATTCCAGGACCCTGGAATCATGACCTGATCTGAAGGCAGATGCTTCACCGACTGAGCCACCCAGACTCCCTCATCTTATTTAGTTTTGACCTCACCTCCTGGAGGCAGGCAGTGTTGCTGTTTTGCATAGAGTAAACCATGGCTCAGAGAAATCCCGTTATTTTTCTAAAGTCACGCCTTCGCTAAGTACCTGATACAGAATTCAGTCCCAGGCCTCACTGGTTCAAAAGGAACGCCAGCTCTGGATTGTTAAATGCTTCTCGGCCTTCCATGCTTTTTGTATTTCTCTATTGGCTTTTCATTCTTTGTCTGATACTCCTAGAATGCTAGGTTACGTCAAGGGCTTTTTCTGAAAATATAGGAAAAGCTAAAGAAGAGAAGCTGAAAATTTCTTTCTGTTACTTCAAAAACAGAATGGCATGCCTTCTATACTTCCACGGGAAGATTATGTGGGTCAATCTAGACTGACCTATAAACTTATATCCCTCAAATGGCCTAGTCGAGGGGGAAACATTAATTTGTTTAACTTCAGTTACAAACAGGTATCTAGAGTCATAGCAATAACTATTATTTATTGAGCACCTACTGTGTGCCATACATGAAAATGGGCACAACCCCTACCTTCTCTTCAGTTACCAAAATGCCCCTGGAAAAGTATTCATTATTATTTTCATTGTACGGATTTGGAAACTGAGACTCAGAGAAGTAAAGAAACTTGCCTTAGGAAGTTTTAGATCCAGAATTTGAACTCCTTTATGGACTTCTGTAGAGACTGCTTATCATTACATACACTGATCAATGCATGGAGCCTGGAAAACAGAAGGAGCTTAATAAATGTTGTTTGCTTTTTCCAGATTAGTGATGCTGTGGTGAGTTTTCCAGGAAAAGATCACAAAGTACTGAAATGAAGCTTCTTTGTGTCTCCATGGTATCTCCAAATTGACCCCTTGGAAAGCCCCAAAGGTTCTGAGTCACGACAGTTTCCAAGTGTCAGGTAAGGAACATATTAGTCTCAACTGCAGGCTGTACTCTGCTATTTGCTCCAAATATTTTCTGGTTGCAAATGTTATTGATCTGACAGTTTATTTCCCGAGACGCATTAGTTCAAACTGATGTGATATGAAAGTCTCATCCTAAGGAAATTGGCCTTGTGAATGGCTGTCCCCTGGGAAGAGCATGCTGCACTTATGACTTTACTAATATGATGAAGAAGCTGCAAATACAATTAGTGGGCCTGGCTGGTGATTTTCCAATAATGATGTTTGGGGTATATTATTGGTTTAGCTGTAATTGAGCTTAAGATGATCTGAAAATCTCTAAACTGTGTGAAAGTCATTCACAGCTTTGGCTCAGTGTGATGTTCATGAACAAGAGTGGGTATGGTGGGGAACTGATGACACTTGGATGTGCTGAGCCTGGGGGATGTGTCCCTGGACAGCTGTGCCTTGTCTTTCAAATTCTGTTTCCTTTCACCCTATCACTATTAAGGTGATGATTTCTTCATAATCTTCTGCCCGCTCCCAAGTCTCATCACCATCCTTATCATTTGAAACTCACTACCTGTTGTCTAGCTCTCTTCTCATGCAAGTATCATCTGCCTGGTGCACGTTACAGTCATCTTTATTAGGATAGTTAATGCTAGCTACCATGGTAGACAAGACCTGAAATCTCAGTGGTTGAGCATCACAAAAGTGTATTTCTTGGTCATGTAGGTTGGCAAAGGGTCTCCTCCATCTGGTGACTCAGGAATCTGGGTTCCTTCCATTCATCATCTCAACATAAGTTTGTTGGGAGACCATTCTGCCTGGATTTCTTGGGTTCTTTTATGGTCTTTGTTTAGAGATGATTGAATGGCAAAGTGAAGGTAGAGAACCTCTCTCTCCCTGGAGACATTCCAAGGTGATGAAGTTCCATTCTCTTCCTGGAGGAGATTGGCTCACACTTGGAGGCAGTAGACCTGGAGGTGGCCCCCATGTCCCAGAGACATGTACTTCCTCTCCAGGGTAAGGAGTCAGCTCTCTCCAGGGGGAGGACAGGCAGGTTACCAGCAGCTTGGTAGAAACTCAGAGTCTCGCAAGTCCAGGGTTCTTCTCCATTGGTGCAATAATCCACATAATAATCTACATAGAACAAGGTCACACTCTGTTCACCCCATGCTGTTTATCCAGTGTCATAAATACACATTCTTCTCTTTTCCCATCCAAACCCCTTTCACAAGGGGTTGTGATGGATGCCAAGCAGAGCAGTTCCATGTTGCAACAGAAAATTATAATGCAGTCGATGGGTAAAGAAATGGCCAGTTACAGGTCCACCAGTGGTGAAGGGATACACCTGAAAGTTTCTTCTTTGAGTTATTATACGGTGTTAAAATTAATGCTTGGCCACTATATGATTATCAGTGTGTGAGTGCAAATATAATACTATGACGAATCCATTATTTAAAGGATGTCTATATTGAACGATAAAATGCAAAAGATTCCTTAGTAAGCCCGTTCAAGTCTACATGAGTGCCCATTTCATGCTGGGCACAAGGGCTACATTGCATCTGAACAAAACAATATTGCTGCCTTCAAGAAGTCTATTGTTTAGTGAAGAACTCCTTGTCTTCACTATTGTGTGGAGTCAACCCATCTTACGTTAGGTTAGGTTAAAGGAATGTTATTAAATCTACCTTGATTCCTGCATTATAGGGTTATGGTTACCCACCTAATTTGTTCTATAAATATTCCTTCCACTTTCCAGCTCTGTTCCTCGATCCTCTCCCTTTCTATTCCCTGGGATCTACAAGCTCCTTAATAATTAAGTAAGGGCTTTCCCTGTCAAAACTTCTTTGGTTGCAAGTGACAGAAACTCCCACCTGGCTCCCACTGGCTCCCAATGGGCTCAAATGGATTTTAATGGATTCTGTGAGTGAACTGTCAAAGGAAGCTTCAGGCTCAGCAGGATCCAGGGGCTCAGATGATGACTTCAGGACTCAGTCTTTCTCTTTCCATTTCTCTTTTATATTTTCTTCTATATTGACCTTTTCCACATGGTGACAGCAACAGCTCTATTCCACGTTATCTTTGCATCACACATCTTGCAGATGAAGAAATTCCCTGTACTTATGTTTAAAACAATGGATTGAGGGGCGCCTGGGTGGCACAGCGGTTAAGCGTCTGCCTTCGGCTCAGGGTGTGATCCTGGCGTTATGGGATCGAGCCCCACATCAGGCTCCTCCGCTATGAGCCTGCCTCTTCCTCTCCCACTCCCCCTGCTGTGTTCCCTCTCTCGCTGGCTGTCTCTATCTCTGTCAAATAAATAAATAAAATCTTTAAAAAAACAAAACAAAACAAAACAATGGATTGAATCAATCACTCTGATTAGGGGGAGAGGAATGTTTTGGCCGGATTTAGGTCAGGTTGTTATGGGCCAAATTGTGACTCCCCCAAATTCATATGTAGAAATCCTAACCCCGAAGACCTCATAATGTGAGTGTATTTGGCGATAGGGTCTTTACGGAGATAGTTAAGTTTAAATGAGGTCTTATGGGTTGGGTGATTGGAGTCCTCATAAGAAGAGGAGATTAGGACACAAACGCACACAGAGGGAAGACCGTGTGAGGACACAGGGAGAGGAAGGATATCTGCAAGTCTGGGAGAATGACCTCAGGAGAAATGAGCCCTGCCAATGCCTTGACCTTAGACTTCTAGCCTCCAGAACTGTGAGAAAATGTTTGTTGTTTAAGCCACCCAGTCTGTGTAGCGTTAGCAAAGTAATACACAGGTTCAGCCTTGGAATCAAGGTGGATTTATTCAGTACCCCTTGAACCACCCTAGAGAGGAGGAGTGGTTACTCAAAGGACACCCAAGGAACTGTTACTGCAGGAAAGAATAATGGACACTTGGTAGGAAGAAAAAGAGATTGTCTAGCACTGGGTCAGATTCATAACAATTTTTGGACATTTGTGATGCCTTAGAAACACCTTATCAAAACACTTAACAACCCCATAAGGTGGGTACTATTATTTTCCTCATTTTACAGAAGAGAAAACTGAGGCCCACACAGGTTAAGTGATTTACCCAAAAACACACAATCAGCAAGTCGCAGAATCAGAATTGATATCCACACTTGTCTGGTGGCAGAACCTCAGCTTTTTATCACTGTGCCCTTTGGAGAGCCAGTGACAGCTAGATTCTCCTGCTTTTCTAGTCCAAGACTGAAAAGCTCTGACTTGAGGCAGGGGAAGGAAGTATGTTAATATGTTAATTAAGGAAAATTCACAGTCTGCAGAATTCACGAGTCCATTTTCTGAACTATTTCTGATGTGGGCGAGCCTTTGACCCATTCAAGTTAATTAACATTGCGGAACATGAAGTAATTGCTGTTGTTCCTCAAAATTGGGGGCAGGAAAATATCCAGTGGCCTGTACCTACCCCAACCCTGACTCCTGAGCTAAGGAGGGGAACGCCAGAGCCTCAGCAAGAAGACACAGTGGAGAAATTCCTCAGTTCATCTGCTCCTTCCACTCCTGTGTGTTTACAGTGTGTTCTGTTCCGCGATTAGCTAGGCAAGCACCGTCTCTGTCTGAATCGGGGGCGTGAAGTCTACAGCTAAGTAAGAGATCTGTCCTGAATCTTATAAATAGGATTTCTAGTTTGAAATGCAGGCTGATATTTGAATGTTTTATTAGGAAACAAATTCAGAGGATGTCAGACCGATACATGGTCATCGTATTTTTTTTCCAAGTGGTTCTGATATTTCTGTGGAAACCATCTGGTAGACCCTACTTGTAAATCCTGCTGGTCTTTGTTAGGTCTCAGTGGTTGCAAGAAAGGGCAGTCCATGCGAGCCAGTTCACAAACAGAATTCGGGGGTCTTTGTTACCTAATATTTATCATCTGTTTATTTATCATCCATGATGTGATGAAGTTGTGTAGAAAAGCAAAAATTTGTCATTAAAATGTTTCTCATTAATTATACAACTTCAGTTATTAAAGCTTTTACCGATTCCATCATGTGCCCTAACTTGAGTCCTTTCCTGCCATGTCAACTTCCTTGGGGTTCCATCTCTCCGAAGGACACCCTGAATTGTGAATGCCCATCACATGTCCTCAAATGGCTTGCTGGTTCTTACAACCAACAAATCCTGTCGAAGAGAATCAGTCTTTCACCGACTGTCTGACCCTGGTGCATACGCAGTATAATGCAGTGGCAATTGGTCAATTGAAAATCTTGCCCAGGATGCAGGATTCCAGGAAGCGGATGAAAGTGGTGTTGAAACCTGCTTAAAGAACAGAAAAATCACAGACAATCAAAGAGAATCAGGTGGCTTTAGAACAATATTCAGCTGGACATCACAGGGTCAGCCACACCAGCTGTTGTGGTCACTGCTCTGGTCGATTGGTGCCTGTATCACGCTGGTTATTCAATATTTTGAACATCGTATCAATGTAAAAAGAGTTAATGTTTGAAGAAAAAAAATGACAAGGAAAGTGACACGGTGAGCACTTCAAAAGAGAAAAATTTAAATATCAAAAGATTCTAGTGGGCCTTAGGAAAAATTGGTGAAGCCCTTGAATATTTTTTAAATGACCTCTTTGCTATCATGCTGTGGAAACCAAACCTGAAGTGAAGGATTTTGTCACAAAAATTACACCCCCCCCAAAAAAATTCACTACTTAATTCATTTTTCGTTCTTCATAAGAATTCATGCATAGTTGAAACGTTAACCTGAATTTTGTTATGATGATAAGCTCAGTTTCATTTTTCAAGATAAAGTTCCAAATCAAACCCCTTTTCTCCCCCATGATTTGCTATGAAAATTTGGGCTCAGTATTAAGTGAGTCATTCTAAATGTCTTCTACTGGGACCGATTTTCCTCTCAGGGAGGTGGGGAGTGAGGGCGTCCCTCCTGCCTTTTCTCATGGAGCTGCATAGTCTTTCCTTCTACTTCTTGCCATGACAGCTCCATTTCCTTGCTTGTCGTCACATCTGTGTTTCCTGCTCACTTGTGGTGTACCTGGTGAGTTAGCCATGTTTTATAAACCATGTGTCTTCCCTCCCCAGACATAGGTTGTTAGACCAATGGTAGCTCATGACCAGGGGCAGCTATGCCATAACCTGGCTAAGGGCCTCAGGAATCTCTAAGGAATATGGTCAGATTTAGTAGGATACCACGATGACCTGATAGTAAATTGACACAACATAGAGAGAGTCTCCTAGGTCTTGATGGGCCAAATGCAAGCTTCAGGAACAAGAGTGAGTAATCCAGCAGGACCAAGGTGATAGCTCAGGCTCCAGAGTCCTTACCCAGTGCTCTTCTAACATGTCATCTATGGTGGGCAGCTATTCATCCTTCTCCTGGTGACAGCACCCCAGATTTTCTCAATCCATACAATTTGGGTGGAACTGATCCTATCAGAGCTAGAGCCGTCATGTGATCCAGGCCCGGCCAGTCAGCTTATTATGTGCCCTTGGCCATAAGGATTGGTTAAGGGATTGGGCATATTGCTCAACTCAGGCCAGGAGAAGGACCTCTGTTTCAAGAGTTAGGGAAAGCGAACCCAGCAGATGTGCACCTGTAGCTGCTTGCAGGCATCTTGTTGAGAAATGAAGCAATGTGCTGGAGATGAGGACCAAGAGGCGGGAGAAAATAGGAGTTGCTGGGTCCTGCCATACCTGAATGTGGCAAGACTCCCTCAGACTCCAGCCAGCATTGCTCCTGTTTGCTAAGCTAGTTCAAATCAAGCTTTAGGTCACTTGTTACCAAAAAAGCCATAACTGACACAACATGCTTATTTGATTAGGATAACAATAATCCCTCTTAACCATTTCGAGGTGCTTTTCCAGCTTTCATCTCATCAGATTCTTTCAACAACCCTGGGATACACAGGGGGAGGGTCTTGATGAAGGTTGCTGCCAGGTATAGGGAGCAACAAGGTGTTTTCTCAAGCACTTGGAAAGCATAGGGAGTGAAGTTTGCCTTCTGAGAGTTACACCATGAGGTCAATACATTATAGATCAAAGCAGAGCAATGCAAAGTCACCTTAAAGAGACAGGATGGCGAGGGCTGCAAGACTTGTCTGTCATGTGATTGAACGTATTACCATATTTAAAGAAAAGCTGTATCCATCAGGATCTGCCACAGAAGCCTGGAGGACAGAGAGTTGCAAATGCCAACCTCGACTGCAGCCACTACAACTCACTTCGGTGGAGAGGGAGTCTTGATCTTTGACTATGTCTTGTTCCAGCAGCAAGGCTCGATGTAGAGAACTGCTATCCACTATGAGCTGTGGAAAAGCGGATTGATAAGTGGCTCATTTAGAGGTGGCTGAGACTTTCTTGACATCCTCCCATTAAGAGGCAGGGTCTCTTTCCCTTCCACCTGAATCCAGGCTCACCCTGTGACTTATCTCAAAAAAAAGAGAATGAAGTAGAAGTGGGACTGTGTCATTTCCAAGGCTTAACTGCAGAAGATCTGCAACTTCTACTCTTGCACACCTGGAAGATTCCTTTTTGGAACACAGCTGCCAAGCCCTGTGGAAAAAGGCTGAGCTGTCAGCCAACTGCCAGTCATGCGAGTGAGCTCCTTTGAGCATCCCTCCCCCTTGAGCCTCCAGATGTCCCAGTCAACCCCAAATGGGGCAGAATAACCACCCCTCTGAGCCCGGTCAACTCACAGAATCATGAGAGGTGATAAATGGTGGTTGTGTTAAGCCACTAAGTTTTGGGACGATTTGGAATAGTGCAAGAGATAACTGAAACAGTAATGGCTTAAGCAAGAAAGGCATTTAATGTACTTCTCAAATGGAAATTCTGGATGTAGGAAGCTTCAGTTCTGGAGCAGTAGGTCAACAATGTTATCAGTGAGCTCATGCTCCGTCTTCCTTTCTATTCCATAATCCTTAGCAAGTTGGCTTTTCATCTTCCTCATGGTTGTAAGATGGCTGCTGCAGCTCCAAGTATCACATCCACACTTAAAGCAAAAAGAAGGGGAAAGAGTTAGTACCTGTGAGTTCTTCTCTTGCCTCTGCAACTTTCACCAAGAAGCCAGGTATCTTCCCAGAAGCCCCTCAGATGACTTACCATTAGGTCTCATTGGCCAGAGATGACTACCCTTAGTTCCAAGGAGAGTGAATGTATGCTCATCTAATCTCTATAGTGTGAAGCAGCCATGAGAAAGGAGGTTGACAGTGGCTTTTTGGAAGCAACAAAAAATCTCTACCACAAGATGGATGCAGATATTATTGCCAGTTGACTTGTGATAGTTATGATTCTATCTGAAAAAAAAATGCTTGTTCCCAGCCATTTCAGTTTATTGCCACTAAACTTTAAATGAATGCATCCATCTCTCCGTGTCCCAATTTAATACATCAAGAAACTATATTATTATTCATTTCCTAGGCTGGTCTTCTAACCGGGAGAGAAAGTACTGGTATAGATTTTCTGAACCAATCTCTGCAATAGTAACCTCTCTTTGCAAATAAATAAATTCTCATCTGGATTATACATCAGTCTCAAAGTGTGGCTAATGTGAGTCTAACCTTGAAGGATGGTACCTCTCTCAGTGTGTTGAGAGAGCCAGGTTTCCATTGTTTGTAAGGATCTGGGTACAATCACTTAACCTTCATGCTAACATATGAATCTCTTTGGGAGACAGCTTGCTGGTTCTTTCTTCTGGTGGAGACACAACAGGTGACTGAGCAAAGACATCTGGAATTACTATAGAGGTGAGATTGAATATGGCCGAGTGGCAATTTGTTCTGCTCCCTGTAGGAATACAGAAACCCTGGTGACTTCAGGCTGATGGAGCTGTTGAGCTCGCCACCCAGGTTTTATGAGTCTATCATGAGTTAAAACAATCTGTCTCATTAACCTCGAAAGGTCAGTGTAATGGTTAAGAGTATCATCAGCTCAGATGTGTCCACTGGCTCTACTGCATATGGACTGGGTGACCTTGAGCAGATGTCTTCCCCCTTTGAGCCTCAGTTTCTTCATCTGTAAAATGGAGACAATATTCAGGCCTCTACCTTGCAAGGCTGCCATAAGAATTGACAGGTGTGATGTATGCAGAGTGCTTGGCACAGTGTCTGGCTGGACGTGGTACTCACTGAGTAATATCTCTACAGACCTTCTGTCCGAACTGGAGGTTAGAAAACCTGGTTACCCACACCTACGCTGTCTGCATCCTTACAGGCCCTGCCTATATACCCAGTAATGGTTCAAGGAGTGACAGTGGTGCCCAAAACACCACCGTTGCATTGAGCGGGACAAAGAGAAGAAATGCAAGACATGCTCCCTAGGCTCAGAGAAGTTCTAACATGGTTGGAGAGGCAATATATAAAAACACGAAATGGTTAAGGAACCAGGAGCAACATGTCAAGATGAGGGGGTAGCCCTGAGTGCAGTAAGGGCTGAATCTGTCTCATGCATCCTGTCCTGGCGAAGTGGGAATAGCGGTGGACTTGGAGTCAGACAGCCCTCCCTGGACACCGCCCACCCCAGGCTGGGTTAGAGACCACCCACTGCCCCAGGATACCAGCCGTGCTCACCCCTGAAATGTAATTGTTCACTTGTCAGTCTCTCCTATTAAATGGGGAGCGATGGAGGGCATTCATTCATTTATTAATTAATTGAGCAGATATTTACTGGGTATCTGCTATGTGCTAAGTACTGTTCCAGGAAAGGAGAACAAGACAGCCATTGCCTATATCCTTGAAAACCTCATGGAAAGTTGCACGAAAGACAACAAACAAGTAAATATGTAGTTGTGCACAATGTTGGGTGGTGGTAAGCGCTGGGAAAAAATATAAAGCAGGATATGGAGGTGTGCCACCCATGTCCCCCATCAAGGAAGGACTTGCTGTCCGGCTGTGGGGAGGGTGGTCAGCAGACAGCCCCCACCTGTTCCTCCTCAGGGTTTGCTTGAGTTGCAGAGAGCCACCTTGCCCAAGCTCACACCTTTCCCAGGGCAACCTGCATCCGGTGCCTATGTGAGGGCGGATGCCAAAGCCCAGCCATGTCAGCCTGACAGCAGACAGCTGGTGGGCGACGCTTGCTCTCAGAGCTTGTCGCTAGGGTGGATGAAGCTATGTTGAACTGATGTCAGAGTGTATCTTCCATCTTTTGTCCACACTTGCTTTCCCCTCTACATGCCACACTCCATCTCTGTGCTGGCTTTAGGAAAATCCCACATGCGACAAGGTGATGGAGCGTCGTGGCACGGAGGGGCTTGCGGATTTGGGTAAGGTGGTTGCGGAAGACCTGTCTGAGAAGGTGACATTTGAGCAGAGGCCAGGAGATGAAGGGTCAGCTATGGAGAGATCTGGAGGAACAGTGTTCCAGGCAGAAGGAATAGCAAGTACAGAAGCCCTGAGATAAGAATGTACCTGGCATGTTTGAGCATCATCTTCGAGGCAGGCTTGTGGGCTGAAGCCCAGGGATCAGGACGGCTATTGGAAATGCAGACGGAAAGGCAGTCTGCAGGCCCGTGTGCACGGGCAGCTCTGCTGAGAATCCCTGCTGCCAGCACATAGTAGCCACTGAACGTCTATCGAACCCAACTGGCTTGTCATTCTAGCTCCTCTCCTCTCTCCACATGTGACCTTGGACACGTAGTTACTTGACCTTTCAGTGCCTCAGTGTCCCTGCCTGTAATCAGTGGCAAAGGTGAGACCCTCGAGCTCTGGTTTAGAGCTTTTGTCACCATACCATTTTCTCTTCTTACAACCTCTTCCTCCTGCTTCTCTCTTCCTCCAGGGATTTGGAGCACACCTGGTCCCACCTCCAGCTTCTCAGCAGATGGTTCCCACTAGAAGGGCGGTTGTTCTTGGCAGCTCATCCCCAGATCCCAGAACCCCTGGGCTGAGAAGCAGCCACACTGGGGTGGTGGGTGGGGGAGGTGGCAGAGTCGAGAGAAAGAGAGAGAGAGAGTTAGATTTTGCTCCTCTGATAATAAATAAACCTGATTAAGGCATCCCCACACCCATAGGGCAGGGGGCTCCTTGGGTGGGCCTTATTGCTTTGATAAAAACCGCAATATCTGAAAATTGTCTCCAGCACCCGAGAACTCCCATTTTATGACTTGCACGTGCCTGGGATAAATTGCTTTTGCTGCTTCGTTATATATAATTCAGGTCCTTATGGATGCTGGTGGGATGCATAGCGCTCTCCTGTAATGATTTATTCATTTGGGGGAAGCAGAGTGTACCCACTGGGCTCTGCCCAGCCTGTCTGACAGCTCAAAGGGTTGGCGCTGCAGGCACATGTTGGATTCGGCTTGAGAGAGAGGAGCTGGTGTGGGCTGTTTAGCTTTCCTGGAAAGCAGACCTGGCTGGGTAAGGACCACTTGTCAGTGTGAAACTTCTCTAAGGCAGTCACTGGCTGAGCTAGGGGCTTGGCAGGGGTAATTTCAGGCATCCTCACCGCCTTGGGGATGTAGGGGGCTTTACAGATGAGGAAATGAGGTCAGAGACGTTATGCGACTTGCCCAAGGTCACCTGACCAAGCAGCAAAGGGCTTTTCCTAGCAGATGGGTCAGCCTTCATTTCGCGCATGTGCACCTGAGTCAGGTGCTTCACACCCAGGGAGTCACATCCTCTGCATGCCCACCTGTGAGATACAAGTGATTTACTTCCCCATTTTACAGACGGGGAGCGGACTGACTAGGTTTACCCTCTAGAAATCAAATGTCTGGGATTTTAACGTAGGTCAGCAGTCATTCATTCATTCATTCATTCACCCCTCTGTGCCTCATCTGTCAACTGGGGAGATTGTTAAGTTCTGACCTTGTGGGGTCGTTGTAAGGATTAAACGAAGGATGAGCAAAATGAGTTATCACACATAAAGCACACAGAACAAGGTCTGGCCCACAGACAAATGTGCAGTCAAATTTAGCTGCAATGGTAACTATCTTATCATCACTTATTCTTTCATTCCACAAATATTTTGAAGTAGCCTACCATGTGCAGGAACTCTCCTAGGTACCCTGCACGCATGAGCTTGTTTTCAATCTCAGCACTACCTTACCCTCATCTCACAGATGGGGGAACACCTTAGGGAGATGAACAAATTGGTGGTGGTCCCCAGGTAGGAGGTGAGTGAGTTTTATTTTCCAAAGCATTCATTCGTTCGTGCATTGTACTTGGGCTAGGCACTTCATATATTTCTGTTGACTTACGAGCATGAATGAGTACAAGGGTGGATAAGCTTGGTTCCTGGCCTCAAGACACTTACAGTCTTTTGTGTGGGATACAGGCAAGCAGGCAGGAAATGATTTTATTTCATGAAATCTAAGATGCACATTTTTTCCCATGTTAACCTGTCTGAGATCTGGATGGATCTTATAATCAATGGTCTAAAATCACCATTGACCAGCAGCAGTGAGGGTGAGGTGAGCCTTGCCTGGAGTGGGGCTGTATCTTTTAGGAATTCTTGTATCTCTAATGTTCTTAATGGCACAGAGGATGATGTCTTGTACGAAAACCTGGACACTAGCACCCATGATTTAAAAAATGATTTAGAGGGCCTGAACTTTGTAGTGAAGACATTTTTTTGGAATGTCTTAGCCAATATATTTTGCTTCTATTTTTTTTAAGTATGTGTCAGCATGATATGTGATAAAACACTGATGTCTTAATAAGTCTAAAAGCACTTTTTAAATAAGTAGAAATAAACATTCTCGGTGATAAGAAAGCACTGTGACTCCTAAGCATATACTCAAGAGAAATGAAAACCAGGTCTGCATAGAAACATGAACACAAATGCTTATAGCAGCATTATTCTCAGTCGCCAAAAGGTGGAAACAACCCAAATGTCCCCCACTGATGAATGGATAAATCAAATGTGCTCTCTCCCTACGATGGAATATTATTTCACCCATAAAAAGGAATAAAGTACTGATATATACTACAATGTGGGTGACCCTCGAAAATGTTATGCTAAGTGAAAGAAGCCAGACACATAAGCTCTCATATTATATGATTTCTCTCATATCAAAAAAAAAAAAATCCAGAATAGGAAATCTGTGGAGACAGAAAGTAGGTGAGTGGTTGCTTATGACTGGGTAGGGGTGAAGGGGTAGGGGCAACGGGGGTACTAGCTAATGGGTACAGGGTTTCCTTTAGAGGTGATAAAAACCAGCTAAAATGGACTGTGGATGGTCGCACAAGTCTGTGACTATATGAAAATGCATTGAATTGTACACTTTCAGTTGGCAACTTGTATGGTGTGCAAATTCTATCTTAGTAAAGCTGTTAATTTTAAAAAGGGAAAAGCATGTGCCAGAGTCTTTCTGAGGGTCGCACACAATATGGCGGTGGCTTAGATTTGAAGAAATTTGGTAAAACATAACGTGGTCAGTATTGTGTCGGGGGTAAAGATGCGGCTGTGGAATTGTACCCGGGCCCAGTCGGGGGAGCAGAGAAGGTCTCCTGGAGGTGGTGACGGTGGCAAGGCCAGTGCCGAGCCTGTGAGGATAACTAGGGGAGTGGAGTGGGAGTGATCCGGGCAGAGGAAACAGCACATGCAAAGGCTGGGAGTGAGACTGTCCTTTACTTCAGGGATGTGACCTCTTCTCAGAGTAGATGGCTGCCCCTGGACCTGGGAGAGTCCTAAAGATGAGGAAGTTGTGGTCTGTGCTTTCCAGGAGCCTGTGTCCCGGCAGTGAGGCTGGAGCACGCACACCCACTCTCCCAGGTCACCCTCAATCGATGGCACAGCCACGTGCTCGGGGAAGAGTAGAGACAAGGTGGCTGGAGAGTCACACCTGGCTGAGATTTCAGAAACAGGAGGAGTTGTCAGAGGCCGACTGTTTCCACATTGCTGGTGGGATAGTAAATGATACAGCCTTTCCAGAGGGCAGTTCATTTGGTAAGTGCATACCTTTCCACCCAGCTGTCTCACTACTAAGCATTTATCCTGAGGAAATGGTCACGCTGACCCCCAGTTAGCCAACTAGTCACAAGGATGTTCTCAAATCCAGCTTTATAAAAAATAGCAAAACACAGACTCCATCTGGATTGTCGATGAGGGGCCCCTCTGCTCAAGACATTTGAGCACCTTCGACAGGTGGGATCCCGAGGCGAGCAGACGTGCTGGTAAAGGACAGGCCTGGATGTCAGATGCACCTGCGTGGAAGCCAGGGCTGTGTCCTGACCTTGGGCAGAGCTTCAGTTTCCTTGTGTGTAAAGTGGGGATGATGATAATAGAACTCACCTCTTAGGTGAGGATGAAAGGCTCAAAAACGTGAGAAGCACTTAGAATGGTGCTCAGCGAATGAATTCTGGCATTATCGATCATTATGTTATTATGGAGCTAATAAAACAGATGTACTTGAAGTCTATTAAATGACACTGGAAGATAGTTAAGATCAGTTATTAAGTGAAAAAAGGCAGTTGAGAAGGGACTCCGTGTGTGTGTGCGTGTGTGTGTGTGTGCACTCATGCATGTGTGTATAATATATATGTATGTGTATGTATGTATTTTTTTCTTGTTGCTTTTTAAAAGTTTCCTAAAATTTTAAAAGAGACGTCAAAGACACATATCTAACTGCATGAAAGTAAAGTACCTCCCAGCCCATCATCCCACCGGCACGTGGGAACCCTTTCTAGACGCTTCCCCAGGCAGCAGGGCTCCAACCTACAGTCCTTTCGCTGTGACATGGAAGGAACGCAGTGCAGTCTGCCGGGTCTAAAAATAGGCAGAAGGAGCCGAGTCTGCCTCTGCTGCTGCAGCTCTAACACTTCTGAGGTAGCTCTGTGGTCGACAGAGATCAAATGTTGCTTAAAACCAGTCACGGCTTTTCTCCCCCCCAGCAGCTTGAGACTTCCCAGTTCAGCTGGCAGGGGTGGGAGAGCTGGAGCTCACCATTTTGGACCTCTTGCCAGACATTTCCAGTACTCTTGGGGAATCCTGTCCCTTGCGGCTGTGGGTGCCACGGAGTCACTGCTCATTTGGCTGACAGCCTCCGCTCTGGGAGAGAGGGCTGCTCATAAGTCATGCAACAGAGCTGTCAGGGGCCCCAGGAGGCCAGTTTCACGTCCAGAACACCTGTTGAGTTCATTCTCTGCCGCCAGCCTGAGCCACTCTATCAGTTTCTTCTCTCTCTGTGTGTGTGTGCGCACGCGTGCAAGAGATTTATGTATTTATTAGGGCTAAATTTTGGGCATTACTGAAATATTTCGTGTGGATTTGTGGCTTGGAGAGAATAGAATGGAACTGGGAGTCGGGAGACTTGGATTCTGCTCTATATTAGTTGATGAACATTTTTTTTTTGTTTTTAAATATCTTTTTTTTAAAGACCTTAGTTATCCATTTTAGAAAGAGAGAGTGTGGGGTAGGGGGAGGGGCAGAGGGAGAGGGAGAGAGAGTCCCAAGCAGACTCTGCACTGAGCCTGATGCAGGGCTCGATCCCACAACCCTGAGATCACAACCTGAGCCAAAACCAAGAGTCAGACACTTAACCAGCTGCGCCACCCAGGTGTTCCTAAATGTCTTTTAAAATTGAGGTCTAACACATAATAGAGAGCGTAGATCATAAGTGCGCAGCTTGATGGATTTTACATTCCAACACATTTATATAACCACCACATAGATCAGGATAGACAGCATTTCGCCCACCCCAGCTGGCTCTCTCATGCTCCCTCCCATTCAGTATCATCCCAGGGGTGGCCACTCCCCAGTCCCCTTCACTACAGGTTAATCCTGCCCGTATTGACTTCCTACAAATGAAGTCAAACAGAATGTACAATTCTGTCTGGCTTCCCAGCATCATGTTTGGGAGATCCATGCGTGTTCTTGTAGGTAGCACTAGGTCTTCTTTTTTCGCCACTCTGTACTACTCCACCATATAAATGTCCTGCATTTGTTCCTATGTTCTTCTGTGGACGGGCATGTGGCTTGTTTCCAGCTTGTGGCTGTTATGGATAATGCCGGTATGGGCGTTCCTATACACATCTTTTGGTGGACATGAGCCCTTATGTCTACCATCATTTCTTGAATTAACAACTACAGGAGTCTCATTACTGATAACCCAGCTTCCACTCTTCCCCCTGTTTAATCTACACTCTATAGAGCAGTCAGAGTGATCGTAAATAAGATTGTGCGACTCGACTACTTAAGCCTCCAAAGGCTTCCAGTGCACTTAGAACAAACAGACTCTTTATTCTGGCCTGTAAAAACACTACACGATCTGGCTCCTATCTGCCATTCTTGATATTCTGGAACCAGTCTTCCTCTCCCTGGGCTTCAGTCACCCTGGCCTTCTCTCTGTCCCTTGAATGTGCCAAACCCTGCATGGGCCTTGGCACTAGCTATTCCCTCTTTCTGGAATTTCCTCCCAGAAGCCATCCCCTAAGATTGATCCATTCTTCTCACTCATGTCTCCTTTTCTGAGAGGGCTTCCCTGACTGTCACAGAGCCCCCATATCCGTTTGTTGTTCTTGGTAGTGTTTTCCACCCTTGAATCCGCTTGTCTTCCCGTCTCCATGAGGGCAGGGAACCTGTCCAAGTTCTTGACTAGCCCGGCACCTAGCATGTCATACATGCTCGTTTGATAGCAGTGAACATTTGTGCCGTGAATGAATGAAGGTACCAGCCATAGACACCCAGATCCTTTTTTAAAGGGAGGTGGTGTAGCTTAGTTTGGACAGCCTTGGAGCTTGGTGATCAGACTTCCTGAGTTTGAGGCAAGGCTTCACCTCTTACAAGCTGTGTGATCCTAATCATCCCCAACTCCCCATGCCTCAGTTTCCCCATCAGACCGTGGGGATCATAGGTTGTTGCTGGGACCTGGGACCTAACCGCTGTCGTTTACAGAACGGCTGTTTTATCATTTTCGGGGCAGCCATGGTATCCCTGTTTTATAGACATGGAGTGAAAACTTTTATTGAGTGTAGAAAATAAGGTCCAGAGACTGCTCAGATCACACAGGTACCAAGTGGTAGCCCTGGGACTTGAGTCCAGGTCTGGCTCTACTCCACACCCCTTGCAGACTCCTCTGGAAAGCACGTGTTATGGGAATGACATTGCTCTGGTCAGGTTGGGTGGCACCCAGACTGTTTATATAATAACAGAATCCCACCACCATGTCTGTAGCTCTTGCAGGTGTATAAAACAGGTCTGCTTGGTTAGTTCACTTGGTTTTCACAGAGAGGACCTGGGAAACAGGGCCCAGAGGGATTCCTTTACTTTGCAGGTGAGTGACTTGGGGCTCTGGCACTCACCCTGAGTCACTCTCTATCCCCCAGGCCTGCTGCTATCACTGTTGCCAATAACGTTGATGACCTGGGATACTCTGGTGGGGCTAGCCAGTGGATAGGTATGTCCACATCTATTACCTGCTCGTCCCCCAGACTTGGGGCTTTTGCATTCTTTAAATCTGCTCACTTAAAAACCAAAGCTGAAAACATAAAACGTTGACCTAACCCTAAGCAACAGTATCAGTGAACTCATGGTTAGATATTCAGTCAACGAACATTTATTGAGCACCTGCTATATACTAGGCACTATTTTGGACACTGGGAGTACACCAAAAGAGAAAACCCCTGATCTCATAGTGACAGGAGACACACAATTAATGGATTAATAAATTTATGTGATGTCAGGTGGTGATATGTGATTTGAAGTAAAATAAAGCAGAGGAAGGTGCTAGAGATCAACAAAGGAATAAATATATATGTATACACGTAAATATGCACGTAAAATCAATACATATCTATTAGAATAGAAGTGTCCTGATTCATGTACCATCTAGATGTGTCTAATACCATCAGGTCTGTGCAAAATACATACTGCCTTTCGGAAAACCTTCAGACGGCCCCAGGAGGAAGGTGGATCAGCGGGGACTGCCTCTTTTTTACTGAGGCAGATGCTGAAGCTCTGAGAGGTGCAGTGACCTGCCCAGGCTCCCACAGCCAGAACGTGGTGGACTAAGGCCTCTGGTTCCATTTCTTTCCTCCGTCATTTTCCCAGTTGGATACAGATCGTACCCTGAGAAAGACTTTGAACCTGCATCACATCTCATTTCTCTGAGGGCCTGCACCACTCATCCACACCTGACCAGGTGCTCAGCCCCACCAGGCGTGGGCCAGGGGTGCCTCTAGCATCCTCAGAGAGCGGGATCGCCCTGTTGCCTTTGCTTCCCTGCGCAGGCTGAGTCACTGCCAGAGATAAACCGGCCGGTACTTCAGGTGGGGAGATAGCATCTCTCTAGCCATTTCTCCAAAATAAGCTTCTAGTCATTGAAGGTGGCGCAGAGCTTATCTCCTTCTGCAGATGTGCCTCCCTGCTTCCCAGCCCCCCTCACTGTTGTGTTCCCCACAGGCCAAGATTCCACCCACCTGCTCAAGAATTAAAACAGGGCCCCCGCACTCTCTGAATAGGCATTTGTAATGTGCTGTGTCTTCAGGGATGTGGTCTTACTTGATGTCAGAAGGTAGTCTTCTGATGGGAGGTGTCCAGGGATGATCTTTATGCTCAGATTTCAGTTGGGAAATGTGAAGCTCGGAAAGGTGAAGTGACTTGCCCAAAGTTATACAGAATAGCTGGAGAATGGGCTTGAATTAAGGTAGGCAGGCTAAGCAGGGATCAAGAGGCCCGAGGGAGACTCAGGTATGAATTTTGACTACTTTGCTAAGTAGTCAAAATTATTGCTCTTGAAACAGTGACTTCATTTTTTTGCACCTCTTGCATCACCCTTGACATGAGAATAACAGAAGTTGCTACAACACAGGGTTATTGGGAGGTTTAAAAGAGCATATTCATACTGAAAGCATACTCAGTGCAGACTTCGGCACATAGTAGCTGTTCAGTAAATAGGGTCATTACGGTTGCTGTTCCCTGGAGAAAAAATTCCAGTTTCCCTCCTGGCCTAGGAAAAGCCTGAGGTAAATTTGGCAGGCAGGGTTACCAAGACAGGACATGCGGCACGTTCATTTCTTGGTGCTCAAAGGGTGGTCTGTGTACCAGCAGCAGCATTACTGGGAGCTTCTTAGAAATGCAGTCCCAGGTCCTCCCCAGACCTGCTGAACCAGAACCTGCATTTTAACAAGACTCCCGGAGGGTCCGTGGACACCTTACATGCACGTCTAGGTCCACAGCAGGTCAACCTGCCCTGTGCGTCAGCGTCACCCGGGGGAGTTATAAAAAACTTGAGATGGGTGGGCTCCCCCACAGATTTTGATCCAGTGGTTTGGGCTAGAGTCTGGGTATCAGTTTTTGGCTGGGGAGGGGGTTAGGGGTGAACTTTCTTTTCTTTATTTTATTTTGGAGAGGGACCATGTTATTTTCTTTTTCTTTCGCTAAATTTTACAAGAGTTATGTACTGAGCATATATTACTTATATGGTCAGAGAAACATGTTATTTTGAAAATAAGGTAGTCATTCTGCCACTTTCTGTCCAATGGTACAAAAATGTACATATATTTGCCATATGGCAAGATATTTGTTGTATCATCTCAGTGGGAGGAATATGAGTCTTCTTTTTTTTCTTTTATTGAAGTATAATTAACGTACAGTGTTATATTAGTTTCAGGTGTACAATATAATGATTCGACAATTCTATACATTACTCAGTGTTCGCCACGGTAAATGTAGGTACCATCTGTCACGAAACAATGTTATTACAGTCTTACTGACTATATTCCCTATGCTGCACTTTTCATCTCCGTGACTTATTTATTTTGTACCTAGAAGTTTGTACCTCTTAATCCCTTTGGGCATCATTATTTTATTTTATTTTATTTTATTTTATATTTTTAAAGATTTTATTTATTTATATTTGAGAGGAGAGAGAGAGCAAGAGCAAGAGTGAGAGAGAGAGAGAGAGAGAGCATGAGCAGGGAGAGAAACAGAGGGAGAGGGAGAGGGAGAGAGAATTTGAAGCAGACTCCATGCTGAGCATCAGTGAGGGGCTCAATCCCATGACCTCAAGATTATGACCTGAGCTGAAACCAGGAGTCAGATGCTTAACTGACTGTGCCACCCAGGCATCCCATGGGATCATTATTTTAAAAAACCTCTCAGTTGACTCTGACGCATAGCAAGAGTTGGGACTCCCGAGTGTGGTGGGAGCTGGCTTGCTTTGGGTTCGGACAGAATCAAGTTTGGAACTAAAGCCTTTCCACTTTCTAGCTGTGTGACCTTAGGCAAGTTGCTTAACTTCCCTGATTCAGTTTCTTCATTGTAACATGAGAGGAAGAATCATCTCCTTCCTCTCTGGGGTTTTATGAGGATGAAATTAAACCGATCATGTACGATAGCCTGGCAACAAGGTATGACGAAGCATGAATGTACTTACTCTCTTCTGGGATCCCCACTGTGCCAGCCCCAGACCTGGTATACTGTTATTGCTATCAATATTAATATGATTAGTAGTAGTGGTATTGTCTTCAAATATGAAGGACTAGGAGCTCACTGGGGCATAGCAGGAAATATCTGTGGGTGAATTGAGAAAGCAGCCCCAGCAAGGTCAGGGAGATAACAGTCCTTGCTACCATTTAAAGTGCTAACCATACACTGGTCACTGTGTAAGCATTTTATAAAAGAATTTTTTTTTTTAATTTTATTTATTTGTGACAGAGAGACAGCCAGCGAGAGAGGGAACACAGCAGGGGGAGTGGGAGAGGAAGAAGCAGGCTCATAGCGGAGGAGCCCGATGTGGGACTCGATCCCGGAACGCCAGGATCATGCCCTGAGCCGAAGGCAGCCGCCTAACAACTGCGCCACCCAGGTTCCCCTATAAAAGAATTTTTAAAAATTAAAGTTATACACATACTTAATCAGTGTCTCAGTGGGAGAGAGGAGGTGATTTTGCCCCAAGCAAACATTTGGAAGTGTCTGGAGACCTTTTTGGTTATCACAACCAGTGTGGGTAGATGGGGTGGTAAGTTTGCTACTGGTGCCTGGTAGGTTGGGGCCAGGGATGCTGATAAAACATCCCACAGTGCACACAACACCTCCCAGCGCAAAGTGTTATCTGGTCCCAAACATCAGTGGTGTTGCGGTTAAGAAAACCTCGTTTAGGGGCGCCTGGGTGGCTCAGTCGTTAAGCGTCTGCCTTCGGCTCAGGGCGTGATCCCAGCGTTCTGGGATCGAGCCCCACATCAGGCTCCTCTGCTGGGAGCCTGCTTCTTCCTCTCCTACTCCCCCTGCTTGTGTTCCCTCTCTCACTGTCAAATAAATAAATAAATAAATAAATAAATAATCTTAAAAAAAAAAAAAAAGAAAACCTCGTTTAGATTCAAAGAGTTTTGCAAAGCATGTTGTACAAAATAGCAGTCCCTCTGCCCCTCTCTCCCCTCTCCCTCCCCAGAAGCCACCACCTTTGCCCTTTGGTGGGTTATTTTGTCTACCTACAGATCTCTAAATAGCCTGCTGATGTTGTACCTTTTTGCTGACTCCATGCCAGACTCTATCCCTTGGCTTCTCTCCACAGAAAGTGAAGACTTAGCTTTCTTTCCTTCCTGCACAACCACCTGCATCCGCCTACTCCCTGCCCCTTCCCCAGAGCCTTTGTAATTCCTGTTGGATCAATATTCAGTGTTTGTATTACCCTAACTGTAAATGGGGTGCACTGCTGACTCTGCAGCCAACTCAGATTGCTTTCCCCTTTTGCAACACCTTTCCTTCTCTCTCAGGTTAATAATTGCCTCGTTTTCCCCTTGGCTTTGTTATCAGTGTGCTTGCCCCAAACTCAACCCCCAACTCTTTGCCAGTTGTCTAAATCTCCTTTCAAGATATTCAGACCCATCAGGGAGGAGCTCTTTCACGTTTACCTCTCAGAGGGAGTCTCTCCCAGATCAGGCTGAGTATTTCTGCAGGAATTGCTTTGTGGAAGACTCACCACAGCCCTGTGAAGTAGGTACTATCATCATTTGACATCTGGGGAAAGTGGCTCCCAGAGAGGTCATTTGGGTGCCTAAGATCACGCAGCAGTGTGTGGAGGACCTGACCACAGGAGTGCACGACCAGATCCCATGGCTCTGGGATTCCTCACATCCCGGAAGGTCACTCTGGGAGAAAGCCCTTTGAAATGCCTCCTGTAACGGGACTGTATGCTGCCTCCATTTATTTCGATGTCTGCAGCACTGCTCACAAGGCCGGGCATGGGGCAGGACTCCGAGGATTGTTTGTCGAATGAATAAGTAAAGAATTTCTAGAGGCAGTGGTAGGAGGGCCCAGTGCGCCTGGCAAGGTTTGGTTGGGGAAGGGTAACTGTGGGCTATTCACTCAGCCTGTCTAAGCCTCAGTCTCATCCTCTGGAAAATGGAGCTGAGAATACAGGCTTCACGGGGCTATTTGCAGGCAGCCAGAGGAAGCGGGTCCACTGTAGATGCTCAGGAACCCATAAGACTCGATCCAAGCAATGCGCAGACACAGCAGTCACTGTGTGGGGAGCAGATTTCTGCAAAATTCCTCCCTCCCTTCCCCTCCCCTCCCTTCCCCTGCCCTCCCTACCCTTCCTTCTCTTCACTTCCCCTCCCCTCCCTCCCTCCCTCCTTCCTTCCTCTCTTCCTTCCAAGTGAAACACGGCATAGTTAATTTAGAAGAGAGAAAGAAATGCCTTGTAGTTGAGAAAAAGTCCAAGCTAGTTTTAATATGATAAAATATTTATATTAATGTGTCATAAAAATTGATTCACCCTTCTCTTGCCTGGTATCATTAATGGGTAGATATGTAACATCTTATTTTCTTGCCTTCTTTCTCTCTGTCTCTCTTCCAGCAGTGCACAGTTTCAAACGACTGGGAGGAAACCATTTTTCATGAGGAACAATAATAATAATAGTAATAGGTATTTATTTAGTGCTCTCCATGTGCCCGGCACTACTGCAAGCCCTTACACATTTTCACTCATTTGATTCTTACACAACCCTAGCAGGTGTGTACTCTCCTTAATCCTGTTTAACAGAAGAGGGGACTGAGGCACATACTGGTCACTGGTGCAGACCTGTCCGTTCTGACGTCAAAGCCCTGCCTCTCTGTGCGGCACCACCCCAGCCTGGCAGGTCTCAAGTAGAGGCAGTATCCCCAGGCTTTTTACTGGGGAAAGCCCCAAATCAGACAGTCCCCGACTTGCCATGGTTCGATTTAGGATTTTTCAGCTTTACGATGGTGCAAAGGCGATACCCATTCAGTTGAAACCAGACTTTGAATTTTGAATTTGGCTCCTTTCCTGGGCTGGCGATACGCGATACTCTATGCCGTCATGCTGCCGGGCAGCGGCAGCCAGCCACGGCTCCCCGGCAGCCCCGCAATCACGAGGGAAACGACCGATGACACTTGCAGCCGTTCTGTCTCTCACTTTCAGTACAGCGTTCAGTCAGTTACGTGAGCTAGTCAACACTTTATTATGAAACAGGGTTTGTGTGGGATGATATTGCCCAACTGTAGGCTAATGTCAGTGTTCCGAGCATGTGTAAGGTAGGCGAGGCTAAGCTGTGATGTTCAGTAGGGGAGGTGTATGAAAGGCACTTCTGATTTAAAATATTTTCACCTTATGATGGCTTCATCAGGATGTAATCCCATCATACGTCCAGGAAGATCTATATTCAAAGTCTTTTCTGTTCGCAGTAAATAGATGTGGCCATCACTCTGGATTTCTGCAGGCCCGACTTTAGGTAATAATGTAGGGTTTCTAGGCAGATGTGGAGAAATGTTGGAATTCCACTTCCGGCAGGCGTTCAGGTCCTGGTAATGCAGTGCCTGGCTCCCAGCAGTGGCAGAGAGAGGAGCCTCCTGAGGAGGGGGTGGGAGTGCCTGTCCCAGTAAGCCCCGTTTTGCATCTTAGGACCACAGGGACTTTCTCGCTCCTGACCTTTCCTCCCTGGCATTTCCTTCTTTGCCCTGCAGCTCTGGTGTCACCTGTGCCTAACCATGAGGTGCGCTGTGCCCCAAGCTTTTCAGAGTCGGGTTCTTGTGGAGAAGAGCATGTGATGGGGCTCCCAGACCACAGGTGCTCCGAGGGCCGGCACACACACAGACACACACGCACAGACACACAGATATACATACATTCATAGACCCACAGTAAGACACACACACAGACATACGGAGAGACATATACACAAAGACACACACAGACATGAACACACACACACACATGCAGGCACACACACATGCAGACATACGTATGGACAGCCCTCTGTCACTCTTCCATTCGTTGTTTCTTTATTACAACACCCCTGGTATCTGGTCCCGGCACATAGTAGGTGTCCAACAAATGCCTATTGGATGAATAGTGCACAAATGATTCATTATTCTCTCCTTGCTCCTTTCCTGAGTATTTTGGTGTTTGGTGTTTTGGCTGGCTTGGAGACACCTGGAAAAGAGAACTAGAAGCAAATCTGCTCCTGCCAACTTCTACCTCATTCCTCACAATCCTCTGGTGTGTCCATTTCCACTTTCAGTGGTTTTTAATTTTTTGCAAGCCATTGAATTCTTTGAGGATCTGATGAAGGTCACAGACCCACTTCTCTAGTATGTAGACATTGCACATTCAGACGATATTCTGGCTATAATTTCTGGGGCTCCCTCTATCCCATTCATGAATCTCTAAGGAGTGCATAGGGCCCCTGTGAAGGATCTTGGCATTATAGGGCTAGGGAGACCTGGGGCCCAAGGGGACGTGCTTTGCCTGGGGTCATGAATGATAGAGTTGGAACCAACCCGGATGTCTGGGTCTCAAGCTTAGGGGACCCTCTCACCATCCTGTGCTGATGAATGAATACCATGTAATTAGTTGATACAGTAAACAATTAAATCAGACATTCTTCTCGGTCTTCTTCATCCATCAAACCCTCAGCACTGGCAGCTCTGTCAGGCGCTCAAATGCCAGTGGTTTCTGGAGTACAGCATCCTTCCTTGTACTTTGCTATTTTCCTGATGATTATAAATGAGACTGATTACAGCAGAGTCCTGTTGGCTGTTCCATTGAGTGTCTGTCTGCCACATCACTGAGAAAGCTCATCCTCAAGCTTGCAAACTGGGATCAGGAGAGCACCCCAATAAAGACGATTCGTCCCAACTGTTGTGACCTGCCATGTTCTGAACTCTGGGACGGGGACGTGCTGTCAGCTCATTCTTCAGCGTTTTATCTGTCCTTTAATGGCTCTGCCACTTCCCCCAATTTCCCACGCTGGACCCTAGGACATGACCTGAGAGATCCTTCTCCTCATCCCCCTCTGTCTGATCTGTCATCAAGACTTGTCCAATCTAGCCACTCCTGCCATCTTTGCTGCCATCACTTTTACCAGCCAGGCCACTCTTAATTGTAACCTGGGGAATGGCCACAACTGCCCCTGGATGGGTGACCTGCTGAGATATTAGCTAGGGACAGCTTTTCTTTTAGCCTTTGCCATCCTCTGTTCAGGCCAGAACTGTGGTGTGTTAGTCAGGACAGGCAGTGCTATGCTGCTGTAACAGAAAACTGGTGGGTTCAAAACAGAAACCTACTTTGCACTTATGCAAAGTTGGCTGCAGGTTTGGTGATGCTCAGGGGCCGCCGTCCTCCCGGCGTCTATGAGCTAGGGATCTTCCATATCAACACAAGCAGACATGCCTCTGTGATTGCTGCGGGAGGAGAGCTGCTCAGCAGCTCCCACCTGCTTTCTCCAGCAGTGCCGGCTGTCACTCCTGCTCACATTTTACTAGCCACAGGCACTTGTAGGACTGCGTTTAATTCACAGCAGCAGGGGGACAATGAAAGAAGAGGAACTGGAGCGTGAGCAGCACTCCCACCCTTTCCCATCCTTACCCCCGGGGGTGGGTGGTGGAATGGGAGCTGATAATAAGGGTGATGACAGATCACCTCTGGAATCCAAATTTGGATCTGGCTGTGAGACAGAAAGATTCAGGAAATCAACGTCAGCCAGATCCAGTTCCCCTCCTGCCACCTTGAGGTGAGTTTGAAGAGGAGGAAGAGAATTTTACCTAAGTACACTCACTCCACCTCCTTGGGTCGAATCCTTGGGATGACTCTCGAAGTACAGGGATCCAAGTGTCAAGGGACACCAGTGTCTTGTTTGGCCTGCTGCTCCTCCGATAATGAGCACTTTGTTCTCTTCAGTGGCAAGAGAGCTAAAGGTCAGGGGTGGCTGGGAGCAGTGCTGGGCAGAGGGAAGTTGGCCAAAAGCAGGGGGTTGTGTGTAGCCTTGGGAAAGGGGGGTGGGAAGGGAGTCAGCCAGGGGAGGGAGGGAGGGAGGGCAGGGCAGGGCCCAGGATGATGTGACTTGTGCAGCAGAGGATGTATTGATGAGCTGAACAGCTGAGGACCAGAAGAGGCTGCAGGGCCAAAGGTCAGCGCAGGACTAAAGGTGAATTCAAGGACTGGCAGTGGCAAGTTACATCCAGGACAGAAACAGGTACTGGGCAGAGGCAAATGCAGATCATATGGAACAGCCTCTTCCCCACCGAAACCACCCAGGGCTGCAATATGCATAAGCTCCCTGGCATGTGGCAGGGAGGAGGAGGGCAAGGAGGAGGATGAGGAGGAGGGAGGAGAGTAAACACTCAAATATATATGAGTAGTAACCTGCAGGTTTAGTCAGGAGTCCTGAGACTGTTTTCTACATGAGGTTGAACAGAGGCCAGGTGTCAAACCCAATCAGGTTCTAGAAAATAAAGTTGTTCTCTCCTTGGACACCTGAGCCTGTTTTGGGGACCTCATTCATTGACACCAGTGCCACTCAAAACTGTCATCGAGGTACTAGTGATAGTCAGCAAACTGTTACTGGTTCACAATGAGTAAGTCAAGAAATGGGGAATGGTTTATAACTTTTATATCCATTTGATATTGCTGTGACATCCAAGTGAATTTTTGTTGTATTTTACAAAAGCGTAGGTTTATGATGGATTAGGGGAAAAGTGATTGTTCCCTGCAGATATCTGCAAAGCACTGTTTGGGGTTCCTAAATGGCTTTTCTTATTCTACATAGGTCCCTTCCTAATCTGTTTTCCTCAGTGTTCTTCCTAGAATGCAAGCAGGATCCTGACATGCCTTTGTCTACAATCTTCCATTGATTTTCGCAAGCTCTTTTGCATAAAGACCAACTTCTTTACAAAGCCTTCGAGGCTGTGCTTCTTTGGGTCCCTGCTTGTCCCCCCCCCCCCCAGCCGCCTCCTGTCTGCTCCCACATTCTTCTCTGCTTCCTGGCCATACTTCCTTTTACAGATCCCCATTCGTGAGGACCAAGCTCCTTCTGACCTCAGGGCCTTTGCTTGTGCTGTGTTCTCCACCTGGCATGCTTTTCCCTCCATCTTGGTGAAGTTGACTCCTATTCTGCCTTCAGATCACAGCTCAAGGGGGGTAATCAGAAGGGGGAATGAAACATGAAAGACTATGGATTATGAGAAACAAACTGAGGGCTACAGAGGGGAGGGGGGTGGGGGAATGGGATAGACCGGTGATGGGTAGTAAGGAGGGCACATATTGCATGGTGCACTGGGTGTTATGCACAACTAATGAATCATCGAGCCTTACATCGAAAACCGGGGATGTACTGTATGGTGACTAACATAATATAATAAAAAATCATTATTAAAAAATAAAAAAAAAAAAAGAATAATCATCTCCACAGAGAGGCCTTCTCTACCCCTGGACTAGTTGAAGCCCTGCTTCTTGCCTTAGTACCACCACCTGCTTACTTGAATGTACCTGTAACTTGTTCTTTGCCTGCCTTCCCATAGTCCGTGAACTCCCAAGAGGGCAAAGAGCTCACCTTTGTTGACCACCCTATTCCACAGGCATAGCTCAGCTCTAGGTCCTCAATAAATACTTCTTGAATGAATGAGTGAATGAATGAATGAATGGATGCAACTTCCAGAACTTGTGGGAAAGGCCTTTGAGATTGTGAAGTGTGTCCTTTGGGTGCCGGTCCTTTATTTCATAAAGCAGTTTCCGTGCCTCCTTCCTTTGCCCAGAACCTGGCAGCCTGTCCTGAGCTCCTGCTGATAAATCATTTTATTGGCACAGCTGGACAGGAAAGGACAGAGTGAGTAATGGGAGTTGGGCACCGTGTCGTGGACAAAGGCCTGAGTTGACATGGTAACAACAGGCAGACCGATGTGGCCTGGACAATAGTCTGGGCCCTGGATACGTCTGAGAACAGGCCCTGGGCCATTTTTCCTCTGTGCTGGGGAGCGTGAAAAGGCTGGGTAAGGGAAGTGTGGAGGGGCTGTGGACCCCTGCTTTTCCCTGTTGCAGGATGGGCTGGAAGCCCTACGTTTTGGGACACGAGAATACCTTTTAATATCCATATTTTGATGTATTAAATATATTTATGTGCTATGAATTAAAATATTATTTTAGATTTTAGATGGCACCATATTTTTAAATGGCAAAAGTAATTCAGTGCTTTTAACAGGATCCATAATGGGTGGCTGTGTGTGTAGCGGTTAGACATGGAGGATTAGGAACCTGGCTGGGTTCAAAACCTGGCTCCATCCTCTCTCAGTTTGGGGAACACGGACAAGTCACTTAATCTCTGTGTGCTTTGTTTCCTCGTAGGCAAACTGGGGATAAAGATGGCACCTACTCGGGGTTTCAAGGAGGGTTGCATGAGACGATACATGTCAGGCACTTGGCGTATAGTAAACAGTAATGTCTGGTTTTGTAAGAACAGCCAAACAATTTAGAAGTGAATAAAGCACAAGTCAAGTCTGTATTTCCCAGCCCGTTTTCCAGATGTAAATTCACCTAGCAGTGTCTGCCCAGGTATTTAAACCTCTGCAAACATATATAGGTCAGGACTGGGATGAAGGTGAGGCAAGCCAGGTGTTGGGGCACACAGGATAAAGATATGCTCACTCCCAGGCCCCAGGCCTGCATTTGCACAGACCTGAGAGTGAGCGCATCCTAAAATGTCACACCCTAGTGCCTCACTTGCCTCACCCTAGCCAGGCCCTGACGCAGGTAATGGGACACTTCTGCTTTTGATAATGGCGGACAAGGTAATTTGGACCAGTTCCCTCACTAGGCAGATATATATATATATATACATGCACACACATATACACATGTAAGAACACACACACACACACACACACACTGCTTCAAGGTGTTACAGAGCTAAGACACAGTAAAAATAAACCAGAGTCTGGGGAGGCTAGAGGTCTGGGGAGAGGACCAGTATCTGGCAGTTCCAGGTGTGATGAGCGGTAAAGAGGCTACATGGGAATTTTAGCAGCATCATAGGGTCAAGGCACGGGGATTGGAATTCCACACTTGTCCAGGGAAGGAACCCTCCCTACTTTTGGTTGGAATCCCAAAGGGCTGCATCCTACGGGTAAAGGTGAAATGGAAGTAGATAGGCTCTTGGAGGGACTGTAGTTCAGCAGCCACTCATCTCAGTCCCTGTGTTTGTATCGAGGTGACCCAGACTGCTAGGTCCTGTGGGGACCCAGAAGAAGCAAATATAAATTATCCCTGGAGAAAAATAACATCGTCCTAAAGCCTCAGATTATTTCCACAAACAGGTTCACAAATGCAATGTCTGGCATGCAGTAAAACCAAAATGCACGTGCAGAGATGAGCAAACTAAATAACAACTACAGAAATAGCAAATGGAACAGACCCCCAGAACCTCCAAGTATTGAAGTTATCAGACAGACTTGAGAATAGCTCTGCTTACTATGCACATGATGAGTCGGAAGAAAATACTGTGAATCAAGAATAAAAAGACAAAAGGATGGTGAGTGCAGGAGAGAAGGAAGGTGAGAAAGTCTAACTGGAGTCCCAAGGACAGAGAAAGAGAATGTGGCAGGAGATATTTGTAGAGAGAGTGACTAAGACTTTCCCCCAAACCGATGAAAGGTATCAAGCCGTCGTAAGATGCCCTATAGACCCTAAGCAGGATAAATATAAAAAAATCAATATTGAGGCACAGTCCAGAAAATTTATAGGAAGTCAAAGCACAGAAAAATCTCTCCTTCCTTGACCTCACGGTGGGCAAAAAATCCCCCCATCACCTCACACCATAGGGAGGGCTGGGGGTCACCTGTCATTGCTTACTATGCTGTGGCTGTCTTCTTTTATAGACTGGGAGAGTTGGGGGATTATGGGGTCAGGTTGTGCTTCTCTCAGTGAGTCTCTCAGGTGGGTGTCTGACCTCAAAGTTCAGTGGCTCATTTTAAAGCATGGAGGTTCTCAAGATCTCTTTGGTATCAGCTGTAATCCCAGCCACCATTTTGGATCATTTTTTCATTAATTCAGTACATATTTATGGATGACCTACTATGTGCGAGGCTCTAGACGTACATCAGCAAACAAAACAGACCAAAATCTTTGTCTTCATGGCGCTTACATTCTAATGAGGTTAGACAACAATAAGCACAAGAAATAAGCTGTTCTGTATTTTGGATGATTATCAGGGCTGGAGGGAAAAGTAAGCAAAGAAGGGAGTGTTGCGATTTTATTGTACTGAGAAGATGACATTTGAGCAAGGATCTGAAGGAAGTGAGGGAATGAGCTGGACAGACATCTGGGGGAAGATTGCAGCTCCTGCACTTTGTTCTAAGTGTATAGTTTAATTAAATATACAAATCACAGATGAATACAAGAGTTAAAAGAAAGGAGTTGTTTCCATGAACACTATGTTAAATGCTTTGAAAAGGCCTAAAAAGTTGAGTTGCAAAGAAATGCTGTCAAACCAGGGGATGAAAACTAAGAGATTAGCAAAAATTAAAAAAAAAAAAAAAAGGGAAAACCATGAAAATCTGGAAGTGTGCAGCACTCAATTTACTTCACATGTGCCTTCTTTAAAGTCCACTACCCCAACAGATTGGAATTGGATATCAAAGGTAATGTATTATGGTTGTGATTTATGCCAAAAAAAGAGAAGGAAATTCCATTAAGGCTCCTGCACTCCAAGACAAGACCTTCTCTCCTACTTCAAAAGATTGGTGAACAAATGGCATTGCTTTTTTTGAGGTTAAACTAAAACATTTAAGGTATGAATGCATTATGTTTTATGATTCTTCACTTTGGTTTTCTTGAATAACCCACCAACTACCATTTCTGATATTGGAAGCAAGCCAGTTTGTTGAACATCAGTGAGCAGAAAGCTTTTTTTCTGAAAACCAATATGTCCAATTGGCATTCCCCCTGCTTGCTTTCCAGTTCTTTTTTGGAGATCACTGCAGAGAACAGGCAGGAGAGCAAGGGAAACTATGAGAAAAAGGAGAGGGTGTGAAGTCATTGAACCAAATTTGGGAGACCTAGCCTGGGTTCAGATCATAACTTACCCTGAGAACTTGGGCAAGCCATTTTATCTCATAGAACCTCTCTCTCCAGGCACCTCGGTGGTTCAGTTGGTTAAGTGTCTGCCTTCGGCTCAGGTCATGATTCCTGGGATCGAAGCCCCGATTCAGGCTGCCTGCTCAGAGGGGAGTCTGGTTCTCCCTCTCCCTCTGCCCCCTTCCCCCCAGCTCATGCTCTCTCTCTCTTGCTCTGCTCTTTCCGTCTCTCCCAAATAAATAAATAAATCTTTAAAAAAAGAACCTCTCTCTTTATCGGTGACATGGGAACAATAATAGACCCTACCTTATAGAGTTCTTGTAACGATTAAATGAGATGGTGTGTTCTGGGTACTTCATACACTGCTTGGCATATTGGAAGTGTTCAAGAGAGAGGTGACTATAATGATTTTACTATGGGCATGCATTGAAACTCAAATTGCTATAACTGCATTTGGTGGCAGTTCAGTTCTCACAGAACCTGGAGTAGACAAACTGGAGCAGACTCAAAGGGGAAGAGGGTCCTCCACCCCAGGAGTAGAATAAGCTTCGGGAGGAGACAGGGAGGCATTGACTTCAGTGGTGGATGTAATGGTGGTCCCTGGGCTCTGAGAGTCCCAGGTGGTATTCAGCCAGAAGATCCTCATTTTGAACAATGGAAGGTCAGCCCCAAACTTTGTAAATCCTGGATGGGATTGGAACTTGGTGAGCAGAAGGCCCCCAGCACCAGGACTTTGCAGGTGGACCTGGGAAGTTGGCACCGTCTCTAGATGTACCGTTTTAGATTTTGAAAGGTGGATAGAGAGATCGGGTTTATGATGTTGAGCTTTTGGGTGCATCCCCTCTGGGTCCTCGAACTCCCCTGTGGTCTGTCATCATCATGGGATGTTATCTTCATAGGATGCCCTCTTACTTAGCATTTCCCAGACTTGGTTCTGCAGAGTTCCTTGAGATGCTAATGCATATTCTGTCTTAAAAGGTTACTGTACCATATAAATCTGGGAAATATACCATGCTATAGTAGTGATGGCAAATGGCTCATATTTCTTGTGTGCCAGGAACCCTACTAAATATTTTCCAGAGTTTGTCTCACTTAATTGTCTCAATGTGCCAATAATGTAGGTAGTTATAATCCCTACTTCACATGTGAGCAAATGGAATGTGAAGAAGTGATATTCAGAGAGACTAGTTAATTTACCCAAGGTTGCAAAGCAGGTGAATGGAAGAACAAGTATTTGAACCCAGGTCTTTTGACCCCAAAGTTGCTGTTCTTAACTTAAGAGAATTAAGAGGTTTTTTTTTCGGATCTTTAACTTACAGTGGGTGATCAGGGAATGTATCCAATATTTCATCTAGGAATATTTTGAGCAGAGCTGAGGACTTTGTTTTTCAGACTCAGAAGAATGATATATAGGTAAATGCAAAGCATTTAGAGGTATCTTATGTCTATTTGAAAGAACAGCTGTTTCCATCTTCTGAGTCAACCTGTGCCCTCTCTTCAATATTCAGTTCACAGTTAGCATACAAAAGGTTCTGAAAGTCCTGCAGTAAAGAAAGCTCTTTATCTTTCTTTAACCCAGTTTGTCCCACCCTATTTTTCCTCTAGAATCCTTTCTTTTCTTCCTGTTTTCTTTCAGAACATACATTAACATCCATAGGAAGAGTATACCATGAAACACAGTTTGAGTAATTCCCCTTGTAGGAGAGCCATTTAAGGCTATGTGTAATTTATTCCCCAAATGGGTTAAAAAAAAAAAAAAACAAAAAAAACCCAAACCACCCCATTTCATCATGCATCCTCCGCTGTAGGGAATAGGGCAAGAGTTCTTTCTTTATATAAAGGGCAACATAAAATAAACCCAGACGTACCCAGTATAATCTAAAAGATATTGTTCTAAGGATTAGCTACTTGGAATTTCACAACAGGGAGGGCTTTGGAAGGAAATGGCAAATCATGATTTATTGATGTACCCTAAAATTTTCAATGTGTCATAAAGGGAAACTTGACAAGAGGGAACCTCTTAAGAGTCTTGGATGACATTTGCCTGAAATTGGCTTATGGTATTTTCATATCTCCTTTGCAGACCTAGCCCTGGATGACTACATGAGTAATATCTTCCTTTTGAAAGCTTTTCATTCTTTATATCGTTTTCTTAGTCCTGGGCAAGATTGCATAGGGGGCTGTATTCATTTCTAATCCCTGGAAAAGAAAGCAGGTCTCTTCCTGAGACTCCAGCCTCTGTGAAGCATGCACGATAATGATAGTGTCAAATGGTTATACAGACTTTAAATAGCTATCAATGTAAATATAAAACTGTAAGGCACATGAATAAAAGCTCTTTGAATGCTCCAGATGGGAAGGGAAGCTTCAGTGAACTTTTGCAAGTACTCAAAAGATACAACCAGAATAAATGGATTTATTGGGAAGCAGTGTGGCAGGAGTACTGGCTGATCACCAAATTCGTTTCCTTTCTTTCTAGGCACAGATAGACCACTTTTCCCAGCCTCCCTTGCTCTAGGCATCACCATGTGACAAGGTGTAGCCAGTGGAATGTACACAGACATGATGTGGCCTGCCCCCTACGGGCCCATTAATACCTCCCACCCACAATCCTTCTTGTTCTTTTCCCACTTGGTAACCTTGGAGGCCATTTTATTTTTGAAGATGGTGAAACCAGGAGGTAGAAAGTTCTGGGTTCCTCAGTTACTGTTTGGCAAGAGCTACCCTACTATTTGGGAAAACTGCTTTAGAATATCACACGAGTGAAAAATATAAACTTCTACTATGTTTGAGCTAAGACAACTTTTGGGTGTGGTTTGCTGTTGTTGCTGGAAGTCTGGACAGGGAGTTCGCACTTGGTGGTGGTTGCTTGTAGTCCGTGCTGGGAGAGCACATTTGGTAGTTGAAAGACATGAGCTGTAGAATGAGACACATGTGGGATAAAGTCTTGCCTCTGCCATTTACCCAGTTGTTTGATCTTGGGCAGCTCAATCTCCATCAACCTTAGTGTTTTTCCTTTAGAAAATGGAAATAATATTTACCTTGCAGGCTTGTTTTGAAAGCTAAAGAAAACACATTTAATGTGTCTGGCACAGTGATGGGCACATAGTACGTGCTCATTCAATGGAAGCCGTTATTGACTTTTTCAGTCACTTTTAAAAAAAGATTTATTTTTATTTGAGAGGGAGAGAAAGGGGGAGAATGAGCAGGAGGGAGAGGGAGACAAGCAGACTCCCCACTGAGCAGGGAGGCTGAAACGGGGCTCAATCCCAGGGAGATGAAATTAAGAGTCGGATGCTTAACCAACTGAGCCACCCAGGCGCCCCTCCGATCACTTTTTAAAGAATTCTCTTCTACTGATTGGACTCTTCGCTCCTTGATAGTGAGGACAGGAGGAACGGGAGCTAACGGTGCTGGAGGCACTGAGGGTGGTATAGGAACCAGTTATGCAGGCCACACCCCGGATGGTGCAGAAGCAGGTTGGGGGAGAGGGGGAAGGCAGAAGAGGTGTGAGGTGCCACCAGCGAGGCTGGAAGTGGATAAAAGCCCGAGGGCAGAGAAAGAGGACTCCCGGTTCTAAAGCTCATCAGCTTGGACAGATGAGCAGATGCCTGTTTTTTTTCCACCAACAAATGAAAATAGGCAGTCTGTGTTGGGCCAGAGACGACTGGGAACTTCTCCGAAACAAAAGGTGTTTTGGCACCTGCTTGGGAATATTCCTTGAAGTCCCCATCCTGAGGTAGACTAACCAGAGACAATTGGCTCTGATTATCATAACCATTAACACAAGAAATGAATGAAGGAGAAGTCCCCACCAAAAATGAGGTAACTTGGGTCTATTAGGAGGAGGAACAGTGAGAGAGAGTCATCATCCCCCTTTGTCAGGGGTGGCCTGTGTTTCCTCCAGCAACCTGGGTTTATTAGGAGGAGGCCTGTTTAGACAATTATCATCCAATATATCAGGAGGGGGTTTACTAGCCTGGTTAGTGGCCAAACACATTCTGCAAGAGGCTCTTAGGTCGGGCTCCTGATTTAGGGCCATGAAGACCTAACCATAGGGTACCTCCATCCATTTGCCCTGCAGAAGAGATCTAACTGATAGATCATATTGAAGCTTAACATCCCATTATTGGGACATTTTTCCTCGACTCCTAAGGAGTACTGAGGCCATTCAGTGTTACAGAAGATCAGTCTTTTCTTAAATCTTAAGATCCAATTTGTTTCCAGTGGGTTAAAAAGCACCCCAAGGGAGATTCCTTGGGGACTGAGAGAAAGAGATCCCATGTTCCTAGAAAAGTAGAGAAGGTCCATTAACAAGAAAGTTCCTAGAAAAGTAGAGAAGGTCTGGGTGGCGTCCCTTGCAGGATGTCAGAAGTTCCTAGTGTCAAAACGACTCAAGGCGTCTCTCAAATGTAATCGCTGTGAACCCTGCCTTTCTCTGTAGGAGGGATGCTGGCATTGCTCCCCTGCTACCCCCGTCCCCACACCCCTGCATTATAGACTACAAATAGGTGCCAGTGACTGGACCTATACCGTGCCATGCCGAATATGCCATTTTTAACCCATGGAAAATACTAGGAAAGTTTTACAGGGGGAAATTACTCAATGTTGTAATTTAAGTTGTTAGTAGGGGACATTGACAAAGAAGAGTAAAGTTAGAAATCCATCATGGTCTAAGTGACATTCTAACACGTGTAGTCTTTTACAGCTGACTTCCCTAGGAAAGGGTCCCGGGTTGGGTTTTAATTCAGTCAGGTACTGGTTTTGGCTGGCTCCAAGCAGAGATCTCACAGCTAGAAGTGGCTAGACCAGAGATGTGGAGGGGATCACATTAGACCAATGAGGAGGAAACCTTACACAGGAGTCTTAAGATTGGCAGCTGTCCTAGTGACTTAAGTGGCTATCCCATGTCCAAGACAGAGAGCCAGCTTTGTATAAGGACAGAAACAAAGAAAGGGCATCAAGTTTCTGGGTCTTTTTTTTTTCTTTTTAAAGACTTTATTTATATATTTGAGAGAGAGAGAGAGCGCGCATGAGCTTGGGAGGGTGCATAGGGAGAGGGAGAAGCAGTCTCCCCACTGAGCAGGGAGCCTGATGTGGGGCTCGATCCCAGGACCCCGAGATCATGACCTGAGCTGAAGGCAGGGACCCAACCAACTGACTGAGCCACCCGGGAGCCCCAGGGTTTTACCATTCTGGCCAGAGTACCTGTTTCCAGCCAAGGACAGGCTTGTATTCCTCCCCATAGAGTAGCCACGGACTAGAGGATTGCTGCCCGAGCAACTGGCATGAAAGTATTCCAATAAGACTATACTCCTTGAAAAGCCCCCAAAATGAAAGTAAAGGAAGAGGACAGGAAGTACTCGCCAAGTTGTACCTAGGCTCAGAGTCCAAATGAGAATACTCAGGCCCCACATTGAGTGCCCAAAAAATAGTGACCCCCTTCCACATAGCTCCATCTTCAAATAAACTAAACAAAAATACCAAAAAAAACCAAAAACAAAAACAAAAAAACACCTGAGTGAGGAAAAATTTGCCCCTGTCTTGTTTTCAGTTCACCACAGTTGTGATTAAATAGTTATTTGGAATAATGATCAATTTGATCTCTCTCTCCCTTTCCATGCTCCTTGAGGGTGGGTGTGATGTTTGATTTTTGCCTCCTGTGTGCCCAGCTTAACACAAAGCATCACAAAGAATGGTGGTTCAGTAAGTACTTGAATGCATGAATTGATAAGGATATGAATCCTCTACTTGTAAATCTTTGCATGGCTCCATAAACACTTACCCCACAGGTAGGCAGAGAAGAAACCCTGCAAGGCCAGCCATCTCAAAGATGTCTGTATCACTGGCCTGCCTGAAATGATTCTATCAGAGTCATTCCTGGGATCTTGAGTAGAAGTAATAAGCTGGTGGTCCCTGTACCAAATCCCGCTCATCAATGTATTTTGTTGATTCTGTGCTCTGTTTTAAAAGTTTAATTTATGGGGCGCCTGGGTGGCACAGCGGTTGGGCGTCTGCCTTCGGCTCAGGGCGTGATCCCGGCGTGATGGGATCGAGCCCCACATCAGGCTCTTCTGCTGTGAGCCTGCTTCTTCCTCTCCCACTCCCCCTGCTTGTGTTCCCTCTCTCGCTGGCTGTCTCTATCTCTGTCAAATAAATAAATAAAATCTTAAAAAAAAAAAGTTTAATTTATGACCAACGTTTAAAACTTGGGAGATCCCACATAAAAAGCCACAGTTTCTGCTTCTGTTGAAACAAATCAGAAGTCACACAACTCTGGGCTTGCTTCTGGCAAGAGGTGGCGGGAGTTGGATGACAATGCCCTCACGTAGGTCACGTGCCCTCCAGTTCACTCTAGCGGGCCCACTCTTGCTCTCATTCATGTTACCAGCCTGGCCCTTGAGTTTTCAATCTCCTCTTATTGTTCCTTGGTCCATTTGTTCATTCACCAGATACTTAGATGTTCTTGAAAATGGGGATCCAAAAAAATATTATGCATATTTCCTGATATCACAGAGTATATGGAGTGAGTATTAAGGGACATAAACATAGAGTCAGTTCTTTAAAAATATGAATTAGTTGATAACCTAGTATAATTGTAGTGGGTTAGTGTTCCCCCCAGAATTTTATCTACTCAGAGCCTCATAATGTGACCTTATTTAGAAATAGGGTCTTTGTAGATACAATTAGTAATTTTTACATCTCTTATTTCTGAGGTTCATCATATCTTTGTGAAGTAGGTAGGATCATCCTACCCACTCCAAAGCAAGGAGACTGATGCTCTAAAGGGTTAACCAACTTGTCCAAAGTCAATCTTTTTTTTTTTTTTCAAAGTCTATCTTTTGCCTTCATATATGATACTCTTGCTACCATATGTCACTGACTAGGTCTCTCTTGTTCACTGCCGTATGTTTAACCATAGTGCCTGGCACAGAGTAGATGCTCAATTAATACTTTGTGAACAGAATGAAACAAAGGACCTGAAAGCAAGATATTGCTGCAATGGGGCAGAAGATGGGGAAAGTCCTTCCTAATGGGGTGAGTCTGGGATGGCCCCCAGCACAATGCCCAAGGCATAGTAGGTGCTCAATAAATACTTGGTAAACACTGAATGAATGAATATGATTTGGGAAAGCATTGGGTGTTTCATGTGCGGAGTTTTTGGAAAGAAACTGCTAGACATATAGTCTGCTTCCCAGCTCGACTGGACCATACCTTTTCTACTCTACCACTCCCCAGATCAGAGAACTTGGTCAAATCAGATTGTGCTGACTTCATCCCTGCCTGGCTTTCTGCCCACTCCCTGACACCTGTGTTGTGTTAAAAATAGATATTGGTTTGTAAATGTTAGACAGCTGGCTCTGCATGAGGCTGGCAGCTGGGGGCTAACAGGGCTGAGTTCTGTAGCGTTTGAGTTGTCCCGTGGGACTTGAATCCCCATGGAGGCACCTCTGTGGGCTTCTGATTGTGAAGTGCAGAGTCCTGCAGTGCTCTATTAGCTGCAATTTCCCCCGGAAACATGAAAGAGTGTTGGAGGGATGGGTGTCAACTTCATTTCATTATTTAGTTTTGCTCTAAAATGGGCCTTTCTCAGGTAACATACATCAGGAGGCCTTCTCATGCTGCTACTTGGATGATGCTTCATATTTTGTTGAGCAGATACTCCCTCGGTGCCAAAAGTCCCTCGCCTGATTAATAACATCGCCTTCAACCCGACTCTGTGTGCCTTTCGTGTCTCTCTGGGTCCCCTGTGGAGCTGCCTGGCTGGCTTCTCACCACGAGGACAGCTGACACAGAGTGACTTCATTTCATATTTCAAGGTCACTCCCTCTTTGTTACCCCCACTCACCCACCCACCCCCACACATACATACACCACCTAGAGTGGTTCATTTGAAGCAACCTCAAGATATAGCCTGCTGGCTGAAGAACTCAAAAGACTCCTCCAGAGGTAGCCTACACACCAGCTTCTAAAGATACCCAAACCTCCCGCAAGAACTGACACTGGCTCTAAGAGTATGACCTACAGAAGGTGTGAGAGGGGGATGGGACTGGAGTTCCAGGCAGAGAGGGACGATTAAGAGCATGGAGTCACACATGCTTGGGTTTGCTTGTCCTAAATGCATCACCTTGGTCTCTGATCCTCAAGTTCCTTGTCCACCAAATGGGGATAATAAGTACCAAGTCGTAAAGTTGCATTGGAAAGTAAATGAAATGAAGTGGGTCTAGTGCTTTGCATATAGTAACCACTCAATAAATATTAGCTCTATTATTATTACTCATAAAAATAATGATGAAGCCATTTCCCCAAACAGTAGGCTAGGGGAAGCATTGAAAATGGGGATGGTACTGTGGATGTTACACTTGGCTCACAGTCTTGGAGGAAGAGTTATGCCCAGCAATCAGGTCAGCAGGCTATACAAGAAGTTAGAGATTTGGGGTGTATGAGTCAGTGTTCAAATCAGGAGAACAGAAACCTTCTGAGGTTTTAATACCAAAAGAACTTAATGTAGGGAATAGATTGCACAGATGAGCAAAGAACAGAAAAGCTTAAGGAAGTGAAATGGTGAAGCAACTCAGACATTGGAAATAGCAGGAAGCTGCTTCTGTCCCAGGCCCGAGGGACACAGATAGGATGGTGTGACCAGGAGCTGGGGTCACCCTTTGCAAGCTGGAACCACAGAAAGCCTTCTAGCAGGAGCTAGACTTACAGAAGCGACATGGCTGCTACTAGAGATGCTGCCTGAGGCTGCGAAGAAGGGAGGGAAAGACTGACTTCTCTCTTACTGTTACCCTCCACTCTCTTACCTGGGCCTTTCACTGGCCAATCCCAGAATCCAGCCAGCAATGGGTTCTGAGAAATGTAGTCCACAGAGGTCTCAGCCGCCAGTGATAGAAAGGTGAGCAGAAGACAGGGGATGGGGTGGGACAAATAGGTCCAGGTTTGAAGAGGTTGAAGTATGGTTGCCAGATCAAACACAGGGTTCCCAGTTAAATTTGAATTTCAGATAAACAATTATTTTATTTTTTAGAAGAAGTATGGCAAAATGAAATCGTTATTGTTCATTTTGACATGCTAAAAAATTTCATTGCTTGTCTGAATTTCATATGTAACTGGATATCTTGTGTTTCATTTATTACATGTGGTTACCCTAGGTTAAAGCCATTTTGGACTCACCGAGGGTCCTGATTCTCAGACCAAATTAGGTAGGTGACAGGTTAGGAAGAGGAAGGAGAGAAGAATGGGGAGATACCAAGTAGCCGATGGATTAATGCTGCCGCTGCTTGTCTTAAAGGGATCCATTCAGTTATGCATTCAGTTGTCTATCTATCCATCCTTCCTACGTCTGTCCTTTACCCATTCATTCATTCATTCCCTACTTACTAAACACCCTCTCTGTGCCTGGCATTATGTTGGGCATTGGGAGTATATTAGCGCGGAGACGGATAGTTCCTTCTTTTGGGCAGCTGACATGCCAGATGAGAATACAGATTTTTAAATCATAAAGCACATGAAAAAGTATCTGTTAACAGTTTTAACCAAGTCTATGAAAGGTTATATAGAAAGCCTGGACAAGCAGGGAAGGCTTTCTTGAGGAAGTGTCATTCAAACTGAGACATGGGGGATTAGTAGGTATTATTTACTTAAGTGAAGGCAGAATTGCGGGTAAGTGAGCCTAAATGAGAGGACAGCATAGACAAAGTTGGGAAGGAGTTTCGTGTGTTTGGGGGCTAAGAGAAGGTCCATGTGGGTCCAATGTGGGGAGCAAAGTGAAAGTGGCGCAGATGAGGCTGTGAAGGCTGAGAAGTTGAGGGCTGCTGTGTACAGTCAGACAGGTTGTACAGGGCACAGCCCTATCAGAGTCTAGAGAATCATGGGCCCTAAAGTCCTTCAGGATGGCCGTATAGGGTATTTCCCAGCCAGAAAATGCAGGAACTTAAGAGCCGTGGTAAGGAGTTTAGACATATTTGTTAGAGCCATGGGGTGGTATGACTAGACTTACATTTGAGAAGGATCCTTTCTTTGCTAGGTGGAAAGTGGATGGTAGCGGGCCTAGAAGAGACTGGGATAGACCTTACAAATATATCTCTACATTTGTAGTCATCAAAGTGAGCAGTCATGGTGGTTTGAACTGGAATATTTGTGATGAAGGGAAGGGGGGTAGGCAGATTAGAGAGATTTTCAAATGAGTGGAGGGATGCTGCTTAGACACAGAGTGGATGTGGGGGTCATGAGCAAGGGAGATATCTCTTAAGTTTCTGGTTTGGGAAGTTGGGTGGATAGATCGGTGTTTGTTCTGTGGGATGGTGAACCCAGCTACTATGAAATCATTAGAGAAATAAAACATAGCATCAAAGAATGTCTTTAGTGAAAATTAAATAAATTCAGCCAAATCTGCCTTATACTTCATCTTACACTAAACTAGAATAAGTTGCTTAATTTTTTTTTTTTTTTTTTTTTTTGCCAAAAGATTTTCTCGATATTCTGAATTGTTCCTCTCTGGTTGTGTGCTTTTTCCCTCCCTATCTTAGGGAAGTATAGTCCTACCACATGACCAATTTTTACTGTATACAAAAACAAGATAAATACACTAAAATATTGTTGCATTTCATTGTTTCTGAAAAAGACATTAAATAACATTGTGTCATCTTAGAAATTGGGGTGCATCTGGGAATCATTGGCATCTTACAATCACTGCCAGTCGGACAGACATTTTTTATGTGGTTGTCATTGTCTTGAGTATTTGCCCACTTGGTTCTTATTCCTCGTGGCCGGAATGGATCACTTGGCTCCAGAATGCTTTAGTCACCCAACCATTAAGGACCACTGAAGGAAGGACTATAAATTCTGGTTGTTGTCTAAAAACCTACTGCTACTCCTGGTAAGAAACTTTCAGCATCCAAATTTGCAGGCCGGGGTCATCAGCTTGGAGGAAAACTCTGGAGACAATAGTGGGACACCCCAAAGAAAAACCATATCGCCAATGCAGTGGTATGACGAATGTCATTGTGTGAAAAAAGAAATGGGCATCTTTGTGAGTCAAAAGTGACTCAGAAGAACTGGATTCTTTTTTTTTTTTTTTAAGATTTATGTATTTATTTGAGAGAGAGAGAAAGAGAGAGAGAGAGCACAAAGGGAGGGGCAGAGGGAGAGCGAGAGAATCCTTAGACAGATTTCCCACTGAGTGTGGAGCCTGACATGGTGCTGGATGCTGGGCTTGATCCCAGGAGCCCGAGATCATGACCTGAGCTGAAACCAAGAGTTGGACACTTAACTGACTGAGCCACCCAGGCACCCCCAGAAGAATTGGATTCTGAACATAGGAGTCTTAGGAACGCCCTACCAATTTCTTTTGTTTATGTTTTCCCTTTTTTATGAGTGCATAAGAATAATATGTAATAAAAGCCTGAATAAATAAATCTAAAATAGCTCTTTAAGTAGGTATGAAATAAAAATTATAAGTGATAAGAAAGCTTTGTGCCCTAGTTTAATTGGTGGTGTTTTTTCTTTCTTAGGACCACATAAAATAGTGTGAGTCAAGGATGAGTCTCACAAGTACATTGTTGAATGATAGAAGTCATAAACAAAAGAATATATAATGTATGACACTACTTACATAAAGTTCAAAAGAGCCAGGCAAAACCAAGATATAGGGTTATAAGTCAAGGCAGTTGTTACCTTTGAGAGGATAGAGGGAACATAACAATGGGGGGGGGGCTTCTGAAAGGCTGGCATCATTCTATTTCTTGACCCAGCTAGCGGTCACACAGGTGTTTGCTTTGTGATTACTCACTGAGCTATGCATTTCTGTCTATACACTTTTCTCTCTCTATGCTATGCTTCAATAAAATTTTTAAATATCTGTCTTATAATTGCTAGCATCTTGGATTTGATGAAATGCAGAAATATTGGTGTGTGTGTATATTTTCTCTTTTTCCTAGTGTGTATGCTTTTTTAATTGGAGGCATCTATCTCACCTTGACAAGAATTAGGGTGGATATAGCAGGAAGATAATAACACATTTGGGGGGGGGTGTTACAAAATAGGCTTTTGATAGTCCAAAGGGAGGAGAGGAGCAGGGCACAGAGTTCATGCCATCACCGCACATGTGACATAGAATGGAGAATGAGCTGCAAAAAATCCATACTACGCACCAGAGATGAAAGTCACCGTGCTGGAGGGAAGTGCACATGGCAGTGGGCATGGAAGAGGCACTGAGGAGAGAATTACACCTGGCAGAAACCATGTGTAACAGAATTGAGTTCACGTGAAGACAGAGCCAAGCACTCTCTGCGACCAGTGCCAGGATTGGTATATAAAAGCCTGGAAGGAGTTACGATGTTTATTCTTAGGTCCTTGTATCACATGTATTTAAAAAATTATGCTTCCTGGTATTTTTGAAATCTTCCACAATTCACATAGATGATGCTTATATTCAGAAAAAAGTTATTTTTAATTAAACAAGAATCTCTGCCCACCCCCCATCTCCACCGTGTTTATGGTCCTGGTGCCTAGTGGTGCCTGTGGATGCTCTTACCATCCAGAGAATGTATTTATAACATCTTAAATCCTCTACCCTGCGTGCAGTATTCTCAACACTGAAGGCAGGGCAGGCACCCGTAGCTTCCAGCTGAGAGAGCTATATGTAGACCCATCATTCTGAGTGGTCCAAGCTTTCAGTTGCCCAAACTCCCACTTGGTGCCTTTTGTCTTCTGTAGCCTAAGTACAGAACTTTGGACAGATGCAATCTGTTGGAGGCAAACATGAATTTGGTTTAAAATGCTCCTTTTTTTTGCCAGTGGCAGCAGCTTTTCTTTCAACTGCTACCCAATGGAGCGTATCACCATATGGCACCCATCTCCATCCCTCTGTGAGTGCCCTGAGGACACTTAGATGTATAGAAAAATAAAACATAGTTCATGCCCTCAGGGAGCTTAGTCTCCTAGAGGAAGTAGATTATATACATCTAGTCAGAATACAGTGTGATGATTATTATGACAGAGGAGTGGAGGGAACATATTTTTCTCCCTCTACTTCCATCTTCCTGTGGCATATACCAAGGAGATAGATATCTTTGAGCATAATAATGACTAGGGGATGAGATGGTAGAGGATGTTAGTCTTGGCAGTGTGATAGATCTGATTACTTTTTGATAATCCACTGTGAGGGAGGCCAGGCTGAGTACATCCAAAGGATCTGGGCCCCTTCTTCATGCCACAATCTCCAACCCAACAGCGGAACAAAATGAGGATCCAAATGGCTGAAAAATTGCACTGAAAACTAAGCATAAGAAGATTGAGCAATGGCTTGAATAAGCTAAGGGTCAAGGAGGGAGGGAAAGTAGAGAATGAGGGTCCAAGTGGAGGAGGCTTCCAAATTAGTAATTCCTCATGGGATATTATTCCTTGGGTGGGGGGAATCCTTGGACCTACTGGAATAGCTTGTAGGTATTGACAGAGTGTTATAATAGAATAAGGAAACAATTTCAAAATCTTTATCCTCTTTGGAGTCTATAGGGATTGGAATAGACCACCCAAATCCCAATAAGGGACTGTTTATAGTCTTTTGGAATTTGGGGGATTGATGGGCTATGCTTACTTGTTTATGGGCTTTATAACTACACCCTTCTGGATAAAGAACATAATTATAGCGCTATAGTAAATAATTTTCTCCAGCTGTATTTCAACATATAGATGAAGCATTTACCTTGTTCAAGGTGCTGTCCTAGGTGCTGGCAATGAAGCTGGGAACAAAATCTCTTGGGCTTATACTCTGTGGGGGGAGACATAATCTTATGGCAACACAGAGGAGAAAGTGATTATTAGTGCCTGAGAGAGGAGAAGACAGCAAGGCTTTCCACCTGGTAAACATTTGAGCTAGATCTTGGAGGATGAGTAGAAGGCATTGCCATAGGAGAAGGTGCCAGAAGACAGGGTGAGGGCAAAGGCTTAGGGACATGTTGTCGGGTATGTCTAGAGACTGTGGGTGGTTGAGTATGGGCAGACCTGAAGAGACTGATAATTGGTTATACATGGGCTGAATTGGGCCACCAGTCATGTTTGGTTGGGTGAGCACAGATTCCGAATTTAAATGTCTTTAGAGGGGCGTGACTCCCTCTTCACTCAGTCCCTACCTCTTCCTTGTTTTCCTCATACCTGGCCCTCTGAACCATGTCTCTCACATACATGAAATACACAGGCATTTGGGTTTGCAAGTCATTGGCTAGAATTATTTTTTAAAATTAAAATAAAAAATTAAGTATAACCTAAGTATAGCAAAAAGCACAAATCATAAGCATGTGTGGTGCAGTGAATGTTTGCAACCTGAACATCTCCATGTAACCAGAACCCAGATCAAGAGATGGATCATTGCAATGCTCATCAATATCCACCATCACTCTTTTTGGTCACTGCCATCCCCAGGAGTATCTACTCCCTGTCTTCTAACCAAACAGATTATTTTGCTTGTTTTTGAACTTTATATAAATTGGATCATACACTAGTATCCTTGTGTCTGGTTTATTTCGCTCAACATTTGTCATATTCATCCACGTTGCTGCCTATAGTTTCTGAAGAAACTCATTATCTCATTATCTCATTATCACACTCCATTGTATGATCATACCCCAATATATTTATCCATTCTAGCATTGATGGGGATCTCAGTAGTTTCCAGTTTGGGGCCATTGTGAATAGTGATGCAATGAACCTTTCTATACATGTCTTTTAGTGAATATATGTGTGTATTTCTGCTGAGCATATACCTAGGAATGGGATTTCTAGCTTGTCGTGTATGTATATTTAATGTTAGTAGACACCGCCAAATAGTTTTTCAAAGTACTTGTACGAATTTATGTTTCCACCATCAATGGATGAGAGCTTTGGCTCCTCCACATTTTTGCCTTGGCTAGAGGCTCAATTGCATTGCAGAGAATGGACAGTCACAAAACTGGAGAAACTGTCAGCAATAAGATGTTGCAAGATTTTAAGAGAAAGTGGTAGAGCATTTCATTATTTATTCATTCACTCTTTAAACAAATATTTGATGAAGATTTGGTACATATCTGATGCTATGCTATACTAGACTCAGAATACATCTGTGAAAGGATGGACAGAATTTCTGTCCTCATGGAGTTTATCATCTACTGGAAAAAGAAGCATCTATTGTCAGAAGAATTGTAGTACCAATTCCAAGCCCTTATTTTTCAATTTCCATCCCATTTCTGGCCTGCAGATGGATTTCCTTTAGGCCCTGTCCAATGTCTTTCAGGCCATGTCTGCTGGGCCCCAGTTAACTCAATTAGCTTCCTTGGGGATTATTGATTGCTTGGACATCTAGATGCATTCAGATTCCAAAACTCCAATGTCACTTCTGGAGGTCAGTTAGTGTGGGGACTGGATCTTTGCGGCTTGGAAATGACTCATCATCTGCTCTTTTCTTGCTGCGGGTGGCTGTAAAAGAGGAGGTCTGTACCTCAGCCACTGCAGTGTCCTCATTAAATCTGCACTTCTCCTCCTTGATTAACCAAACCATTCTCTTCTGTAGGAACCTCTATTCCTTCACACACCTCACTTCCGTAATTGGAAGTTGTAAAAGCCTTTCTTTATTTGAATCATTGTGTCCTTCCGCTTCCGAGGCCAAATGTCAGTTTTCTCGTAATACCCAGGCATGAAGAGTAATGATACAATAGGCAGAAGGGTAGATCAGACAGCAAAGACTTCCTTGGTGAAGAGGTTGTCTGTATTGCTTCAAAGTGATTATTGGGGGGCACCTGGGTGACTCAGTTGGTTAAGTGTCCAACTCTTGATTTTGGCTCAGGTCCTGATCTCAGGGTTGTGAGCTTGATCCCCATGTCATGCTCCATGCTGAATGTAGAGCCTGATTAAGATTCTCTCTCTCTCCCCTTCCTCTGCCCCTCCCCCTTCTCACATGTTCTCTCTCTCTCAAAACAAACAAACAAAAAAGTGATTGTTGGAACTGGACCAAATTGGGAAGGATATAGGGCATCATGCATTGTGGGTTTGGGGCAAATTTGGCTCCACATTTATTCCCCCACAATTTATTGAGTAACTACCTTGTGTCAAACATTTGTGCTGGGCACTGATAACATATTGGTGAACAAGTCATGGTCTCTGCCCTTGCAAAGCTCTGTCTAGTGAGGGAGACAGATATGTCAACCAAAATGCAGTATATAAATACTACCAATGGAGAAGTTCAGCATGCTGTGGTTGTAAGGAGGAGATTGTAAGGAGGGGATTGTACCCACTCCGTGGTAGAACGAAGGCTTCCTGGGAGAAGCACCACAAGACTGAGACCTGATGGAGCTATAGGAGTGGGCAAAAGTGAAGAATATTACAAGCAAGGGACACACCACGTGCAAAGGCGTGAAAGGAAGAGAACATGATGAATCAGAGGGACGTAAATGAGTGTAGTCTAACTGGGTAGGTCGTAGAAGGTAAAGTAAGGCAAGGTCATGCTTTAGAGGTGGGCCTTTTAGGCCAGAGTGAGAAATTTGGACTTTTTCTTAGAGATGGAAGCAGGATGGGCTTTCAAGCAGAAGACAGTGACATGTTTAATTTCCTACTTTAGGGAGATCACTCTAATTGCAGTTTGGCAAAAGGATGATTCTGCGATAATTGGGCAGTTGAGAAGAGGGTTAGAGCTGTCTTGTATGGCAGAAAAACCCTTTTAGGATTGTTTTTGGTTAACCATTTGGTGCTTTAGCAGATACTCTTGGTGCCTACCCATATGCCGATGACACCATTTTATCCATACTCGGCCCAAGGCTCCCAAAGGGCTGCACAGTGACTCTGCCTGATGACTTTCTCTGGTAACTGGAGCCCCGTGAGCCTGTGTCCAGGACGTTAATGCTCCATGGGATTAGCTCTCAACCAGTGACTGATGTGACTTGGTAGAGAAATACCCCCAGCTCCCTTGCTGTCCTAGGTGGGATAATCTGATTGCCCACAGTGGTAACCTCTTCAATAACATACTGTTTATTGACTTATTTCCTTTCATTGTCTCACTCACTCCCGCCCCTGCCCCACTGTATTGGACACTGGTACAACATGCAGATGTCCCTTGATTGAAAGACTTGTTGCCCCAGTTTCCAGGAGTGCTGTTGGCAGATGACCTTCAACTGTCAGTCCCTTTAGGGATCATCTGGCTGCAGACAGCTGCCTTGCCCAAGGATGCACCTGGTTCTGGGGAAGCCCACACCCAATGACTGCTTTGTGTGCCGTTATAAAGGCTTAGCCATCCTAGCTAAGTTTTGGGCTACTCATAAGGGTCGTTCGAGCTTCAGAGCTCTTTGTAGGGTTGGCTCAGGTGTTGCTGGGCCTGCATGCTGGCTCACCTCCTCCTGCTTCCCATCTCTGATTCCTTCCCCTTCTTTTGTAGGTGTTGATTCCAAGGGCATTCCTTAATAAACATCTTCCATGCTAACTCCATCTCAGAGTCCACTTTCTGGGGAACTCAACCAGCGACACCTACTTTCCTGGGATCACCTCTCAGACTCCTTGAATCATTGCCTTTCTGGCTTTTTCTGGGAGAACCAAACCCAAGACCATACAAGATCTTGCTAATAAGCTGGGTAAACAAAGTTGGCTCGGTCTGAGTTCCAGGGCAGAAGGGAAAAGACAGGAAAACCCAGGGGCTTTGGAAGAAAATGATTCAGGATAGGGGATATTTGTTTGGATATTGACACAAACTCTGTAACAACTGTTTCCCCCTAGACTTAGTTGTTGGAATCTCTAAAACCATTCGTACATAAATAAATCTTTCTGCATCCTCTCTAAAGTACACTAAAGTTTGTAGAGTTGCCCCTGTGGGAAGCTATCATGCTTTATTTTGTAGTGTCTACCCTTATAACTTCCATTTAGAGGCTCATCTTTGAAACCTCTGTGTGTTTTCTCTGTCCACAGCTTTGTTCTGGATAGTCACCAGCTTCTTGTACCCCAGTGTTGCCTACTCTGGGGCGAGGCTACTGCTGCGACTGTTGATGCCACCCCCCAGTAGCCCCCTCAGTCCATCTGGACTCATCTGCAGCTGGGGACAGTTTCCACCTGTATCTCCCTTTTCTGCCCGAGGGCTTCCTCTGGTACCAGGGAGAACAGTGTCAGATCTTAATACCCAAGGCAAAACCCTCAACTGCTGCAGCATAAATATCATCAAATAAATGGTCCAGCCTCCTCATCCTCCAGAAGGACCATTTACAAGTGTGTTTCACATGATTTCTCATAAGACTTTTTTTTCTTTTAAAGATTTTATTTACTTATTCGAGAGAGAGAGAGGGAGCATGAGCAGGGCGAAGGGCAGAGGAGAGGGACAAGCAGACTCCCTGCTAAGTGGGGAGCCCGATGTAGGACTCAATCCCAAGACCTTGAGATCACAACCTGAGCTAAAGTCAGATGCTTAATCGACTGAGCCACCCAGGCGCCTCTCATAATAAGACTTCTGACAGACTGAGTCCTTATTGCCCATGGTGGTATTCAGCTCATCAGCGTGCTTTGTTGGCTCTTACCCTTCTCTGGCTCACGTTTCCCAGTTCCTCACTTGTGCTTCCTGGGGTCATCTTCCAAATAAACTACCTGCATGCAAGTCCAGTACCTGATTTTGGAGAAACTCAAACTCAGACAACTGCCTATCTGTAAAGTGGAATTCATCAACCTCACATAAACTCAATTTTTTAGAAAAGATTTATTTATTTATTTTAGAGAAAGAGAGATAGAGTGCAGGGAGAGGGGCAGAGAGAGAGGGAGAGAGAGAAACTTAAGCAGACTCCATTTTGAGTGCAGAGCCCAGCATGGGGCTCGACCTCACTACCCTGAGATCAGGACCTGAGCCAAAATCAAGAGTTAGATGCTCAACCAACTGTGCCACCCAGGTACCCCTAATCTCTACTATTTATTTATATATAAATATATATAATATATAAATAGATATTATATAAATATATAATATATATTATATAAATATACATATTTATTTTAAAGATTTTATATATATTTTATATAAATATATATTATATATTATATAAATATACATATTTATTTTAAAGATTTTATTTATTTGAGAGACAGAGTAAGAGAGAGCACAAGTGGGCAGAGAGGCAGAGAGAGAGGGAGAAGCAGGCTCCCCGCTGAGCCAGGAGCCCAATGCAGGACTCGATCCTAGGACTCTGAGATCCTGACCTGAGCTAAAGTCAGATGCTTAACCCAATGAGCCACCCAGGTGCCCCTAATCTCTATTTTTTTTAGTTAATCGACCCCAAACATATTTTCCAAATTTAGTGAAAACCTGCCCTTTTTTTTTTTTTGTATAATGTGATAAGTAAACAGAAAAAAAAAAAAACCTTAATTTTACTTCTATAGTTAAAAAAAAAAAAGACTCTGTATGTGAAACTAAGTCCTTCTCTGAATCAGAAGTCTAGTCTTTGGACTGGACATTTGGGCCCACGAATACCTCCTTCTGCCCACAGACCCATTTTCCAGTCCAGGAGAAAAGAATCGAGTTTTGGAGTTTATTCCTTGTCTTGCTCATATTGACAAGGAAGTGTCTGGCCATGACTGAGTTTGGAAGGAAGTATGTGCAGAAAATCATCAGCTTTTCTTTTCCTGTGCACTTTGTGGGCCTACTTTTTCATTCCACGTCACAAATTTGGGAAGGCCCATCTGCCTGTTTGATTAATGAGCCCTCTCTGCAAAAGCAACAGAGATAAATGTCCTCTAGGAACCCAGCAAAGAGAAATGAAGAAATAGGATGGCTAATTTTCAGCCATTATTTTGGAGTTTGAACTCCTTCCCCGCATCAATTTAGCTATTATTTCAAAAACTAATTAATCTTCACTCAGGCAGCTCCAAGGGACCCGTGTTTAGATAATTAACAACCCGTGGATTATGAAAAGTCTCACTTGCAAATTTGGCTACAGCATTTGGGTAGAAGAACACTTTTAGTATTATTCCATTTAAACCCTCTTCCATCCATCCTTCATTTCCTGACAATTAAGAGCAAATAATTAACCATGATGGATTTTGCTTGCCTACTTGCTACTCAAATAATGTTCTCCCTTCCTCTTTGTTCTTAAACCACCACCATCTGAGCCTTTTTGACCAGCTTTGTAGATAATTGTGTTGAACCAGGTAACAGTAGGCTCCATTCGCAATTAACACGCATCAAGAACATTTGGATTTTGCCTTGGATGGGGAGTGGGAGGAAATTCCCAGGGCTCCATCAGAGAAGCAGCTTGTAATTTCTCCTTGGCCCTCAAAGTACAGCACTCAGGTATAACTCTATTTGTAAAATGTTTTCTCTGCCAAGTGAGGAGGAATTTAGGCTAGACATTAGGGATGATTTTGGGACTAAAAAGGCTGAGCAAGTTACCAAAAGAAATGTTGTTTTCTATGAAATTTCAAAACCACCCCCTCCCGGAAATGTTCATTCAATAAACCGGGTGCCTACCTTGTGCCAGGTAAAATTACATCTGGAGAAACAGAATAATATGGAAGCATTTAATAGGAGGATGTGACTTATAGTGGAAATGGTGGTAATAGGTTGGAAAGGCTTCCCTGAGCAAGGAGCATTTGAGCTGAGATATGAAGCATGAGTAGATGTGAACTCTTGCAGGAAGAACGTTGTTTCCAGAGAGAACAGCATGTACAAAACCTCTGCAGTTTTAAAAGCACTTGATGGACAGAAATCTGAAGAAAAAAAATCAAATGGATTGGGAATATATTTTATTTTTTATAAATAAGATATGTTTTATTTTCAAAACTTATATAGGCTTTTCCTCACTTGAAAATTAATATCAAAAAATTAAAAGCTAATAAAGTTGGGGGTGGGGGGTGGAGTGGAACACAATTACGCAAAATTCAACTGCCTAAACCCCTCTCTGGAACTGCAGAATCATAGATCTCTAGAGGTCAGCTGGACCCAGAAACTGAAGATCAGAGAGGGTAAGTGACTTGTTGTTGTTGTTGTTGTTGTTTTTCAGAGATTTCATTTATTTATTTGAGAGAGTGAGCGAGCGAGAGCACAAGCAGAGAGAAAGGGAGAAGTAGACTCCCCGCTGAGCCGAGAGCCCAACATGGAGCTCAATCTCGGGACCCTGAGATCAGGACCTGAGTGGAAGGCAGACGCTTAACTGACTGAGCCCCCCAGGTACCCAGGTAAGTGACTTGTTAAAGGCACACAGCTAATTAGGGGCAGGTATCCTACCAGGAGTATACCTGTCATTGGGGGTGCTCATGAAGGTTTTAGGAGGTACATCTACAAATATTTTTTTTGAATAGTCAACATTTAATTAAATGTATCAGGAAAAATATAACTGGTTCATCAAACTTTTGATCTCCTGGACGGTATTGTTTAGAATGAAGTTGTGTGGGGAAAAGTGAGTTGGTTTAAACAAAAGCTTAATAATATTACAGTTGATACACAAATATGGCAAAACCCGTGAGCAGTAAAGTAAGCAAATGGATGACAGATGGGAATGCGTGCTCCACACCAGGCTATTCAGAATACTTTAGGGTAAATTAATTAGGGACAAGAGAGATATTCCAGCTAACTTCAGGAAGTCCCTTTCAGGACTTCTGATTCCAAAACACTTAGGTCTCTTTCCACCTTGTTCCATTCTTTGGTTTCCTCTCCATGAAAATATCCCCTTGGTTCATCTCTCTTTAGACTACGGGGGAAGAAAGTAAAAGGTCACTGACTTCATGTAATCCTAAAAATAATAGCCATGAATATAATGCCGGTTATGGCAAGTGAGAGATTTGTGAAGGGGGCTATCAACACCTTTCTGAGACTGGGCAGTTAATGAATGTGAACTTTGGAAGCAGATTAAGGCACTGTAGCAGATAAACCTTTTAGCAGGAAGATTATACTGATTAAGAAGCCCATAATTTCCTTGGCTCCCCTTTTCTCCAGGTTGTTTCTTCAGGAAAATTGGCTGCCTCTCCTCATGAGCTCTGGGGTTGAGCTTGGAGGATGGTGTGGAAGGCAGACACAGGAAGAATACTTGTGCATTCGTGGGCACAGGTCTCTGCTGAAAAGTGTTTCTGAGAGCAGGTGTTGTCAGGGCTGATTTATCCATTGACACAGTAGGTACAGTACCTAGGGCCCACAAAAATGTTTTAATTTCATTTAAAGTCAGAAGAAAAGCATGAATATTATCCAGCCAGGGTTACATTTGTCTTTATACCAACACAGTCATAAAATATGATTTTAAATCTATATATTTTTGGGGGGGAAGGGATTCTTAAAGACAAAAGTGCCTAAAACCCATGAAAGTCATAATGTGGCCCTGGGTATGGTGGACATCTTTATTTTTGTCTGCTCACCATCATCCCCCCCCTCCCCCCATCTTCTGGTCGCAGAACCTGATGGAAACTATTTCTATATTCTCAGTCCTGTGAGATTCAGATGGGTTTTTGTCAATCTTAGTGCCAGAAGTGGTCATGTGATTCAGGCCCAGCCAATCAGAAGCCCACATCCCTTGTGCTTGGTTCAAGATGAGTCAGTGACCTAAGTGGGGCCAATCAGGGCCAACAAGACTCAATTAACTGTGAGAAGAAAGGAATAGAATGCAGGCTGGAGGTGCTGGTCACCATCTTTACCACTATCTGGGGAGAGTTGGGAAAGAAGCTGTAAGTAGAACAGCTGTTGGGTCTCCAGCAGTAGGAGTTTGGGATCTTTAACTTAAGGGCTGGGACACCTCCCCACACGAGTCTCTCTCTGGAGAGGATCTGATTGGTTCATCCTCAGTCAGGTGTCCACCTCTGGTCCAATCAGCTGTGGCTCAGGGGTGGGGTGGCAAAGTTCTACAAACATGATTGTCAAGACTCAGTGACCTATGGGAGTCTTGGGCTCAGGAGACAGTGTCAAGTATAGGTTATTAGCTAGAAAGTTTTTTTTCAGGTTAGGAAGCTACAGAATGTTAGGTGATATGGCTTGGCTTCTGATTTTGAGTGGGAGACTTTAAGAAGCTTTGATCTAGTTCAGAATTTCTTGATTCCTGAGGAATTTGTGTGATAACCAGTGTCAGTGGGGATAGTCGAAAGGATATTATGGTCAAATATATTTGGGAAATAACAGCTTAAATAACGTCATTTGAACTTCTTTCCTGCAGGACTCTGTAGATCTTTAATATGTTCATGTGCATAATGAATCTCCAGGGGAGGAGGAAACTGAAGGTCCAGTATTTCTTAAACTTGTATGACCACCAAACTAGGGATTTCAAAGAATTCCTAGCTTTGAAGAAAACTACTCTTTTGAGGAATACAGTTTAAGAAATACTGGTCAAGGGGCGCCTGGGTAGCTCAGTTGGGTGAGCATCCCACTCTTGGTTTTGGCTCAGGTCATGATTCGGGGTCCTGGGATGGAGCCTCCAGTCTGGCTTCATGCTCAGTGGGGAGTCTGCTTCTCTCTGTCTCTCCCTCTGCTCCTCCCCCTGCTTGTGCTCTCTCTCTCTCTAAAATAAATAAATAAGTCTTAAAAAAGGGAAATACTGGTCAAGTTTATTAACCTTGAGAGCATTACATGTTATAAAGGAAAAACATTGAAAAATCTAAGACCTAAAAATGTCCCTTTTTATGAGGATGCACCCAGATTCTAACAAGTTCGGTTTTTTGTTGTTGTTGTTTTTACTGAGAGATGCGGAATCAGCTCCATCAATATTAAAAATAATAAAAAGCAACATTACCTAATGCAAATTCTAAGCCCTAGGAAACTCTGCTAAGGGATTTATGTGTACTGTCTCATTTAATCCTCACCACAATAAAGGAGGTAGGTGCCATGATTAGTCCCATTTTATAGCTGAGAAAACTGAGGCACGGAGAGATAAAGTGGAGGTAGAATCTGAAGCCAGGTAGTCTGATTCCAGCGTCCTGCCCCCAATGCATTCTAATGCTAAAATAATTTGCATATTATATTGGGCAAGTCTCTGCTCATATTGAATCTCAGTTTCTTGATCTGTAAATTGAGTGCATCAGGCTTTTATAGCTTTTTTTTTTTTTTTAAGATTTTGTTTATTTATTTGAGAGAGAGAGCATGAGCAGGGGGAGGGATAAAGGAAGAGGGAGAAACAGGCTCCCCGCTGAGCAGGGAGCCCAGCTCAGGACTTAATTCCAGCTGGGATCATGACCTGAGCCAAAGGCAGACGCTTAACCCACTGAGCCGCCCAGGTGCCCACTGCGCCAGACTTTTAAGGCAATCTGGCTCTGTGTAGATTTTCCATGATTGCATGATTCGATATCTGTAACCCCACTTTGAGGAAAGTGGCCATCAATAAAATGGTTTTCCTTGCTGCAAGTGATTAAGACATGGAGGACAGTGGAGGTAGAACTGGGTAACTTCAGACAATTGCTTACGAGCAGGGTCAACAGCCCTGAATGTAGGTTTCACCGCTGCAAAATGACACGCTGGCGAGGTAAGAATCTGTGAAAATGAGGCCTTGGGAGAGGTCTCTATTGATTGCCAGTCTAAATTTAGCTAAGATATCAGATGCCCGGACAGACATCAATGGCTACAGTAGAAGCCCCAGCTTCTTTCCTGGCACTCGGCAGATGGGTGTTTGAGCCAGTCTCAGCAGTTCACTGGTTTGCCATCCATCAACCTGTGGCAGGTGGGCCTTGAGTCATCTCACGTTCTTCTGGCTCTGCATTGCTCACATGGGACAGATGTCATGTTCCAGAATTGATGTTTCCTTCCAATGGAAGAGGACAGGATGGAAGAGGCTGTTAAGCAAACCCTTGATACTGTGTATCTCTAGACCACTTTATGCCTTCCATCTCAGAGGGAGCTATTTCCCAAGGTTAAGATAATAATCCTAACCATTCACTGAACCCCAGGTAGGTGCCAGAAACATAAGATGTTGTTGCCATTTTACAGATGGAGAAACAGGAATAAAAATCTACCACATTATGGAACACTTGCTAAATGTTGTTAGTCCGCTAAGCTTATATGTACCTTAAATGCACATGTCCCCCCATCCCCTGCACACAATCGTATGAACTCCTACTGATATATTTTACTATGTTGTATGTTCTTGTTGAATTAAAATAATTTAGATAGTGAGAAATACTTCCATTATGAATCTCATTTTATGTGATGAAACCGAGGCAAATAGTACAAAGCTCTTAATGGAAGTACTAGAATTTAACCCAGGTGGTCTGACCATACCTAAGATGACCGTATAATCTACCATCTAAAAAAGCATTTTTATTGAGGTATAATTGACATACAATACTCTGTCAGTTTCCTGTGTACAACATAGTGATTTGACATTGGCTGTAGATTGCAAACTGATCACCGTAAGTCTAGTTACCATCTGTCACCATACGAAGTTAATACAATATTATTGACTGTATTCCCCAAGCTGTACATGATATCACCGTGACTTATGTATTTTATAACTGTAAAATAGCATTCTTTTGAGGGTGAAATGGGTGCTATTAATAATAAGTCCAGAATGGGAAGTGTGAATCAGGACAGTCCCATGTAAACCAGAATATGTGTTCACTTTAGCTGTAAGGACCTCCATGAAATAGTAAAATTAAATAATGTGTTTAAAGCATTTAAATACCCTCATGCCTGAAACACAGTACGTACTCCATATATTTTAGCTGCATTATTCTTAACCCATCGTGAAGGTCATTGTGAGGAGGATGGCCGTATTTCAGGTTAAAGAAATGGCTGTCTTAACTCCACCCTGTGTTTTGTTTTGTTTTTGTTTTTCCTGGTTAATAATGTCAAGAAGAGGCAATGTTATGCCTTGGATCGTGGAAGGGATCCTGGAGAAATTGACCTCACGTTGACTTGAAGGTGGCTGGAAGGGTGCTCTCTGAGGTCCTGAAGGGTATTTTGTAACTATCTCATTTGTAACCAGAAGGGCATTTTGAGACACTTGGGTGTGTTTTGTGGTAGATGAATAGATGGTCTGTGTTCAATGAGTATCATGACCCTGCAATTGAAAAATGAACTGAAATATTAATAGGTCTTACCAACTGCTGGGTGATTGCAGAGTTGAAAAGGCACCGGAAGCCTGTGGGACAGAATTGCTATGTGCTAGAAAAGAAATGATAGGAAAGGAAAAGTGCTGTGGGCTGGGGAGGGTGGCTGCCCAAATTGAGCAGAGCTATTATTTGAGGACAAGGACCACACATTCTGTATGCTGTTGGGAGAATTGTGCCTTCTTAGGATTATCAATAAGCTGCTTGTGTCTGTGCTTAGGAAATTCACCAGAGACCGGGTTGAATTAGATGGTAGTCACAGGTAAAATAATGAAGTAGGAATGGTGTAGTTTTAGCACCCTCTTCACATCCTTCATATCATCCCCACAACTTGGATACAAGAACATAGCTCCATGTCTTGGAAACTGCTATCTGGACTTGCCCACTACAGCTCCGTATTCTGTGGAAGGACCTGTATAGTTAGGAATATATTTAGCTGCAAGTAAAACTCACCTGTAGTAGCTTCTAACAAGGGGTCAGGAAGTCAGTGGTTACTGGTGTTGGTCCAGTGAGTGGCTTGGGAATGTCAGGACCAGTGTACCTGTTTTTTCTTCAGCCTTTCCTTTATGTTAGTTGTCTTAAGATCATGTGGTAGCTGCTTTAGTTTCAGACATTACATATTTGTTCAAGACGGGAAGAAGGTGGGCAGGGGAAAAGGCAAAGGCACCACACCAGCTGCTTCTGTCTCCTCTAAATGGGAAAGTAGATGCTTTCTTGAGACTGCTCCCTTGGCAGATTTTGCATACCTTTGTTCCCTGTACCTGGGTCACATAACCGTCCTTAGCTGCAAGAGAGGTAGGAAGAAGGAACAGGATTGTCAAGATCAACTTAGATCAATGACAGCCCGTGGTCTGGAGTTGGCACTTTATTTTTCCAAATGAAATTTGGTTTTGTTATCAAGAAAGAGGGGAATAGATATTGCTGAGGCAATGAGCGGTGTCTTCCATTGTCCTTTTTCTTTACAATCAGAGCTAGTAGTCTGGGGAAACTGATTTCTATTATGTTTTTATACCTTTAAGAGTCTTGAACTGTGCTTATAGCTTCTTAGAAAATGTTTAAATGGATAAATGACTAGTGTATTTCTGCTGAATTATAAAACAGGCCAAGTAGTCTCATTTTCTGTTAATATATTTTGGTTTGGGGCTAGGAGTTTTATAAAAACACACCACAATTTGAAGATGTGGTTCTGATAATGAGAATTTCAGTTAACAGCAGGTCAGCAAGGGCATATCTCATTTTCATAGAGCATTCGAGTGTGCAGTAGTATCCCTTGGTGAAGACTTTCGTTGCTTTTCAGTTTTGTGAGGAGAGTCCTAATATATCAGCCCTGGAAGAAGTCTTTGATGATGATAATCAATAGGTAGAATTTTTGAACACTTACCACCTGCTAGGCACTCTGCTAGACTTTATTTGTATAAGACTTTATTTATTTGAGAGAGAGAGAGTGTGCGCATGAGCAGAGCTATTATTGATGAGGGAGAGGGAGGGGCAGAGGCAGAGGGAGAAGCAGACTCCCCACTGAGCAGGGAACCCACCGCGGGGCTCAATCCCAGGACCCTGGATCATGACCTGAGCCGAAGGCAGTCTCTTAACGGACTGAGCCATCCAGGTGCCCCTCTACTTGGACTTTAAAATTATCAATTCATTTCATCCTTGTGATGAGCCTATGAGGTAGATACTATTAGAATCCCTAGTTCACAGAGGTGGAAATTAAGACCCAGAGAGATTTAGTAACCCATCTAAGTTTATAAATATTGCAAGTGGGGGAGCTTGGATTCAGATCCAGACTGCCTGGTTGCAGAGCACATGCTCATATTCCTTGGGCAAAGTGGCCTCTCAGGTAATAATAGCTGTCCTTGGTTGAGAGTCTATTTTTGCATCTACGATATAGCATACATTTACATAAGCATGTTACTTTCTCATTTGACTTTCACAACAACCAAGTAAGGCAACTACAATTCTTATCCTAATTTTACAGCGAAAGAAACAAAGCAGAGAGGATAAGGGACTTGGCCCTGTATTAGTTTATGTAGGGTGAACTCTGGCTTATCTGGGCCCTGAACTCAGGATCTTTGCTTGTGTTGTTCTGTATTTCTTGAGATCGGTATTTTAAAGATTCATTTATTTATTCAAGAGAGAGAGAGACAGTGGGGAGGGGCAGAGGGAGAGGAGGAGAGAGTCCCAAGCTGACTCTGTACCCAGAGCAGGGCTCGATTTCAAGACACCGAGATGATCATGACCTGAGCTGAAACCAAGAGTTGGACGCTTAACCAACTGCGCCACCCAGGCACTCGGAGATCAGTCTTTTGAAAGCCCTCGTTCTAGAGATGAGATTCAACAGAAACAGGATGAGGAAAGGTCATTGAGGGTGGCTAGATGTTCAGAAGTCTGTGAGGTAAGGGTCATTATCTTTGTTTCACATGTATTTATTATGTTCGTGCTAAAATGCTGTACCCAAGAGGCCCCCATAATAGAGTGGCTTAAACAAGATAGAAGCTTATTTCTCCCTCGTGTACTGGTGGAGGTTGGTGGTTTGAAGCTGGCTTCCATTATTGAATTCAATGCAGCTGCTCACTTGCAACTTCTTAGCCAGCAGAAAAGAGGAATGTGGAGGGAAAACAGCTTGCTTTTAGGGGCGCAATATGGAACTTCCACATACCATGCAGTTTCTCCTACTTACATTTCATTGATCAGAATGTGGTCACATGTCATTAGCAGCAAGGCAGGCTGGGAAGTATCTAGATGGGTGGCCATATGCTCTGGGAAGGGAAGGCGGGAGTGATGGGTATTGACTGGGGGCCAGTCGGCAGTCTATGCCGCATCAAAAGTGAGGAAGTGGAGGCTCAGAAGGATCAATACTTGCCCAGTGCCACATAGTGGCAAACATGGAACGTGCACATTTTGAGGAAGGTTAGATGTGGGAGAAGCCTCAGGATGTGGGAAAACAGGTTGGCAGGTCAGGGAGTGGTGCAGAGAAAGCACATTGCAAAGCCCTGAGTGGCAGAAACAGGCCACAGTGAAAGACTCAGGAACCTGCAAGAGCCAATCATAGAGGTTCGTCGAGTGGCTAGCTGGGTGCACGTGAATTCATGCTTGTGATTGGATGGCGTGATTTGAGGCACCAACAGAGGCAGAACTTCAGGATTGCTATACTCTTAGGGAACACCATTTCTAAACAGCAGGATTGGAAGCGTGGAGCCCCAGAGTTACGTAACATGTGGGCTCTGCCAGGAAGGGCCTTCTCCTATTGCAGTGTCATCAGTCAGATTCCTTGGGGAAGTGGATTTCGAGATGGGGACTGGCATGCAGGGGAGTTGTTCAGGAGAGCTTTTGGGATTAAAACCTATGGGGGGGGGGAGAGAAGGAAGAGGGATTGAAAAGAGGAGAAAATCGAGTTGTAGTTGCCTCTCAGCAGAAACCTCAGCCAACCCTAGGGAGAGTTCTGAAGAGGGAGTGATCTTCCCAACTTGTCTCTGAAGTTGTCCCAGCAAGAAGGCTATGTCTGCATACCCACTGTTAATTAGTAATTGGGTGCCAGTTGCCTGGGAAAGTCGGCATGACCTTGAGCATGACCTTAGAGGAGGCAGCTCTCTCCGGCTGAGGCAATCCCTGAAAGGGGCTGATTGCAAAGGGCTCTCCTAAAAGCACTTCAGGAGTTGAGCTGTTACATCCTTCATTTCTGAAGGGGGATCTTGGCAGCACCTCGCAGCATCCGCCGTATTCCTCAGTCAACACACTGCCTACTGTTCCTTTATCAGAGTGTGTTTTGAAGAGCTCCCTTTTTCAAATCTCCGATATCCTTGGATTGGTGGGGAGGGGATATCTACAGTTTAGATTTCATTATGAACTAATTAACAATTGGTTTAACTCCCAGCCCCTACCGCAGGTCTGTGAATAGCATCTGGGAACACTGAAGGGACAGGTCACACTTAGAGTGGGTGGGACAAGTGACAGGAGGTCTACAGAAAGCAGGAGGGGAAGCTGAGAGGGAGTCAAAGCCAAGTTCCTCCTCCCCTCCCCTAGTTCAAAGCAGATTCTGCCTCAGGTGGGGATCAGATCACGGGGAGAATGGGGGCACCGCGTGGTTCTGAAGTCAGACTTTGCCAACTCACAATTTTACCCAAAGCCAAGCCTGCCCCAGACATTCCCTCTTTCTTTTCTTTGAATTTCTAATTCAATCTTTACCAAGATGGCCACCTGTTCAGGAGAATGAAAGATCACAGTTTGATCTGGTTCAGAGTTTGATTTTTTTTTCTCTCTCTCTCAGCATAACAGCTCACACATCTATGGGCTACAGCTAAAAAGTGATTTTTAAAGACTTCTCATTGGCAAAGAAATCAATGGAAAGAAATCTCTTCCCCCCTTCCATTCTGATTTTAATTATTTTTCCTTTCTAGTCCCCTGCTAGGAAAGTGTTGTCTGAGGCCATCTATCATACTTTGTCAGAAAGTTGTGTTGTTAAGGATGGGGGTCCTGCTGGCTCAACTGAGGAGCTGGTGAGATTTCCCCACAGTCTTGGCAATTAACTCAGCTCGAGGAAGGGGTGAAATCAAAAGAATTCCATCAGAAAGATGGAATCCCAAGGCAAAGTCATCTTTCAAGGGCAGGGTTATTGCAAAAATATCTTCTTGGCAGCCTTCAAGAAGCAAGTTTCAGAGAGGGTAGGGTTAGCGAAAGGGGCAGGTCATAGAGGGAGGATGACCTTTCAAAAAGATACGGAAGGAAAGGACTTGGGGCGTCCCAGATGCTCTCACTCTAGGCTCCTCTGTTGCTCAAGGGTTGTGTCACCTTAGGTAAGCTGGCTACCTCTCTGAGCCTCAGTTTCCTCATCTCTGAAATGGGTGAATACTCTCTACATGTTTTAGTGAGATAAGGCAGTGGGAGAACTGGGAGGGAACATAAGCCAGTGTAAATAAAAGAGACTTTAACTTAATTGTGGTAAGAACACATAACATGAGAGATACTCTCTTAAGTTGTTATGTGCACACTACAGTATCGTTCCTGCAGGCACAGTATCGTATAGCGGATTTCTAGAGCTCGTACTCCTCTTCCGTAACTGAAACTTTATCCTCATTGAACAGCAGCTCCTCATTTTCTTCTTCCGCAGTCCCTGGCAACCATCGTTCAACTCTTTGTTTCTATTAGTTTGACTATTTTCATACTTCATATAAGTGAAATCATGCAGTGTTTGTCCTTCTGTGACTGGCTTATTTCTTAGCATAATGTCCTTTGGGTTCTCCATGTTCTTGCATATGGCAAGATTTCCTTCTTTTAAAAGACTGAATAAGACTCCATTGTGTGTGTGTGTGTGTGTGTGTGTGTGTGTGTGTGTGTATACACAACATTTTCTTTATCTATAGCAAAACAAAATAAAAAAACCAAAAGCCAAAACCAAAGAACCCAAAACCAAAACAAAAACGCTGATTGAAAGATGGGCAAAGGATTTAAATAAATTTTCTTGAAAGAAGAAATATAAATGGCCAAGCAGAATATTAAAACATTCTCAGCATTGCTAATCACCAGGGAAATGCAAAACAAAACCATAATGACCTATCACCTCACACCCGTCAGGATGGCTGCTGTCAAAAAGACAAAAGATACCACGTGTTGATGAGAATGTGGAGAGAAGGGAACCCTTGTACATTGATAAGAGTGTAAAATGGTACAGCTACTATGGAAAACAGTATGGAGGTTACTCAAAAAATAAATAGAATTACCATGTGATTCAGCATTCCCATTCTGGGAATAAAAGGGGCTTAATCAAAAAGTCCCTGGAACTAGAATGGAAAGTTACCAGAATCTAAAATAGCTCTAATGACCTCTTTTCCTTTGCTAACTCATGGTCTCTATCTTTACTTTGGGACTGTTCTACTCTCCTTTCCACAGACCTACCTCATCTGTAACTCAGTTTCTGCTTACCAAAATACCAGCTGGGACAAGACTTTTAAGGCGGCTCCATCCCCACTCTGCCTGATGAACTTTCACCCTCCATTCCCATGAGCAGATATCTCCTCCTGTTTCTTAGTGCACATTCCTGTGAGAGAGAATCTGTTTGGTTCAGCTCATCTTTATGCACTAGGACTTGGGATGGCTGCCTTGAGGTCAGGTGATTAAACCGAAGCCAGTCAGCTGTCCGTGAAAGGGTGGGCTCACATTACATCACATAGAAGCTTATTGCCTAAGGAATTTTTGCAATTGTGAGTGAATGGTTGAACTCGACCACAGTGTTTGTGGTATTCTCTGGTGCTGCCCCCACCACCTTTCTCAGAACCACCTCCTGTGAGTGACCACAGGAAGAAAACAGTCAGAGCTGCCCAAGTCAGCAGATTCACACAGAAAGTCCAAATGAGTTCAAGGTGGATATGAAGGTAGGTCAGTGTCTTAATACAGGGCTCCTGGCTTGGCTTTCTTTAGCTCTAATCTGATTAAGGGGGAGATAACTAATTAAGTTCGAAAGTTTTCCTTGAAGGGTGGAGGCTGGGGTGGGCGTGGGATGTATATAATAGCTAAGTATGGCAGATCATATTTTCCAAAGATGGCCACAACAGTACCTCCAATCCCACATGCATATTTGGAGCCTTGCTACTACCCATCAAGAGTCCATGCCACTTTCTCTCCAGCCATGTGACCACCTTGAGCAATGGAATATCATGGAAATTGTGTTCTGTGACGTTACAGGCTAGTTCACAAAAATGCTATGCTCCTCCTCCTTGTTCTCTTAGGATATGCACTTTGGGGATGGCCACCATGTTGTGAGGAAGGCCCAGCAGCCTCTGGTGGGAAACCAAGGTCTTCAGCTCATAGCTTTGGCTGAATTCCTGGCTTCAAACCAGCACTGATGAGCTGGCATGTAAAGGAGCTATCTTGAAAATAGATCTTCCAGCTCCCAGTTGAGCTGCCTCACCTAATGCTGCTTAGAGCAGAGAATAATCATGTCTGCCAAGCCCTCTCCAAATTGCAGATTTGTGAGCAAAATAAATGACTGTGGTTGTTTTTGGCCACTCGGGTTTGGGATGTTTTGTTAGACAGCAACAAATGGCAGATACAGTACTGAATGGACACTCTTATGAACGTTCCTAGTTTTGTGTGTGAATGGGGAGTAAAGAGGGTTGAAAATGGGCAAGCGGAGGTCATTGGCTGCAGAGGGAGGGGGATACCCCAACTCTTATGCTCACTGAGCACTTCCTCTGCATCAGACTCTGAGCTAAGGGCTTTAAACTAACTCCTTATACTTTCCTGAGAGGTGGGGAATATTATTGTCATCATTTGACAGCCGAGGAAACTGGTATCTGGAGAGTTTTAGTCTCTCCCATGGTTATGAAGCCAGTATGTTGTAGAGCTCACATTTGAACCCTGGTTTGATATCAGACTAATTCATTCTTGACCAGAGAACAAGAATCAGGGCTAAGATCGGAGATAAGCCTATTCTTAACAGAGGTATAACTATTCAGTGGGGAAATTTTTCTTGTCGCCTTTGTGATTCATCATGAATTTCATAGGTCTTTCTAATATGTATTTAGCGCTTACCCTGTGTCAGCCACTGTTCTAAGCCCCTTACACATTGCATTTAACCCTTACCATAACCCTCATTTTTCAGATAAAGAACCTGAGGTTCTCAGGGGTTAAACACTTGTTCAAGGTCACATAAGTAGTCAATGGCAGGGCTGAGTCTGACACCAATTCCCTGCCTGTTAACTACTTCTGCTCCTTAATTTTATGAGTGAGGATGGGAAGATGAAGGAAGGAGCAGGGAGAGGAGGGAAAGAGTTGGAAACAGGAGGGAAGGGGAAAATCCTAAGGTGAGGCACAGAGGAGTGAAGGAGATAGAGACAAGGCAGGTGGGTTTTGTAGGTGACAAAACCAGTCATTTCCAGATGGAGACATCTCGGTGGGGGAGGGGGACAAAGCTGTCAAGGCATTGTGAGGAAGACACCAAGTCTGGCGTGGTGGAGGGGGACCCTGGCAGGCTGACTATAGAGCCTGCCTCTTACAGAGCTATTCTTCTTCCAATAATGTCATAGAAATATATAGAGTGAAGGAGGAGAGTGCGTTGGAATGAAATACTGTATAATTCATTTGTCTTCTTTACTGGGGAAATCTCCCTATAATTTATCAGTAGGAAAGGTTTAAGTGAGTTTTGTAGTTCTTTTTATATGCCTTTAAGAGGCTGGCTCCACTTTGCCAATGGGGGCTTTTTCATCATTCCCTGAACCACAAATGGGGATCATGCTTTACAAAAAGGAGAGAGTTCTAAGGAAAACAAGCAAGCAAGAATTTTTGCAACCAAAAGCTACATGCCCAAATGCGAAGAGAATGCAAATTGTGACCCAGAATGTAAATTTCCTTCTCTCTACCCTACACAGTATGAACATGAACACATACACACATACACACAGCCTAACACTTGTGTATAGCTATGCACACAATCCCACATAGTCATACACACACACATTATACATGCATAGTCATGCACAGACACACACACACACAGACACACACCACTATGATTCCCTGAGCACTGGGTTTAGGTAGCTCCTAAACTCAACTCTGTTGAGTTCCTGAGGCTAGTGGACCTGAGTTCAAATTCTGTTTCTGCCCCCTGCTGGCTTTGTATCTTTGATGAGGTCACTTCACTCTCTGTGCCTCTGTTTCTTCATATATAAAATGGACATGATATGTCAGTTCATAGAGTAGCTGTAGATAATTCAGTGATTTATTGCTGGTGTAGTGCTTAGAAAAGTATCTGGTAGATAGTGGCTCTCTGTAGATGTTGGTGATTATTGTTGCTGTGAATTGGGTAGATTTCACTATGATCAGTATTGTCATCATCTGTCGTCATCAAAACCTCCCTTTTCTTGAACGCTGATGTGCTAGGCCCTGTGTCAAGAGGATTACTTGTATTATCTTAATGCTCAAAATAGCTGCATGAAGTAGGTACTATTTTTTTTTTAAGATGTATGTATGTATGTACTTGACACAGAGAGCACGCACAAGCAGGGGGAGCAGGAAAGGGAGAAGCAGGCTCCCTGCTGAGCAGGGAGCCCAGTGTGGGGCTCCATCCCAGAACCCATAACAGACTGAACCACCCAGGCACCCCAGAGTAGGTACTATTTTGACAAAGAAGGAAATTGAAGCCTGGAAAGTTTCAGTAACTTGCCTGGGGTCACACATATGGGAAATGGCCAAACCAGAACTTGAACTTAGGTCTGCATAATTCCAAGCCCTAGTTGTTAACTATATTCAATGTATGATCTCCCTTAGGGGAGAGGGAGTGGAGGGGGAAGGAGAGAGGGAGAGAGAGAAAGGACAAACCAGTGGGATGCTGGGGCCCAGAAGAAAGCAGCCCAGACCATGGAGGAGAGAAAGAAGTGCATTAGCCATATTCTATGCAGCAGATAGATCTGGACTGAAAAGTGTGGGTCCATAGGGTAGGCTAATAATTTTGCATCCTTCAAACTGGTGTTCTTTAAATATTTGCTTGGCATTAATTTGGAGGAGGTCCTGAGCCTGGTGCAGGGCAAAGGCCTCTGCTCTGCTGATCCAGGCACTTAGCTCCAGCTCCAGGCTTGCATTTCCTATTCAGGAAAACAAAAGCCCTGCAGTTAAAGAGATCAACCCTCAGAGGAGGGCAGTTGGAAAGCATTTGCTGTTACTCAAGCACGCCTCTTGGGGAGATCTCACTGTCTTCCCCAGTAACTTATCAAAGTTTACTTTCCAACTGCACACAGTACTATCCCTAAGAGGAGTTCTGGTAAACACAATTTTCTTCATCTTGTTCCCTTTCTAGTGATGTTTTAGAGTCCCATATAGACTGGAGCCCTGGGCTGCTGCCTGGCTGCCCTACTC